>NC_133126.1:209313761-209666436 GCF_048418815.1 Hemitrygon akajei | reverse complement strand
TAATCCTTGACCAGCCTGTCAAAGCATTTGAGACAAGACGCCAGTCGTTCAGGCATGTTACTTTGGTCTTTTTTTGGTCAAAATATTTTGAGGTCCCGGGGTGCTCTAGAAAAAAATGTCTGGGCCCTTAGTTTCGATCTGAACCACTCACGACGTTACGATAGTAAAATGGGAAAAGGAGAGGTCAAAATAAGCACAAAGGGTTTGACAATTGGAGGGACAAGTTTCTAAAATATTTAGGAATATAGAAAAATAGAAAACCTATAGCACAATACAGACCCTTCAGAAAGCTCATAAAGCTGGGCTGAACTTGTCCTTACCTTAGAAATTACCCAGGGTTACCCACAACACTCTATTTTTCTAAGCTCTATGTTCCTACCCAGAAGTCTCTCAAAATACCCTAACGTATCCGCCTCGACCACAGTCGCCAGCAGCCCATTCCACGCACTCACCATTCTCTGCATAAAAAAAAACTTATCCCTGACCTCTCCTCTGTACCTGCTTCCACGCACCTTAAAACTGTGCCCTTTCTTGCTAGCCACTTCAACCCTGGCAAAAAGCCTTTGACTCGATCTATCGCTGTCATCATCTTACACACCTCTATCAGGTCAGCTCTCATCCTCCATTAACTTTTCCAATCCTTCGGGATTTCCGAACTCCTTTAAAATCTTCACTCTCCACTGACCAAACTGGCAGTATTATAGCGAAACTGCCGGCAATAACCTTTGATACTTAAAACAGAAAGTAAAACTCCACTTTTGAACAAAACAGCGTCATAATATCGGAGTACGCAGCAACATAGAGTCAGTGGCGAATTCAGCCACGAACTGCCTACGTCACAGATTGGGATTCTCCATTTATATCCGGTTGGAACAAAACTATCACATGACCTCTCACTGGCGGGGAAAATGACGTCACTCCCCATCACAAGACCATTACCTCATCTCCAGCATAGCTTCAATTACATCACGGTCTCGTGACAGGTACAAGATACCCACGGGAATGTTACACCTACTTCCAAAAAAAATTGGTCTGTCAAGAACAAAATTTTAACAATTAACTATTTACAAAAAAAAACACAAATGTATAAAATTTACAACATACACAGTATACATAGTATTATCACACACCAACTTACAAATTATTACACAGGAGTGTTACAAATGTTAAAACATCACTCCATAAATAAAATTACATTGTACATTCAACATCGAGATAGACAATCAGCAATAACATTATCTTTACCTTTAATATGAGTTATCAACATATTAACCTCTTGTAACATTAAATCCCAATTTAATAGCCTTCTGTTTTTGTTTTTCATCTTACTCAGAAACACTAACGGATATTGATCAGTGTAAATGATAAGTGGTTTTTGAGTTGCACCAACATATACGTCGAAATGGTCTAAGGCTAAAACAAGAGATACCAATTCGTTATCGAATATCGAGTCGGATATCTTCTTTGATGCTCATTAAATTTCTTAGAAAAGTAAGCTACTGGATGATCAACCTCATCACCCTCATTTCTTTGCAATAACACTGCTCCTGCAGCCTCATCGCTAGCATCTACAGCTAATGAAAAAGGTTTTTCAAAGTCAGATACCTTGAGCACAGGTTGTTGACATATCATAGTTTTCAATTTCTCAAATGCTTCTTGACAAGGCACTGTCCACACAAACTTTTCATTCTTCTTCAAGAGGTTAGTTACTGGAAGGGCCACATTAGCAAAATCCTTACAGAATTTTCGATAATATCCTACCATAACCAGAAATCTTCTGAGAGTTTTTTTTCCCAGTTGGAGTGGGAATTTCTAAAATTGCCCGAACTTTTGCCTGAACAGGAGCTACCTTACCTTGACCCACAACATAACCAAGAAAAGTCACAGTGGGATGTCCGAATTCACTTTCAGCTAAGTTAATAGTTAAGTTAGCTTTGGAAAGCCTTTCAAATAATTTCTCAACCGCAATAATGTGTACTTCCCAAGTATCATTTCCTGTCACTAAATCGTCAATATAAGCATCTATATCTTTCAATCCCTGAATCACAGTGTTAATCATCCTCTGGAAAGTACCTGAGGCATTCTTCATCCCAAATGGATGAACATTATATTCATATAATCCAGATGGAGTTACAAATGTAGAAATCTCTCTACCTCTATCCGTTAATGGAACACACCAATACCCTTTCAATAAATCAATCTTTGTAAGGAAATTTGTTTTTTCCACTTTATCTACACAATCATCTACTCTAGGAATTGGATATGCATCTGTTTTCGTTCCAGCATTCACCTTCCTATAGTCGATACAAAACCTAATACTACAGTCTGGTTTCGGCACCATAACACAAGTTGAACTCCAATTTGAGTTAGAAGGTCGAATAATATAATTCGATAGCATATATTTAATTTCTTCCTCAGCAAGTACACATTTTTCCATATTCATCCTATATGTGATGTTGTTTAATGGGTTTGGCATCTCCAACATCTACGTCATGTGAAGCTATGGTAGTTATACCAGGAAAATCTGGAAACAAATCCTTATATTTAAAAATTAATTGTTTCACCTGCTGTTTCTGCTCTGGTTGTAAATGTGCTGATTTCTCATCAATATTTTCCAGAACGGTTGAGTTTGGTAACCTGGCAGAAACAATGTTGGGTTTAGAATGAGTTTCAGATGAATTATCCATTATGTCCCTTGTGAGATCAGATTCATTATTATTGACCACAACTGTCATAGTAGCAGACTGTTTCTCATAATATGACTTTATCATATTTATATGGCAAAGTTGTGTTGGCCTTCTACGATCTGGAGTTTTTATTACGTAATCCACATCATTGATTTTAGACACCATTTCATAAGGGCCATGAAATTTAGCTTGTAAAGGATTCGTTTGCACTGGGAAAAGAACCAGCACCTTATCTCCAGGTTTAAACGTCCTCATCCTAGCTTCTTTATCGTACAAGTTTTTCATTTTCTACTCAGTCAATTTAAAATTTTCCCTAGCTAAGCTACAAGCTTTGTATAGCTTTAGGCCAGTAAAAATGTTTTAAAATATTATCCAGAGTTTTCCTTACTCCTTGCTTTCCACCTAAGGGCACTCTATTAGCTAAAGTTAAAATCTCATTTCGATAAACTTTAGGAATAACTACCTGGTAAACAATATTCCATTCATCACTTGCAGGAATTGTAGGCGATCTCCACTTCCTCATCAACACTCCTTTTTCAAAATAATATCCTACTGGCGCCTTCTCAATTTCCCTATCTGGAAGAGCTTGTTCTTTTAATTTTATAATCTCAGGGTCTCTACTCTGATATCGTCTCCTTTCGAGACAGAGACAAATCTTCATGGTCAGACTTACTCCAAGAATCTTGTTCAAACAATGAAGGTTAGAAAGTTTCTGACACATCCTCAAAACTCGAATCCAGAGTTGAACAATCATGGGTCACAAACTCATCCTGCGCATCAATCTTTATAGCCATAGCTCGCGTTATCACACAGAAATAATCTGTGTTAGAATCCAACTGTGGTTCTTCTAACTTTATTGTCAAATGCTATTCAGGAAAAACTTGTCCACCTGCCAAGTCATTACCTAACAATAAAGTAATATCCTTCACAGGTAAGCTAGGCTGTAATCCTACTTCAACAAGTCCCATAACTAACCCTGACTTTAAATTCACTTTATGCAGATGTACAGGCATAAGGGCTCTCCCAACACCTTGTATAAAATTTATCTCACCAGTATCAGACTCTTCATTAAACTTTAACACACTGTCTAACATCAGTGACTGAGAAGCTCCAGTATCCCTAAGGATTTTTATTGGCACCAGAGTAGATCCTTCTTTAAAGGATACAAATCCTTCAGTTATAAAATGATCATAACCACTTTTAACTTGGTCAGACTAAGAAAACCTCATTTGCGTTTATTAAAATCTGTGGATTTACATGTGTTTCAGTATGTTGCACACAAGCATCTGGGACTGCTTCCTTTTCTTTCTTTTTCAATCGGAAACAGTTAGCTATTACGTGACCAGGTGTCATACAATATTTACAAATCTGACAAAATTGTCTTTCCTTCACAGGTTTTCCTTCCTCTTTACCCTTCACACTAACCTTCGATTTAATTACTGATTTACCTTGATTCACTATGTTATTTTTCCTTTTAAAAGTTCTACCTTGAGAAAATTTATCTTTATGAATTAAAGCATACTCATCAGCTAATTTAGTAGAGTCCTGTGTTTCCGTGTTTCTCTCATTTAAGTATGTCTTTACTTCATCAGGAATACTCCTTTTAAACTCCTCCATTAAAATCAGCTCTTTCAATTTATTATAGTCCCCATTTACATTTTTAGAGGAAACCCATCTCCCAAAACACATAGCTTTATCATAGGCAAATTCCACATACGTTTTCTCCACAGATTTCTTCAAATTTCTAAATCTTTCTCTGTAAGCTTCTGGAACCAACTCATGTGCCTTCAATATCTGATGCTTCACAATATCATAATCAAGAGCTTGCTCAGCAGTTAAATCTGTATAAACCTTTTGTGCTTTGCCTTTAATAACACTCTGTAACAACATTGACCATTTCTCTTTTAGCCACTCTGAAATCAGAGCAATAGTTTCAAAATGTGAAAATATTTTTCTACTTCTGTTTCACTAAATAGAGGGACCAAATTAATTGACTAACAACAAACGTTTTCCTAGAACCAGGAGACTGATTCGCAGACCTTAATTCGGTTATGGCCAATTCAAATTCCCTTTTTTTATTTTCTGTTTCGAACCTACAACGCTCCAAGTCTGCTTTACTTTGTTCCCACTTCATTTGTTCAATTTGTAACTGTATCTCTAGAGTACTTATTGGAAACGAATCTAAAACCGATTCATCAAAATCACCCGAATCTACACAGTGTGATGCGACTGTTCTCTGTATTAGAGCCTTTGATGTAGAGCTCGAAATACCTTTGAGTTCCAACCAACTAGCAATTTCAAATACAACAGTTTTTTTCGCCTTCGCTAATGGAGAGAAAATACAAATGAAAAGACTGAGGTGCTAAGGGTTTTGAGATTCCTTGTGCAGGACTCTCTATCGGTTAATTTGCAGATTGAGTCAATGGCGAGGAAGAGGACTGGAATATACCAAAAATCGGTGGTCTGGCATGGTGCCAGAGGAATGTAAAACTACAAAAGATACTCCACTCTTTAAGAAAGGAGAAAGGCAGCAGAAGGGAAATTATAGACAAGTTCGCCTGACCTCAGTGGTCGGGAAGGAGGTTAGAGACAATGGTTAAGGACGAGGTGATGGAGTGGTGATACAGGGCAAGATAGTACAACTTCAGCATAGTTTCTTTCAGGGAAAATCCTGCCTAACGAAACTGTTGGAATTCTTTGAGGAGATTACAAGCAGGTGAGATAAAAGGGATGAAATGGGCGCCTTCCGAAGGCCTTTGACGAGGGGCCACACATGAGGCAGCTTCAGAAGTTAAGAGCCCATGGTGTTACAGGAAATTTTCTAACATGGATAGAGCATTGGCTGATTGGTAGAAGTCAGCGAGTGGGAACAGAAGGATCCTTTTTTTGGTTTTCTGCCAGTGAATTGTGGTGTTCTGCAGGGGGCGGTGTTGGGACCACTTCACACTATTCTGTAGATAAGTGTTTTAGATGATGGAATAGATGGCTTTGATACGAGGATTGGTGGATGGGCAGGTAGTGCCGAGGAAACAAGTAGAACGCAGAACGATGCAGAAGGATGGAGATTAGGAGACTGGGCATGAAATTAGTAAATGAAATGCAATGTTGGAAAATGCATGGCCATGCACTTTGCTAGCAGAAGTAAATGTGCGGACTATTTTCTAACCGGGTTGAAAATCGAAGAATCTGAGATGCAGGAGGGACTTGAGTGTCGTTGTGCAGAACACCATGAAGGTTAACTTGCAGAGTGGGTGGTGAGGAAGGAAATACATTTATTTCAAGAGAACTAGATTACAAGTACATGGATGTAATGCTGAGGCTTTATAAGACACTGGCGAGGCCTCATCTTGTGTATTATGAGCATTTTTAGGCCCGTCATCTTAGAAAGGATGTGCTGGCATTGGAGAGGGTCTGGAAGAGGTCCACAAGGATAATCATGATACCAGGAATGAAACGGCTGTCTTACGGGTAACGTTTGATGGCTCTGGGTCTATACTCGCTGGAATTCCGAAGGATGATGGCTGATCTCATTGAAACCTTTCAGAGTAGATGTGAAAAGGATTTTTCCCATATTGGGAGAGTCTAGGACAAAATGCCATAGCCTCGGGATAGAGGGGATACCCTTTCAAAACAAAGATGTGGAGATATATCTTTAGCCAAAGGGTGGTGAATTTTAGGAATTAGTTGCCACATGCAGCTGCGAAGGCCAGATCGCTGGGTGCTTTTAAGGCAGAGATTTATAGGTTCTTGATTGAACATGGCATCAAAGGTTACGGGGAGAAGGCCAGGAGCTGGGGTTGCGGAGGAAATAGAAAAAAAAGATCAACCTTTGTTGAATGGCGTAGCAGACTCGAAGGGCCGGATAGCCTAATTCTTCTCCTGTATCTTATAGTCTATGGTCTTCTACCATAAAAGCCAGGAAGAAATGTTGGGAATTTATAAAGCACTGTCGGGGCTTCTCCTAGAGAATCGTAAGCAGGTTTGGGACGATTTTCTTAGAAAGGAAATTGGAGAGTGTTCAAAGGAGGTTCACGAGAGTGATTCCAGTATGACGTGGGTTGTCACATGATGCGCTTTTGGTGCCTCTGGTCCTGTATTCGCTGAGAAATGACAAGAACAAGGGGGGACCTCATTGAAACCTTTTGAATGTTGAGAGACTTTGATAGACTGGATATGGAGAGGATGTGTCATATAGTGCGAGAGTCTAAGATCAGAGAACAGAGGCACAGAATAGAGGCCCATTTAAGATCTCCCCCATTTCTTTTGGTTCCATACGTAGCCGACCATTCTGATCTGCAAGAGGACCAATTTTATCACTTACTATCCTTTTGCTCTTGATACACCTGCAGAAGCTCTTTGGATTACCCTCACCTTGACTCCCAAAACAATCCCATGTCTTTTAGCCCTCCTGCTTTCTTTCTTAAGTATTTTTCGCATTTACTATAGTCCTCAAACATCTGATTTACCCATTTCCCCATACATGTCATACATCTCTCACTTCTTCTCTACCAGAGCTACAATATCCCTAGAAAACCAAGCTTTCTTATTCTTATTCACCTTGCCTTTAATCCTGACAGAAAAGTACAAACTCTGCAC
This sequence comes from Hemitrygon akajei, assembly GCF_048418815.1. Classification (NCBI taxonomy): domain Eukaryota; kingdom Metazoa; phylum Chordata; class Chondrichthyes; order Myliobatiformes; family Dasyatidae; genus Hemitrygon; species Hemitrygon akajei. The sequence continues at coordinate 209,659,153 of NC_133126.1, read as the reverse complement.
TCTCAAAATTTCTCCTTTGAAGGCCTCCCACCTACCAATCACGTCCTTGCCAGAGAACAACCTGTCTCAAACCACGCTTTTTAGATCCTTTCTGATTTCTTCAGATTTGGCCGTTTTCCAGTTTAGAACCTCAATCCGAGGACCAGATCTATCTTTGTCCATGACCAAGTTGAAACTAATGGTGTTATGATCACTGGAACTAAAGTGTTCCCCTACAGACACTTCCGACACCTGTCCTAACTCATTTCTTGATAGGAGATATAACATTGCATCCTCTCTACCAGTACCACTATATATTGATTTCGAAAACTTTCCTGAACACATTTTACGAACTCTAACTTTTATAGACCTTTAACAGTATGGGAGTCCCAATCTATATGTGGAAATTTAAAACGCCCTACTATCACAACTTTATGTTTCCTGTAGTTGTCTGCTATCTCTCTGCAGATTTGCTCCTCTAGTTCTCGCTGACTATTCGGTGGTCTATAATACAACCCCATTAATGTGGTCGCACCTTTCCTGTTTCTCAGCTCCACCCATATGGCCTCGGTATACAAGTTTCACTAATGGCTACAATATCATATTTCACGTGCCAAACCATGCCCTCATCTCGTCAGACTTCTCCTCAATGCACCTCGCATTGAAATAGACACACCTCAGAAGATTATTACTACCACACACAGCCATTCTATTTGTGACTTTGCAGGAACCTTTAAAATCATTTATTTACACCCCCGCTCCACCATCAACTCTGGCACGCTTATTCTCACCCCCCTGCAGATCTAGTTTAAACCACCCTCCCACCAAACCTCCCTGCAAGGATGGTGGTTCCCTTGTAGTTCATGTGTAACTCGTCTCTATTGTACAGTTCCTACCTGCCCTAGAGGAGGTTCCAATGGTCCTGAAATGGAACCCTGCCCCCTACACCAGTTCCTCAGCCACGTGACTATCTTCCAGAGCATCCCATTCTTACTCTCCCTGGCACGTGGCATAGGTAGTAATCCTGAGATTACTATCCCCGAGGTCCTGCTTTTTAATTTCCTACCAAGCTCTCCATACTCACTCTTCAGGACCTCCTCACTCTCTCTTTCTACGTCATTGGTACCGCTGCGTACCATGACATCTGGCTGCTCACCCTCCCATTTCAGAATGCTGTGCACGCGATCAGAGACATCCCTGATCCTGGCATCCAGGAGGCAATAAAACATCCGGGAGTCTCTGTCATGACCACAGAACCTCCTGTCTGTACCTCTAACTATCGAGTCCACTACCACTACTGTTCTCCTCTTCTTCCCCCCTCCCTTCTGCTCTGCAGAACCAGACTCAGTGCCAGAGATCCGGCTGACGCAGCTTGCCTCAGTTAAGTCATCCCGCATGACAGTATCCAAATCGGTATACTTGTTGTTGAGGGCAATAGTCACAGGGCAGCCTTGCTCTGCCTGCACTTTCACTTTCCCTCGCCTGACGGTAACCTAATTACCTGTGCGCTGCTCCTTTGTCGTAACTACCTCCCTGAAACTACTATCTATAAACTGCTCATTCTCCCTAATGATCCGGAGGTCATTCAGCTCCTGCTCCAGTTCCTTAACGCGGATTGTTAGGATCTGCAGCTGGATGCACTTCTTGCAGGTGTCGTGTCAGGGAGAGCAGAGGTCTCTCTGACTCCCCACATCCTGCAAGAGGAGCATTCTAACATGCTGCCTGGAATTCTCTGTACTCTAAACAAACAAAAGAAAACTTGCTGGAACCAACCCTCGACTCTGCTCGTTCACGCCGAAGCCTGTTGAGCCAAAGCCGTCCCACTCTGACGATGGCCACTATGCGGATTGCCGCTGTAAATGGACGTCTTTTTTTTAAACCTTTGGCGCTTACGTCACGCGCCTGCGCAGTCTAGCATCTTTTCCCGGAGGAGTGAAAAAATGACTTCTCACCGAGATGGCTTTACGCCTTCAATCTTAGCCTCTTGCTTCGATTTAAAAAGTCCGTTGAAAAATTCCTCTCTTTTTTAAACCTTTGCCTTTCTACGTCACGCGCCTGTGCAGTCTAGCCTTTTTTACCCGTGCAGAAAAAGTGACTTCTCTCCGAGATGCCTTCAGTCCTTCCCTCTCAGCCTCTTGCTTCGATATAGAGTATTGTATTCTGTTGCGGTCACCTCACTTAACGAAGGAGGTTGTGTCTGTGGTGCACATAACGTTTACCGGGATAGTGTTTGAAGTTAAGGGCATGCATACGTGGAAGGATTGGATAAAGGTGTGTTCGCTGTAATTATGGGACTGCGAAAAGATCTCTTTCGGTTTTAAAGGTCAATGTGAGGCACAGAGTAGCGGCTAGTATCACTTCCCCAGGTTGAAATTTCCAGTACCGGAGGACGACCATTTAAAGTAAGAAAGGGAAAGTTCTGTGGAGATGTGCAGGGCAAGTTTTTTTTTACAGACAGTGACGGGTGTGTGGAATCCTCTTCCCTGGGAAGTGATGTTGCAAACCACGACAGAAGCTTTAGAGAGTCTGTTAGATAGGGTCATCAATTTGATAGATAGATAGGTAGATAGATAGATAGATAGATAGATAGATAGATAGATAGATAGATAGATAGATAGATAGATAGATGCAAGAGATGGAATGGTATGAATGTTAAAGAAAAAATATAATTCTGTTTATCATACGTCGATTGAAAAATACAGTGAAATGTGCTATTTGTGGTAAATGTAATCAGCGTAGACTGTGTTACAAAAAAAACCCAAAACTGCAGAAGTCACAATGGTCGCGGTGCCAATATTGCATGCCAACAACTAACTTACCCTTAACCTGTACAACTTGGGAATGTGGGAGGAAAGACATACAGTTATGGGGACAAGGTGCCAACTCCTTTCACAGAGTGGCAGGAATTGAACCCCAATCAGTGATCGCAGGTGTGTGAGTGATGCGTCAACTGCGACGCGGCCGTGCAGCTCCATTGTGTATGCAGAAATGATTAGTTGAGTTGTGTATTAAATTAGTTTATTTGGCACAATATTGTGGGATGAAGGGCTGTTACTGTGTTGTATTGTTGTGTTTTGTATGTTCTGATAAAGACACGATACACGTCTGATCAATGGTAATGGTTGCGAGTGAAATATTCAACACACTTCACTATATAAATGTACATTCATGTTAAAAATCTTCATTTCGACGTTTCCTTTAAGAAGATAAGATTAAGCAAGAGAGGGCACGGTTAAGGTCTACAAGGATGTTAGATGGAAAGAACGAGTAGTGTCATAGAACACTACAGCCAGAAACCGGCCTCTTAGCCCATCTGATCTGACTGGCTGCATCGTTATGAACCCGAGAGACAGCTCTCCACACCCCTACTGTCTATGTGCAGTCCCTATCAACAGTCTACTCAAAACTGCAGTGGTTTTGTACTTCCAGTAATGTGGGCCCAGGAAAGATTCCATACACGATAAATCCACAAGCCTTGACACTCACAGACGAGAGCTAGAGTATTATTAACTTCATTAGTTTGTGACGATGTTTTTCCGACAACGCAATTATATGTGTTATATGTGCAAAATGGACCAAATGTGATTGAACCGCAGTGTTATAAAGCTGCATATAATACGCTACATGTAGAATTAAATCTTTAAAAACACACGAAGGACACATGAAGGATAAAAAGGGCAAAACACTTCGTGCGTTTCGTCGATGCATATTATTCTATAATCTCTCTGCTCTACCCATCAACTGTTTCTTCGTGTTCTCTTCCGGTTTGATTAAAATAATGTAACATTTTGGAACAAAGATGCAACTTAACAATCCAAAGCTTGATGCTAAAATTGCAAAGATTTCCACAGCGACCGTGTACTTCCCGGGAGTGCTTACATAGGCTGGAATGAATGTTATCCACACTGCAAAAAAGATGAGCATGCTGAACGTTATAAACTTAGCCTCGTTAAACTTGTCCGGTAATGCTCTGCCCAAGAAGGCTAAGATCAAACATATGCACGCTAGTAGTCCGATGTAGCCGAAGACGCAGCAGAAAGCAACAGTGGAACCCACAGCACATTCTAGAATAATCTTTGAACTTTGGTATTTGGTGTTTTTCGACGGGAATGGAGGGGAAGTTAGTAGCCAGATCACACACACAATAACTTGAATCAATGTGGAGAGAAGGATAATGGATCTTTGCTGTGTAGGCCCGAACCATTTCATCACATTGCTCGACGGCAAGGTGGATTTGAAGGCCATCAGGACGACCAAGGTTTTGCTGAGAATACAGGAAATGCACAGCACGAAGCTAATCCCGAAGGCAGTGTGACGCACTGCGCACGACCACGGTGACGGCTGCCCAATAAACGCAATGGAACACAGGAAGCAGAGAATTAACGAGACCAACAGAAGGAAACTCAGTTCCGAATTGTTGGCCCTAACAATGGGCGTGTTTATGAAATATAGGAACACAGCCGCGACAGCTCCCGTGATGCAAGCCCCAAACAGGGACATGGCCGCGAGTATTACCCCCATGCTGTCGCGAAAAGAGAGGAACTCGATCTGTTTGGGAACACAACGGTCTCTTCGATCATTCGACCAGTAATCCACAGGACACTTGATACATTCTGTGGAATCTATGGATGGAAAATACAATGTGAAGATCTACAGTGGGAAGGAAGTTATCCGAAAATTCTGGGCATACAATCGTCCCTAATTCGATCAGTGTACTTTACCTGTTTGATTGCTAATCTCTCCGTCAGAACAGGGTAAGCAATCGAAGCAGCAGACGGGCTGACCTTGTCGAGCTCCCTTTCTTGTACCTTTAGCGCACGGTTCACTGCAGACAGATACTGGAACCTGTGGAGACAGAACATTGTATACTAAACGACACACTTATTGCGCAATTGCAGGACATGTCACTTTTTTGTGAGTTTTCCTTTCGAGGATTGAAGATTAACTTTGTCAGGTAGAGGTGCGGTAATAGGATACTGATCTGCGTCAAGCTTTAAAGCGTAGGTGACCCGGGTTATGTTCCCGCCGCTGTCTGTAAGGAGTTTGTTCATCCCGTGTCTGTGTGGTTTTCCTCCGGGTGCTCCGGTTTCCTCCCACATTCCAAAGGCATACAGGTTAGCATGTTAATTGGACAGCTGTGTCCAATTGGGTGCCGCGGACTCGTTAGGCCGAAAGGGCCTCAATGTACTGAATCTTGAAATAAAAAGAAAATATTTTCGCCATATGTATTCATATGTATGAGGATTTTTTTGTTTTGTGTTGGCGCAATAGGCAACAGCATTGTGCTTATTCTTTACTTGAGTCTGTACTTGATATGGTATTGAGAAATCAACCTGATCACGTGTCAGATCTGTCGGTGCGAGAGCGCGTTGGAGGTCGTGATCACAACTCCATCTCCTTTACCATAGCGCTGGAGAGAGTTAGGGGCAAACAATTTGGGAAATCATTTAATGGGCTAGGGGGAAATATGATGCTATTAGGTAGGGACTTGAGAACATAAATTGGGAGCAGATATTCTCAAAAAAATGAACGGCAGAAATGTGGCAAATGTTCAAGGGAAATTTGCATGGCGTTCTGCATTGATATGTTCCATTGAGGCAGGGAAAGGATGGTAGGGTAAAAGAACCATGGTGTACAAAGGATGTAGAGAATCAAGTTAAGACGAAAAGATAAATTTACAAAAGGATCAAGAAACTAGGTACCGACAGAGCTCTAGAAAATTATAGGTTTGCCTTCAAGGAGTAGAGGACTGACATTAGGAGAGCTAGAAGGGGCCATGAGAAGGTCTTGGCGTGCAGGATTATGGAACCCCAAGGAATTCTACAAGTATGTGAGAGCAAGAGGATAGCTATGTGAGAATAGGACCTATCAGGTGCGATAGTGGAAATACGTGCATGGAGACGGAGGAGGTAGTGCAGGTATTTAATAAATACTTTGCTTCAGTATTCTCCAGGGAAAAGGACCTTGGTAACTGTAGGGATGACGTACAGCGGACTGAAACGTTTGAGTGTATAGACGTTAAGTAAGAGGATGTACTAGAGCTTTTGCGAAAAATTAAATTCGATAATTCGCCGGGACTGGAGGAGATATACCCCAGGCTACTGTGGGAGGCGAAATAGGAGATTGCTGAGCTTCTGGCAATGATCTTTGCATCATCAATAGGGACTGGAGAAGTACCAGAGGATTGGAGGGTTGAAAATATTGTTCCCTTTTTCAAGAAAGTGAGTAGGGATAACCCAGGAAATTATAGACCGGTCTGTTTTACTTCAGTGGCAGGTAAGCTGTTGGTGAAGGTTCTGACAGGCAGGATTTACGTGATTTGGAGAGACATAATGTGAGTAGGGATAGTCAGCATAGCTTTGCCTGTAGTTGTGGTTGTACTTGATTTGGTTTTGAGAAATGTACCTGGTCACGTATCAGACCTTTCGGTGGGAGAGCATCTTGGAGGTAGTGATCACAACTCTATCTCCTTTACCATAGTGCTGGAGAGAGATAAGTGCAGACAATGTGGGTATTATTTATTTGGGCTATGGGGAAACGTGCTGCTATTAGGCATAAACTTGGAAATGCACGGCAAAAATGTGGCAAATGTTCAGGGATCATTCTCATGACGTTCTGCACTGGTATGTCCCAGTGTGTCAGATAAAAGATATAGGGTAGAAAACCGACGGTGTTCAAAAGGTGTACAAAATCAAGTTATGCCAAAAAGGAAGACTTACGAAAGGTTCAAGGAACAAGGTACTGACAAAGCTCTAGAAAATTAGTGTTGCCTGGAAGGAGTATAGGAATTAAATTAGGAGAGCTGGAAGGGGGCCATGAGAAGGCCTTGGCGAGTAGGATTAACGATAATCCCCATGCATTCTGCAAATTTGTGAAGAGCAAGAGGATAGTCATGTGAGAATAGGACCAATCAGGTCGACAGTGGAAACGTGCATGGAGTCGGAGGAGGTAGCGTAGGCACCTAATGAATACTTTTCTTCAGTATTAACCAGGGAAAAGGACCTTGCTAACTCTGAGGACGTCGTACAGCGGACTGAAACAGTTGAGCGTATAGAAAGCAAGAAGATGTGTTGGGAATTTTGAGAAACATTAAGTTAGAGAAGAGACCGAGACTGGACGAGATATACCCACAGGCTGCAGTGAGAGGCGAGGGAGGAGATTGCTGAGCCTCTGGCGATGATCTTTGCATTATCAATAGGGATGGAAGAAGTACCGGTGGTCTGGAGGTCTGCAAATGTTGCTCCCTTGTTCAACAGAACAGAACGATAAAGTGCTCAAAATGGTGTGCGTTCCTAACAGCCTCTCACAGTCAAGTTCAACTCTTGGCCTTCACTTGTGGCTCAGCTAAATCAGTGATGTGGAGAAGGATATCTCACTGCCTGGACAATAGACAGTTCTTCACATCTTCACCCTCCCCCCGAAGGTTTTTGCCCTGGGGAGGACACAGTCAATCAGAGGCTCAAACACATGATCCGCTGGGATAGACAGCTGCCTACTACAAGACCCTGGTTAGATCTCACTTGAGTGGGGTCACTTACAGGAAGGTTGTGGATTCTGTAGAAAGATTTACAAGGATGTTGCGTCGATTGGAGAGCTTGCCTTATGAGAATAGGTTACCTTTTCTTCTTGAATCCACAGGACATGAGAGGTGACTTGATAGAGGTGTATAAGATGATGAAAGGTATTGATCATGTGGATAGCCAGAGGCTTAGGACCAAGGCTGAAATGGCGTACACGAGGGGGCGTAGTTTTAAGGTACTTCGAAGTAGGTAGAGAGGGTATGTCAGGGGTACGTTTTTCACACAGAGAGTGGTGTGTGTGTGGAATGCTATGTTGCCGACGGTGGTGGAGGCGAGTACAATAGGGGCTTTTAAGAAACTCTTCGATAGGTACGTGGAATTTAGAAAAATAGAAGGCTATGCTGCAGGGTCATTCTCGGCACATTCTACAGTAGGTTACATGGTTAGCAAAACATTGTGGCCCGAACGGCCTGTAATATGCTGTAGACCTCTATGTTCTATCAAAAAACAAATTGAAAAGTTAGAAGAAATCAAGTTTTGTGTAAAATATATCTTTAAGGGTACCGATATGCAATAACTGTACATAAATACATAAATACCATCATGTATTTAAAATATCAACGCATAATAAGACTTGGTTTAAACTGTTTGCAGCGCATTGCAATAGAGAGTTGGGAATGGGAGGGCTAGCGAGAATGCTTGATCAGATTAATAGTATAGGGGAAGAATGTTTTAAAGTGCTGTGTTTGTTTATGTTAATAGCCTCATCACTCTTTCCAAAGGGAACTCTAGAAGAGTGGGTAGTCTCCACGATATTTTTTTGCCCTGCCCGCTTGTCGTGGAAACATACAAGTCCTATTTCTGTCTCAATTACTTCTTCTGGCAGTTCGTTTCATATACTAACTACCTACTGGATGAAAAAAAAACATGCCCATTAGCTCCCGGTTTAATCATTTCCCTCTCACATTAAACTTATGCTCTTTCGGCATTACTGTATGGTTTGGTGCAACATTCTTACATAAAATAGCACTTCCACAGTAAACTGTCAGGTCAACAGAAAAGGCCCTTGATTGCAGTCTGCAATCAAACGCACAAATTTCACAGATGAGAGTTGGGATCAAAGAGTGGAGGAGGTTGGTCTGGGGAGATGTGTGGAGGGTGTTGAGGGAATCTATGGTGGGACGAAGATCGAAACTCGACGGACACAAAGAGTCGACGGTGGGGCCTCAGAGACACGAGATTGCAGATTTGTGAGGGGAAATTAGAGACTGGGGTTCCAGTGACAACGACTAGTTCTCGGCCTGGACGTGCGGTCAGTGAAGGTCCAGGCTGCTGACAAAGTTGGATATAGCGTTTTTAGCAGTTTGAAGGTGTAAGGGATCTTTGGAACACGCATTGCCGGCGGTAGAACTGCGGTTTTGAATCCGTTCAGGATCATTGGAACCAGTGTTGACGATGTCCAGATACATCGGGGACGGTAAGTGATGCGGAGAAATTCGAAATCTAGGGGCATCCAACTGAATCGAGGCTCAATTCTGAGGTAGCAGGGATTGCAGTCTGGGGCCCTAGTGGGCCGTCGGCTTTGAAGACGACGGCTCTGCAGTCTGCAGATGAGCCATCTGCCGATCCTTGCTGACGCGGAGAAGGCGAGGAAACAGCGATCGAAATCTTGGATCCGGCAGCGATAAAGTATTGGAGGGATCAATTGCGTCTGGAGGAGTGAGAATCCCGGATCTGCTGCAGCGACTCCGACAGTCCCACCAGATTTCTCCGCATGGTGGAAAGGGTGGCGCGTGGCAAGAGTGTTGGGTGCGTGGATTGAACTGCCGGCAACGGTGGGGGAAGTGGATGCAATAGTGCTTTTTTAAAACTCTTAGATAGGTACATGGAGCTTTGAAAAATAGAGGGTTATGCAACAGGGTAATTATAGGCAGTTTCTAGAGTAGGTAGCATGGTCAGGGCAAGATTGTGGGCCGAAAGGCATATAATGTGCTGTAGATTTCTATGTTCTGTGTTCTGGAATGTGGAGGAAGCAGCAGTGGGGGAAGCAGTCAATTGAATGTGAGTACCTGGGGTCCTCAGAGGCTCCAAATCGACAAGTTTGAAAACTGATTTGGAAGCCATATGGTACAACCTGGCGGTGGAGACAAATCCCAGGAACTTTGCAAGGCTGTGGCAACGGGTCTGGATGAGACCATGGTCGAAGAGGCGGAGGGCAGCAGAGATCACAGAGGGGGAACAGTGAGAGACGGTTTCATTGAACTCCCGTCAAACGGAAGATTTAAACTTCTTCAGGATAGACATCCCTCGAAGAGAGTTCATAGTACGAGTAATATCACAAGCACGAGGAAATCTGCCAATGCTAGAAATTAAAAGCAACACACATAACGCTGGAGGAACTTAACAGTTCACTGGGCATCTATGGTCCGTGAACAGACGACGTTTCGGACCGAGTCCGCTCTCCAGGAGTGGAAAAGAAGGGAGAAGTCAGTTTAAGAAGGTTGGGCAGCGGGAAGGAAGAAGTACATAGTGGCAACATTGCATTTTCAGCAGGAATGAAGCCTGGAATAGACTAGATATCTGTTAGAGTCAGTGGATTTATAAAATATATCATCCATAAGACTGCCTGCAGAAGTTGAGACAGAGAGATCGAGAAAGAGGAGAGAGGTGTCCGTAATGAATTAAGTAAATTTTGAGGCAGAGTAAAAGTTAGAGGCAATTTTGATTAAATTGACGAGCTGAGCTTGAAGCAGGAACCAGCCTGAAAGCAATCATCGATGTAGCGTAGGCAGAGTTGGTGAGCGACTCTGGTGTAGGATTGGAACATGGACTGTTCCACGTAGCCGACAAAAAGACAGGATCCTTAGAGTGTCCTTCACTATACCTTTAGTGGGGAAGTCAGGGAGCTTAAAGACATTTTCAAAGCTTGTGAAACGTCACGGATGTACGTAGGACGGGAGCATCGGTATCTTCGTCACCATGGATGAGATGTGCTGAAGGGCCCGTTTTATTGCGGCAGAGATTTATAGTTTTCATTTACTTGTTTTTCTTTGGAACTTCAGCACAGAGAACAGATGATGATCGTAGTCTGATTTGGATTGTAGTGAGGAAGTTTCTGTCTAAGCCCTGATACGCTGCTGAGAAAACCCTCATCTGTGTCTCCTGCAGCTGCAGTAACGCCTGTGATTATGCATTCAGGCGGGTGTGCTGAGTGAATGGATTGTTTCTTCTTATATAAACCTCCATTTGAGAAAAGGATTAAAAATTCCAACCCTCAACAAAATGATGTGGAGTGAATTCTATGGGACACTTAATATTTTGGGAACAGCTTCTTAAAGCTTCTTGCAATGTATAATGATGATAAAATATTAATACAAGATATACATATGTATATGTATATCTGTATCTATATATACATACACAGAGTATATATATATTTATATACATTATATTTATCTTATATTAATATTTTATTAAACATTGCAATGTACAATAACTCAAAGTGTTTTGATTTTTTGGTTTACACGGTGTATTATATACACACATTTGAGCAAAGAAAATACATTTGTAAAAGCAACAGAACAATCTTTTCAACTTATGTCAATAATAATAAACTTGAGTTCCTTACATTGTGTCCAGATCCGTGCCAAACGATTTCACTTTCCTCTAAGATAAATTCGTTCCCTGGAGGCAGGGCAGCATCGTAATATCCAACTTTAACCAACTCCACTGAACCGTCCACTCGTCCTTGCCAGTTTATCACGTCATAGGAAGCGATGGGATCTCCATTCTCATCAAAGCGTATTTGTTCTCCGAACTGATTGGTGAAGCGGACCTCCCGAAGATAGTGCAACAGCTGCAGATACAACAACATTCACTAAGTTAAGCCGTTTACTCATTGAATAAGGTTTAATATTTAAAGAACTATATTAAACTAGGATCCTTTTAACTGAAGTTTAAAACAATGTACTCATCTGTACTTGACAGACAGCAATGAATATTACATTCATTTTTCACACGTACAGTACATCGAAACATCGAAACCTACAATGAAATGCGTAGTTTGCGTCAAGGACTAACACAGACCGAGGACGTGCTGGAGAAAACCTCAAGTGTCAAAGAAACATCGAAAACCTACAGTACAATACACGCCGTTCGGCCCACAAAGTTGTGCCAAACATGTCTTTACCGTATAAATTACTCTAGTTACCCATAGACCTCTATTTTCCTAAGATTCATATACCTATCCAAAGTCTCTTAAAAGACCCTATCGTATCCGCCTCCACCACCGTTGCCGGCAGCCCATTCCACGCGTTCACCAATCTCTGCGTAAAATAACTTACCCCGATATCTCCTCGGTATCTGCTCCCCAGCATCCTAAACCTGTGCCCTCTTGTGGCAGCCATTTCAGCCCTGGGAAAAAGCCTCTGACTGTCCACACGATCAATGCCTCTCATCATTCTATACACCTCTATCAGGTCACCTCTCATCCTCCGTCGCACCAAAAGGCCGAGATCACTCAACCTGTTTTCATCAGGCATGCTCCCCAATCCAGGCATCATCCATGTAAATTTCCCTTGCACCCTTACCATGGTTTCGACATTCTTCCTGCAGTAGGTTGACCAGAACTGAACACAGTCCTTTAAGTTGGGTCTGACCAGGGTCCTATATAGCTGCAACATTACCTCTCGGCTCCTAAACTCAATTCCACGAATTGTGAAGGACAACAAACCGGATGCCTTCTTAACCACAGAGTCAAACTGCGCAGCTGCTTTGAGCGTCCTATGGACTCGGACTCCATGAACCCTCTGATCCTCCAACACAGCCAAGAGTCTTACCATTAATACTATATTCTGCCATCATATTTGACCTTCCAAAATGAAACACTTCACACTTATCTGGGTTGAACTGCCACTTCTCAGCCCAGTTTTGCACCCTTTCAATGTCCGGCTGTAACCTCTGACAGCCCACCACAGTATTCCCAAACCTTCCAACCATTGTGTCTTCAGCAAACTTACTAACCCAACTTTGCACTTCCACATGCGGGTCGTCTGTAAACATCACGAAGAGTAAGGCTCCCATTAGGGCACACTACTGGTCACCGACCTTCATGCAGAACATGACCCGTCTACAAACACTCTTTGCCTTCTGTGGGCAAGCCAGTTTTGGATCCACAAAACAATGTCCCCTTGGATCCCATGGCTCCTTGCGTTCTGAATAAGCCTTGCATGGGGTACCTTATCAAATGCTTTGCTGAAATCCATGTTCTATATCTATTGCTCTTCCTTCATCAATGTGTTTAGTCACATCCACAAAAAATTCAATTGGAGTCGTAAGGCACGACCTGTCCTTGACCAAGCCATGCTGACTATTCCTAATCATATTATACCTCTCCAAATGTTCATAAATCCTACCTTTCAGGATCTTCTCCATCAACTTACCAACCACTGCAGGAAGAGTCACTGGTATATAATTTCCTGGGCTATCTCTACTCCCTTTTCTGAAACCCTCCAATCCTCCGGAACCTTTCCCGTCCCTCTTGATGTTGCAAAGATCATTGCCAGAATTTCAGCAATATCCTTCCTCTCCTCCCACAGTAGCCTGGGGTACACCTCATCCAGTCCCAGCGACTTACCCAATTTGATGCTTTCCAAAACTCCAGGATATCCTCTTTCTTATTACATGCTCGAGCTTTTCAGTCTGCTGCAAGTCATCACTACAGTCACCAGTCTGTTTTCCACAGTGAATACTGAAGTTAAGTATTCATTACATCTACTATTTCCAACGGTTCCATACACACTTTCTCACTTGATATGCCCTATTCGTTCACGTCTTTTCTTCTTGCTCTTCACATACTTGTAGAATGCCTTGAGGTTTTAGTTAATCCTGCCCGCTACGTCTTTTCATGGCTCCTGATGGCTCTCATAATTTCCTTCTTTAGCTCCTTCCTGTTAGTCTTATAATCGTCTAGATCTCTAACATTAACTAGATCTCTGAAACTTTCGTAAGCTTTTCTTTTCTTCTTGACTAGATTTTCTGCAGCCTTTGAACATCACGGTTCTTGAACCCTATCATAACTTCCCCGTCTCGTTGGAACGTACCTCTGTAGAACTCCACACAATATCCCCTGAACATTTGCCACTTTTCTTCCGTACCTTTCCCTGAGAACAACTGTTCCCAATTTAAGCTTCCAAGTTCCAGTCTGATAACCTGATAATTCCCCTTACTCCAATTAAACGCTTTCCAACTTGTCTGTTCCTATTTTCAATGCTATTGCAAATGGTCCAATGCTATTGCAAAAGGAAATAAAATTATGATCAATATCTGCAAAATGCTCTCCCACTGAGAGATGTGACAGACGACCAGGTTCATTACTCAATACCAGATCAAGTAGAGTCTCCGCTCTGCATATTGTGGTTGGCTTATCTACATATTGTGTCAAGAAACCTTCCAGAACACAGCTCACAACCTCCACCCCATCTAAACTCCTTGCTCTAGGGAGATGCCAATCGATATTTGGGAAATTAAAATCTCCCACCATGATATCTCTCTTATTATTACACCTTTCCAGCATCTGTTTCCGTATCTGCTCCTCGATATCACTGTTACTACAGGGTGTTTTTTATAGGCCTACTAGCCGGCTTATGAAAAAACACCCAGTAGACTTCTTGACCACTTTGTGTTCCTAACCTCCACCCACAAAGACTCCATAGACAATCCCTCCATGACGTCCACCTTTTGTGCAGCCGTGACACTATCTCTGATTAACAGTGCCACGCCCCCACAACTTTTGCCTCCCTCCCTGTCCTTTCTGAAACATCTAAGACCCATCACTTGAAGTAACCATTCCTGTCCCCGAGCTATCCAATTCTCTGTAATGGCCACCACGTCACAGCTCCAAGTACTGTTCCATGCTCTAAGCTCATCCACTTTGTTCACAATATTCCTTGTGTTAAAATAAACACATTACAAACCGTCGGTCTGAGTGCGCCCCTTCTCTGTCACCCGCCTATCCTCCTTCACACACTGTCTCTAAGCTTTCTTTATTTGTGAGCCAACCAGCTCTTCCCCAATCTCTTCAGTCCGGTGCCCACCACCCAACAATTCTAGTTCAAACTCTCCGTAGTAGACTCAGCAAATTTCCCCGCAAGGATATCGGTCCCCCTAGGATTCAAATGCAACCTATCCTTTATAGTATCGGTCACATTTGCCCCAAAGGAGTTCCCAGTGATTCAGAAGTCTGAATATCTGCCCCTTGCTCCAATCCCTCAGCCACGCAATTATCCTCCACCTCATTGTATTCGGATATTTACTGTCACGTGGCACAGGCTGTAATCCCGAGATTACTACCTTTGCGGTACTGCTTCTAGCTAACTTCCTAACTCCCTGTAGTCTGTTTTCAGGACCTCTTCCCTTTTCCTGCCTATGTCATTAGTACCAATACATACCACGACCTGTGGCTATTCTCACTCCCACTGCAGGATATAGTTAACGCGACCTGAAGCATCCCGGATGCTGAGACCTGGGAAGCAAACTAGCATCCGAATTTATTTCCTGCTTCCCCCAAAATGTCATGGTTCTGTCGGTGGTCCGCATTCTGATTCACGGTCTGGTCCATCTTTCCTGTTTCCAGGTTTTCCGGTTTCCCCCTGTTCTGTGCTCTAATTGAGGCACCTGATTATCATTTTGGGCTGGCTACATAAATAGCTCCCCGGTTCAGCTTCATTTGCTGGACTGTTCCCTTCACCATCCTCCTGAAGCCTTTGGCCGAAGCTTTGCCTGCAACATCGCCTGCGTTCTCGCCTGTATTGTGGTGTTCTACCGCTGGGGCAAGACCGGAACCTTGCTGTAGCGAGAAAATAAATTGTCTATCGTTGTTTGGAACTGTCTCTGTGTCCACACCTTCGCTAGGTAGGTCTTGCCGTTTGCCGCTACCTTAAGTTGGGAACCGTTTCTTTGTGTTGTCTCTACGAGTTCCGGCCCTACGTCCTACTCCTGACTCTGTGTAGAACACCGGCCCCAAGCCCTGTTCATAAGGAGGGGTCCCGGCTCTGTGTTCCATGTACCCCTGTTCCTGTCTCTCTTAAGACCCTCTGTTCCTGTTCACTCAAGACCAAGGACCCGTGTTCCTGTTATCTCAAGACCTAAGCTCCTTGTTCAGGTGTTTTAAGATCGAGACAAGGCTTTGGGTTCTTGTCTTATCCTTGTGCCTTGTCCTGTGCAGGAGTTCCATGTCTAGTCCTGCAGCGAAGCCTCAAAGAACCCAAACCTCGCCTAGTCCGGTAGCCAAGCCTCGAAGAACCCAAGCCATGTCCAGTCCTGTAGCCACGTCATGTCCTCGCCTAGTTCCGGGGTCCAGGTTCTGGGTCCTTGTCCAGTCTCTGGCTCGGAGTCCAAGCCCAGGCTTTTAGTTCCCAGTTCCTTGTCCTGGTCCCGCTTACCTATCCAAAGCCATAGCCCAAATCTGAGTTCCTGTCCCAGATCCTAGTCTGTGCCCTGTCCCGTCCCTATCTCTAGTCCAGTCCAGTTCCTAGTCCTTCAGTATCTGTGTCTTGCATTTGGGTCCGCTCCCCGCGCCCACCTTATGACACAGAATCGCCTGTCTGGCACCCTAACTATAGAGTCTCCTATCACTGCTGTCTTTCTCTTCTTTTCTGTACACTTCTGAGCCACAGCGCCGGACTATGTTCCCGAGACACGGCCACTGTTGCTTCCCCCAGGTAGGCTGTCCAGGCCAACAGTCCCCAAACAGGCGTACTTATTGTTAAGGGGGACAGCCACAGGGGTACTCTCTACTACCTGACACTTCCGCTTCCCTCTCCTGACCATTACCCACTGGTCTGTCTCCCGTGGTTCCGGTGTGACCTCCTGCCTATAACTCCTTTCTATCACCTCCTCACTCTCCCTGACCAGACGAAGGTCATCGAGCTGCAACTCCAGTACACTAACGCGGTCCCTTAGGAGCAGCAGCTCGACACGCCGGCTGTAGATATGGTCTTCCGGGAGGCTGGGAGACTCTAGGACTTCCCAAATCTGACACTGAGCATAGAACACCGGCCACACACACATACTTCCTTTCCACAATTAACACAGGTGAACCTCGCCTGGTGTCGCAATGGTTCCCATGACAAAAAACTGCCCTCAACTTATGAACCCTTACTTACCAGTCCGACTTTATGAAAGTGGGAGGAGACTGGAGCACCCGGAGGAAGCCCACGTGTCACGGGGAGAATGGACAAACTCCTTACAGGCTGCGGTGGGATTTATACCCTGGTACTGGCGTTGGAAAACGTTACGCTAACTTGTGCTTTTGTGCCGCCCAGTACCAAATAAAGTTGATCCTTAATCTTTGATCCTTGAATTGAACCCCAACGGAATGTAAAGCATTCCTTAACCGCTACGCTACCGCTTCGTACATTTTCTTGACTATTATGGAAACTACTTTTTGGCAGACGGGAATATTCCACTCGTTGCTCACCTGCCAGGGTAAAATGTTTGATTTTTGGCCACAAGTTTTGTTCACAAAGGGTCCGTTTCCGTCTGTACACGATTGTAAATTATGAAGAGCATGCGCCACAGCGTACACAGCTTTATACACATTGTAGGAGATTCTCAACTGTGAAACGTCAGCGTATGTATTTTCCACCGTCTCTAGACTCTCTGAACCGTTGCACAGTTTGTTTGGAGACAACGACGCGTTTCCGTCCAGAATCTGATTTGACAATTTTGGACTGCAGCCAAAAACATCCCGCCACAGTTCATCCACAAATGGGTGGTCTGGTGCCGAGGACGGATGGAGTTTGACCAGAAATTCTCTCAGACCAGGAATTTCCTGTTTCCGGATCGCAAACCCGATCGCTCCTGAAAGTATTTCACGGCTTTCCTCAGACCACAGATGGGTTGATGTTATCCAGCTCTCGCTCGCTATGATTTGAATGTCAGTAACGTTCTGTAGACGCATTTCCTTCACCAAGGACATTGCATCGCTTTCAAAAGTGAAAAGAATTACCACTTTAGCAGAGGACTTTTGCATCGTCGCTGTCACTTGCATCAGTTTAGATCTGGTGCTTGCAGAAGAAATAAATTCAATAAAAGCGATGCATGTCTCAAACTTAGAAACTTCTTGAATAAACGACAATATCGCGAATCGACCATATTCACCGTTATCAGCGACAATCCCGATCCAAAGCCACTGGAAGCGCTGTACAAGTCTGACCAAGGATTTGATCTGAAAGGCATCACTAGAAGCAGTTCTGAAGAACGTTGGGAACTCTCTTTTGTCACTTAGGCAGGTACAGGAAGCAGAGTAGCTGATCTGGAAGAGAAAACATATGTTACACAGCACATTAAAGCACAGTTCACAAACATCTGAGAGTCCTTGATTCCGACTTCGGGGTAAAACAATTTGTTTGTGCATTTTTTCACTCGTCTGTCAGAGAAAATTCGGCTTTGAGAGACTGAAAGAGAGCTATATTTTTAAAAATAAAATCATGTTGTTGTAAGATTAGCTTTATAGAGATTAGCTTTATTTCTCACATGTACTTCGAAACATACATAGAAATGCTTCGTTTTCTGTCAAATCAACTTCACGGGGTTGCACTGGGGGCAGCCGTAAGCGTTGCCACACTTAGGGTGCCCCCAATTCATGCTCACTTCTCACTAACCCGAACCGACAGGCAATTGGGCTGAGGGAGCAAATCGGAGCACTTGGAGGAAACTCATTCGTTTGGAATCAAACATTTAAGAAAAAGCAGCAGATTAAACTGATACCAATCCTGATGTCGAGTGTTGGCTCGAAATGTCGAATGTGTATTCCCATCCTTTGATGCTGCTAAGCACGTTGAGTTCCTCCGGCATTTGCTGTGCGTTCCGGTATGTGAGAATCTGTTGTGTTTAACCTTTAACATTGCAGAACATCTCAAATCGTTTCACAGATTAAACTGCACCTTGTGGAACTGAAAACTAAAAAAAAGGTCTCTATTTCTGCACAATAACAATTAAATCTGTATAATGATAATATGCTATATTCTTATATTTCAATGCTTGCAATAGATGGAAAAAGACGGCCATGCAGCACTTTACAGTTTGGTACGTACGGCATTGTGGGCATACCTGGATTGTGGTTGAAAGAAGATTATAGCGAGGAGCTTTACAGCCAAGGATCCATTTTGTATCGAATGTAGAAGCAGGTAGCAGAGGGGCTGTTAAAGTTCTGCTGTCAAAAATAAGTAAATCACTAGAAAGAGATGACAGAAGGTGTAAACCTTAGTGGGTAGAGCCAAAGAATTGCAAATGTAAGCAAAGCTCTGATGGGAGTTTAAGCTTAAGCAGCAGTAGCAGGGATGTGTACTACAAGTACAAATGGAGATAGAAAATGCACACCAAAGGGGCAATATTACAATCACCATGAGGGATTTAAGTATACAGGTAGATTGGGAAAATAGGGTGAAGGCTGGATCGCAAGAGGGAGAATTTCTAGAATGCATACGATATTGAATTTTAAAGCAGCGCGTGATTTTTAGCCTACTGGTTGGTCAACTAATCTGGATTGTGTGTTGAGCAACGAACTGGAGATGATCAGAGAGCTTAAGGTAAAAGAACTATTAAGGACAAATGAACACAATGCGATAATATTTACACAACAATTTTAGAAGGATAAGCTAAAGTCGGATTTAACAGTATTGCAATAGGAATTTGCTGAGGCATGAGAGTGGGGCTGGCCAAAATTGAAAAACAAAACAACACTGGCCGGGATGACAGCATAGCAGCAATCGCTGGAATTTCTGAAAACGATAAAAGGTGCAGGAGAAATACCTCTGAAAGAGGAAGAAGTATTCTAAAGAGAAATTGACACTACTTTGGTTAAAGAAGAAAAGTAAAAAAAAACATTTGAATAGAGGGCATATGATAGAGGGAAACGTCAAAGGAATTTAGGGGATCGGGAAGCATTGAAAAGCCACCAGAAGGCAACTAAAACGTGTAATGAAAGAGAGGCGAGGGTGGATATCTGACTGCTGGAAAGTGATGCTGGAGAGGGAGTGATGGTGGAACAAGAAAATGGCGGGCGAAACGGAATCAGTATTTTGCATCAGTCGTCACTGTGTTGAGACACTGGCTGCATGCCGGAATTTCGCGAGTCTCAGGGGGCAGAAGTGTGTGAAGTTCCCTTTATTATGGATACAGTGGTTCAGAATCTGACAGGTCTTAACGTGCTTAAGCTACCTGGACCAGATGGTATACAGCCCAGGGTTCTGTAAGAGGTGGCAAAAAAGATTCTGGAGGTATAAGTAATGATCTTTCAAAAATCAATTGATTGAAGAACGGAATGAGGCAGAAAAAAAGGAAATTATAGGCCAGTTAGTCTGATCTCTGTGGTTGCGAAGGTGTTGAAGGATCGGGGTATTTGGATTCACACGATATCCGTGGTGTCATTTTTCAGATGACAGGAAGGACAGTGAAGTTATGAACAGTGTGGAGATTGATAGGCTACAACAGGACATTGACAGGATCCAGAACCGGACTGGGAAGTGGCAGGCGGAGTTCAACCTAGAAATGTTCTAACAATGGAAGTTATAGGTAGCCGTTAGTGATAGTAAAATAACCTATGTCAGTAAAATTGTTACCAAATAATTCTGCGTGCTTCAAAGCAGACAATGCAAACAATCATGAATCTTCCTATTCAGCTCCGTCTACTTATACCTCATGACATTCAACAGACTGTAGAGCACAGCCTGTACAGTTTAGGCCAGACACAATTTTCTACGGACCGTACAGCTTACAGTAAATTAAGGAATCCTACCAGGCCGATATTGAACGGAGCTAATAGGCGTGAAGCAGCGACTGATTCCGAAGACGTGGCGTCGCCCACAACAATGGCCACTGCTGGGAGTGCTGAGCAAGTGTAGCTGGATTCAGGTTCATCTTCCTGGTTCAGGAACTGGAGGACTCCTTTGAGCGATTCGGAATGTGCATGGCAGCTGTCAAAGATCCTGTATCCGAGAGTTATATTGGGAAGCAGATTCGGATTCTTGTTTATTTCATCAATTGTGAAAATCATTGTCTGCACCCAACGAAGCTGCTCTTGCCGGAATCTAGCAAATATACAAGAGATGTGTCATCATATTGGAGAGACATGCAAAAATGTTAGTCAGTCCAGTTTCACAACACTGTGTACAATTCTGCTCTTCACGGTACTGGAAGGATGTGGTTGTAATAGACAGAATGGAGAAGAGATTCAATGGTTTACAATCTGGAATAGAGCGCCATAGTTAAATGGAGAGATTGTATGGGCTGCGTTTATTCTCAATGCAGTGGAGGAGGATGAAGAGTGACCTACAGATGCCTATAAAGTTCTGCGAATCTCTCCTTAGATCATGTCTTTTCCCAAGGCAGGGGAGGCTAAATCTGGATGGAACGATTTGAGCCAAGAGAGGAGAAATGTAAAAGAAGACCGGAGGGTCAGATATTTAAGTGGAAAGTGGTGAGGGCCTGAACTGCAGTGCTGTACTTTTCTATAGTTCAATGAAATGGATCTTGAAGTGAAGGTGAGGTGAAGTGTGTTTGTAAGAGAGTCCAGGAGCTATGGAGATGAGTTCTTCAACTCGTTCTCAATATTTCGTGCTTATTTATTATTATTATCAATATATGACATTTTAGTGTGTTTGCACTGTTCATTGTTGCTTGTCCATCTTATTATGTGCGGTATTTCATTGGTTTGTCTATTTATGTACTGTGAATGCCCGTATGGAAGCAAGCACCAGTGTTGTAAATGGTGGCATATATGTGTGTTGCCGATAAACCTTTGAACTTTGATTTTGAATAATGCCATAGAATGTTTCAATGGCTCTTTACTGGGGCGCACGCACTGCAGTTCAATAACCTTTTAAAAAACGAGAAAAACACGTATTGAACTTGAAATTTTTACTTGTAGAAATGCTCTAGTTACAGAGGTCTCAGGGCTAAAGGAATAAAGGGCAGAGAAGGCTATTAATCGCAAAAAATATCATCCGACTAATTGATTGTGAAATTTCCTCAATGATTGTTGCTCCCTGTGAATCAAGACAATAGGTATTTAGCAGGTAAAAAGAGATACAACAGATGTTGACTGCCGGAATTTTACCTTCCAGCTGATTCGCCTTCTGTGATAATGCAAAAGTACAATATAGGAATAAGCCCTTCGGCCCATCTTGTTAGTGCCAAGCCGTTTAAAATAACTACTCCAAACTACCTTCACCGGGACAATTGGCCGCCATGCCTCTATTATCTATGTGATTATCCAAAGATCTCTTAAACGTTGGAATCAAGCTCTCATGCACCTCTTGCGCAGGAAACTCATGACACACTCTCACAGTCCTATAGTGAACAAGTTTCCCCAACAGTCCTTCCAGGTGAGGCAACACTTCACTTGTGAGTCTGTTGGGTTCATTTATTGCATCCGGTTCTCCCGATGCGGCCACCTCTACATCAGTGAAACCCGACGCAGATTGGGGGATCGCTTCGCCGAGCACCTTCGTTCCGTCTGCCACAACAGACAGGATCTCCCGGTTGCCACCCACTTCAACTCTGCTTCACATTCCCATTCAGATATGGCCATACATGTCCTCCTCGACTGCCATGATGAGGCCAAACTAAGGCTGGAGGAGCAACACCTCATATACCGTCTATGTAGTCTCCAGCCCCTTGGCATGAACATCGAATTCTCCAACTTCCAGTAATTCCCTCCCTCTTCCTTCCCCCATTCCAGCCGCCTATCACCTCTCTCATATTTCTGCCTTCTTCTACTGCACATAGTGCTTTCCCCTTACATTCTTTCTTCACCTTTCTTGCCTGTCTCCTCCCTGCTTCCACTCCCCCACCACTTGATATTTCCTCTGATTGGTTTTTCACCTGGCACCTACCAGCCTTCTCATTCCCCACCTTCCCCCAACTTATTTATAGGGCCCATGCCCCCACGTCTTCAGTGCTGACGAAGGGTCTCGGCCCGAAACATTGACTATTTGTTTCCACGAATGCTACCCGACCTGCTGAGTTCCTCCAGCGTGTTGTACGTGGTACCTGGACCCCAGCATCTGCAGTGTACTTTTATGTTTACGTTTCCCTTCAAGTTCCCTATAAACTTCACATCATTTACTCTTCACTCTTATGGGCCTCATGAGTGAAGAAGTTTCCACTCACTCTCCCCATGAACCTCACGTTTTCCACCGTTTTACTCTCACAGTCTGAGTGACGAGGTTTCCCCTCACGTTCCCGAGAAACGTTGTATCTGTCACACTTAATTCATGACCTCCAATTGTAGTCCCACTCGACCTAAGTGGAAACAGTCTGCTTGCATTTACCTTATCTATACCCCTCATAATATTGCATAGCTCTATCAAATATCCTCTGAATCTTCTAACTTCCAAGGAATAAAATCCTAACGTAGTTAATCTTTCCATATAGCCCAGGTCCCCCAAGAGCCCGCAACATCCTTTTAAATTTTATTTTTACTTTATTTGCAGCATTCCGTTAGGTAGGTGACCACAATTGAACAAAATATTCTAAATGCGGCCTCAGCAATGCACTATACAACTTCAACATAACATTTCATTTCTTGTATTCAGTACGTTTATTTAGATGGTTTATCACCAAAAGCTTTCGTTACGAGACTATCGATCTGTGACGCAATTGTCAATGAATTCTGGACTTGTATTCCGAGATCCCTTTGATCCAATACACTCCTCAGAGCCCTGACGTTTACTGTATAAAGCGACCCTCGTTGGCCCAACCGAATTGCAACAACGGGCATTTATCGGCATCAAATTCAATCTGCCATTTCAGCCCTTTTGCCATCTGGTTCAGATCCCGCTGCCATCCATGAAACACACACACACAGCACTGGAGGAACTTAGCAAACCAGGCAGGATCAATGGAAGAGGGTAAACAGTCATCATTTCTGGACGAGACGCTTCATCAGGACACTCAGTCAGGAATCTTTTCTCTTTGTGTCTTGCTTGGAATTCTGGCTGTTACAAGGAAGGACTGGGGGTGAATTCAGGTGCAGAACACAGTTAAGGAAACGTATTAGGACTTGACTTGGACTCAGATCTAGGACGTGGAGCCGGAGCCTTTACCGGAGTGGGATCCAGACACTTGACCGGACTGGGACCCGGAACCTTGAACTGGACTGGGGCCTGAAGCCTTGGACAGGGTCTTTGAGCCTTGACTTAGACTGGGACCAAGAGCCAACAAAAGAAAACAAGGTCAGACCACTCGCATCCCGGCTAAGAGCAGCCGCAAAACGGCCGGCAACACTCAGCTGGACACGAGAAGACAAAAACAAACAACAACAGACAAAACGTATTTCGACACGGGGAAGTTCATGAAGTCGGCCCCTTATTCTTGGCGGCTCTGAAGACGGTCCCTTTATCCGGCGGCTTGGAACTTTTATCGCCGTCCTGGCCACGGTGACTATCCAGCATCTTGACACGAAGAAGGAACAGCGGATGACGGGCTGTCGGCTCGACCCCGGAACTTAGACAGGAAGGCTCTCGACTCGACTCACTCTCGGCAACCCGGAACGAGCATGACCGGACTGCTGAGGTGACGAACCAGCAGCGAGTAGATGTACGCCGGAGTTCTTATGCTGTCGGTTCGAATGAGGATTAGGAGAACAGTGGAACACGGGGAAAGGAAATTAACTGAAATGAGCAGTTACCGGACCAGACCATGCCACTGGCATCTGCAAATTTTCTCGTATCTCCGTTACAAGCCATGAAGGTGTTCTTCACTGCCCACAACATCACAGATCTTGGTGTCATCCACAAAAGTAGTGTTAATCACATTATCATCCGGAGCATTAGGGTGAGGGTTAATATTAGAGTTAGACGACAAAAAATAACAGACCTAATACCGATCGCTGTGCCAGTACACTAGTGACTGATCTCCATTCAGCGGTGCAACCATCTACTTCACTGTCCGGATTCTCTCTCAAAGAAAGTGCCCACTCCAATTTGCTAACTCATCTAGAATGCCGAGTGACTGAATCTACTTGACCAACTTTCCAAGCGGTGCCTTGTCATATACTCTGTTAAAGTCCATGTGGAACACATCCACTGCTTTGTCTTCATCAACCCTCCTGGTACTTCCTTAAGAACTGCATAAGATTGCTCAGACGTTAATCACTACACACGAAGTTATGCTGATGGGTTTTAATCTATCCATGTCCCTCCAAGTACTTATATATCCGGTCACTTAGAGTAACTTACAATAACCGGTCTCTAGTTTCCTGGTTTATGTTTAGAGCCTTTCTTAAAGAACGGACAACATTGGCTGTCCTGCCATACAGCGACACCCCACTTGCAGCTAAGGATGATTTAAATGTCACTGGTAGGGCGCCGGCACTTCTGCACGTTCCTCTGACAGGTTCCGAAAGAACACACTGTTAGGCTCTGGTGATTTACCCATCTTAATTTGCGTAAAAACAGCAAACACATACTGATTTGTAATCTGTATACCGTCGCTGAATTTGCCTTACTTCTATAGACACTGTGCCCGTCTCCTTAGTAAATACAGACGCAAAAATATATATTTAAGATCCCCCGCCATCTCTTTTAAACTCCACGCGTGGATTGCATTCTGATCCTCAAGAGGAACAATTTTGTCGCTTGCAATCCTTTTTCTGTTAACGCATCTCGAACCCTGTAGGATTGCCCTTCACTTGCCTGTTAAGGCAACATCATGACTTCTTCTTTCCCTCCTGATTTCTTTCTAATCTTGCATTTCTGTATTCTATAACCACCTCATATATTCCTGCTCCCTATGCTTGCTCTGTACCTCCTTTTTGCTCTTACCGAGTACCGCAATATCTATTAAAACCAACGTTGTCTTTACCTTTTATTTTGATACGCACATAAATGTTCGTACTCTCAAATTTTCACTTTTAAAGGTCCCACTTACCAAGTACACTTTTGTCAGTGCTCAGCCTGTCCTAATCGAATCTTTCTGATGCCATAACAATTGGCCTTTCTCCAATTTAGAACCTGACCTCGTGAAGCAAACGTACCCTTTTGCATATTGACTTTGAAATTAATGGCAATGTGATCACTAGAAGGAAAGTGTTCACCAATCTTCTGTCAGCATAAGACCAGAAGATATAGGAGCAGAATTAGGCAATTCAGACCATCGAGTCTGCTCCGCCACTCTGTAATGGCTCATCCCGGATCCCACTCATCCCCATACTTCCGCCTTCTCGCCACATTCTTTGATGCCCTGACTGATCAGAAAACTACGAACTCTTACCTTAATTGTACCCACGGACCAGGCATCCACCCGCCGTCTGTGGCAGAGCATTTCACTGATTCACTAATCTTTGGCGAAAAAAATCTTTCCTCTGTTCCAAAATGTCGGCCCTCGAATTGGAAGCTGTGACCTCTCGTTCTGGATACCCTTAAAAGAGGAAATACCCTCCACACATCGACCCTATCTCGACGTTTCAACGTTGTGTGGTCTTCAATGAGATCATCTCCTCCCACCAACCCCCTGTCCCGTATTCTTCTAAATTTCAGAGTACAGGTCCAAAACTTTCAAACGTTCCTCATATGCTAATCACCCCATTCCTGGAATCATCTGCATGAAACTGCTTTGGACTCTTTCCAATGATAACACTTTCTTTCTCATATATAGTGACCGAAATTGTTGACAATACTGCATGTGCGCCTGACTACTGTCTTATGAATCTCAGTATTATCTCTCTTTTATATTCTATTCCCCTTGAAATAAATGCCAACGTTGCATTTGGTCTCTTTACCAGAGATTCAAACTGTAAATTAGAGATTGTGAAGGCTCTCTGCACCTCTGATGTTTGAACCTTCTCATCATTTAGATAATGGTCTGCACTATTGCTCCTTTTCTCAAAATGCGTTATCATACATTTCCCAACACTATATCCCTTCTGCCAATTTGTGGCACATTCTTCAAGTTTGTCTGAGTCCTGCTGCATTCGTATTGCTTCCTCAGCACTACCTTCACCTCCATCTGTCTTCGTATCATCCGCAGAAATTACCTCTAAGCCATCCATGCCATTATCCTAATTATTGACAACAATGTGGAAAGTAGCGATCCCGATATTGACCTCAAGAAACTCCAGTAGTCACTGGCAGCCAGCTTGAAAAGGTTCCTTTTTTTCCAATCGCTGCCTCCTGCCTGTCAGCCGTTCGTTTATCCATGCCAGTACCTTTCCAATAACGCCAGAGGATTTCTATCTTGTTAACCAAGCCTCATGTGTAGCACCTTATCCAATGCCTTCTGAAAATCCAGGTAAATGACATCTGCGTCTCATTTGTCCTCCTTGCTTGCTAATTTTTCGAAGCGTTCTAATGCGTTTGTGAGGCAAGATTTCGCTTTACAAAAAGCAACACTTTCCTAACCACTGAGTTTAGGCTATCTGGCCTTTCAGTTAATCTCTTTTGTCTTCCTTCCTTCTTAAAGATTTGAGTGACATATACAATTTTCCTGTCCTCCTGGACCCTGCCAGAATTACTGATTTTTGAAAGATCATGACCAAAACATCTATATATCTCCAACAACCTTTCTCAAGACTCTGTCATATAATCCAGCTGCACCAGATGATTTTCAAACCTTCAGACCTGCTTTATATTGTTGGCTAGTTTGCCCTCATATTTCGTATTTTCGCTTCTTAGAGCTTTAGTAGTGGCTTTTTGTTGGATTTTAAATGCTTCTCAGTCATCCAAATTCCATCTAACCTTTACTACCTTATATGCCCTTTACTTGGCTTTTACTTAACTTCCCTTGTCAGCCACGGATTCCTACTCCTGCTATTTGAGGAAATCTTCTCCTACATGGTAACATCTACCCCGCATCTTGTGAAATACCCCCAGAAGCTTCTGCCATCTCTGTTCTGCAGTCATCCCCCCTGGTATCACCGTCCAACTTAGCTGTGAAAGCTCGTCTCTCATGCCTTTATTCAATTGCGATACGGGTACATGTGACTTATGCTTCCCCCTCTCAAATTACAGTATGAATTTAATTATATTATTATCACTTGCACTTTCTAGTTCCCCAATAGCAGATCAGATATCACACACTCTTTCGCTGGGACGTCCATGTGCTGATTAAGAAAACTTTCTTGAACGCATCTGAGAAACCCTAGCCAATTTAGTCCTTTTATAGCATGGGATTCCCAGCTAATATGTGCAAAGTTGAAAGTCACGGCCGTGCTCAGTGAGAACATACCGCAGAGCTCATCTTGTGAGGCGCTCTGGTTGGAACTGAGTAATAACAAACTAATGTTCTTTGCAAGAGTCTGCGCTCTCTTTACAAATGTGCTCATCTAAATCCATCGGATCGCTGAGTAGTCTCTAATCGCATTAACGTGGTGATACCTTTATTTATTACTCAGTTCCAACCACAACGCCTTACTAGGCGAGTTTTCCAGACTGTGCTGATTGAGCACTGTTGTGATATAGTCTTTGAACAGTAACGCCTCCTTTCATCTCTTCCGCTGTGTGACTTCTAAACAACGGAACTGCATTGAGCTTCCAGTCCCGCTCCCGCTTCTATCAAGTCTCACTAATGTCTACAGTATCATAATTCAGCTTCTCCGATGCCGCTGATAATATTTTTAACATTTTGCAGCATTTGACATTCACTTATTTAGAGTTGTATTTTTGTATTATCTATCTATCTATCTATCTATCTATCTATCTATCTATCTATCTATCTATCTATCTATCTATCTATCTATCTATCTATCTATCTATCTATCTATCTATCATTCATTTACTTCTATACTTATTTATTTAGTGGTACGTCGTCCAACCGGCCCTTTTGGCCCTATGAGTGGTGCCGTTCAGTAAACCAGCGATATCAATCTAGCTAATAAAATTACAATTTACAGCAACCAATTAGCCTACCATCTGGTGGTCTTAATGAAGTTTGAGGAAACAAAAACATACCGCTCGCATCCCTTGAAGAAGTACTCACACTTTTCAGACGGAGACGGGGAATGAACTCCGACAACAACACACACAAAATGCTGGTGGAACACAGCAGGCTAGTCAGGACGAAGGGTCTCGGCCCGAAACGTCGACATCGCTTCTCCCTATAGATGCTGCCTCGCCTGCTGTGTTCCACCAGCATTTTGTGTGTGTTGTTGTTTGAATTTCCAGCATCTGCGGATTTCCTCGTGAATGAACTCCGAACTCGATGCCCCGAGCTGTAATAACCACTCGCTATTTGCGAAGCTACTGTATTCAGCTGTTAATCCCGCTCTCCCTAGGTCCTGATTTACATATGATGATTCAGTTTCATGGCAACTTCATAATAATTTGAGAAAAATGCACCATACAGTGAATCAATTCTTTCGTGAGCGTGGGTGTTGATTGGTTATTAATAACGGATTAGTTTACTTACTGATGACAACGGACCAGTTGAGGTTGAAATCGAAATGTATTATAGACTGGAGCCGTTCTAAAATGTATGGGGAATAAACCTCCCAGCATGACATCTCCGAATTGAGAAATGCCGCGACTGAACTTTCCTCGCAGTTTGCACGTAGGTCCTGTAGCAGAATCTGCCTTTTTGATTGAGAAGAGAAATAATAGTCTCCAAATCGTATGAAACTGCATTGCAAAGGTTATGAACAACTTTTCGAAACACACTCACAATATTATACAGTTCCTCTGATGAGTACCTGTTTATATACCCATTGGTAAACAAGCATTGCAGATGTGATTGAATTCTAGCTGCCGGATAAAATCATCCCACCGGAATAACTGGAGGAAATTTTTGTGTTCTTGATAAACAGTTGTGGAGTGAGACTTAATCAGAGAGGTTTCTGCATGCCGGAGGCAACGTGTCCCCGGATTTTAGATTTTAATGAAATTTTCTATGATTAATATGAAAGATATTACTTCAGCGAATAAGGAATTTTGGAGAACTCTCTATAGATGCCCTTTATACAAAACATTCAATGCTAAAAGCAAAGGGAATGACGTTTGAGAACTTATCTATATGACGCTATTGTCATTGTTGTCTTTCGGCTGTAAGAAGTTGTCAGTTGTCAAAGAGCATTCTGCAGTGCCATCAGACAATAATGACAATTAAAATGCATTTTATATATCCAAACGCGGGGCGGACACACACCACCTGAGTGAAGACATTTCCATTAATGTTCCCTTCGAATATTTAACCTTTCACCTTGAACCCGTGTGATCTACTTGTAGTCTCAGCCAACGTCTGTGGAAACAGCTCGCTTATATTTACTCCATATACCACTCATAATTCTGTATTCCTCTGTCAAAATATCTCCTCATGCTAATCCACCTTTCACTACTCAGTTAAGGCTATAAGACTACAAGACTTAGGAGCACGAATTAGAATCAGAATCAGCATCAGAATCAAGTTTATTATCACCGGCATGTGACGTGAAATTTGTTAACTTAGCAGCAGCAGCACAATGCAATACATAATCTAGCAAAGGAATATAATAAATGCAGAATTTTTTTTAATAATAGCAATAACAATAACAACAACAACATTAATAATAATAATATAAACATAATATTAAATAAACGAGTAAATCAATTACGTATATTGAATAGATTATTAAAATTCGCAAAAAACAGAAATACTGTGTATTGAAAAAAAAAGTGAGGTAATGTCCAAACATTCAAATTCCATTCAGGAACCGGATGACAGAGGAGAAGATGCTGTTCCTGAATCGCCGAGTGTGTGCCCTCAGGCTTCTGTACCTCCTAACAGTGAGAAAAGGGCACGCCCAGGGTGCTGGAGTTCTTTAATAATGGACACACCTTTCTGAGACACCACTCCCTAAAGATGTCCTGGGTACATTGTAGGCTAGTGTCCAAGATGGAACTGACTAGATATACACTCTTCTGCAGATTCTTTTGGTTCTGTGCAGTACCCCCTGCATACCAGTCAGTGATGGATCCTGTCAAAATGTTCTCCATGGTACAACTATAGGTGTTTTTCAGTGTACTTGTTTACATGCCAAATCTCTTCAAACTCCTAATAAAGTATAGTCTCTGTCTTGCCTTCTTTAAGACTACATCAATATGTTGGGACCAAGGTTCCTAACGAAATATTAGATTTCCTATTAGTAAACGAGGTAGACAAGTGTGTGCGGGGGAACATTTTTGGTCTAGTGATCATAACGTCATCAGTTTCCACTTGGTCATGGATAAAGATAGATCTGGTCCTCGGGTTGAGGTACTAAACTGGAAAAAGGCCAGATTTGAAGAAATGAGAAAGGATCTAAAAAGCGTGGATTGGGACAGGTTGTTTTTTTGGAAAGGATGTGATTGGTAAGTGGGAGGCTTTCGAAGGAGAAATTTTGAGAGTGCAGCGTTTGTATGTTCATGTCAGGATTAAAGGCAAAGTGAATAAGAATAAGGATCATTGGCTGTCTAGGGATATTTGAAATCTGATAAAGAAGAAGAGATAAATGTATGACATGTATGGTAAACAGGGAGCAAATAAGGTGCTTGAGGAGTATAAAAACTGCAAAAAATACTTAAATAAACAAATCAGGAGGGCAAAAAGAAGACATGAGGTAGCTTTGGCAGTCAAAGGGAAGGGTAATCCTAAGAGCTTCCACAGGTATATTAAGAGCAAAATGATAGTAAGGGATACATTTTGTCCTCTTGAAGATCATAGTGGTCGGATATGTATGGAACCAAAAGAAATGGGGGAGACCTTAAATGTTTTTTTTCCTCTGCATTTACTAAGGAAACTAGCATGGAGTCAATGGAAATAAGGCAAACAAGTAGTTAGGTCATGGAAACAATACATATTGAAGAGGTGGAGGTGCTTGCTATCTTGAGGCAACTCAGAGTAGATAAATCCCTAGGCACTGACAGGGTATTCCCTCGGACATTGAACGAGACTAGTTTTGAAATTGCAGGGGCCTTGGACGATGTATCCACGGGTGAGGTGCCGGCGGAGTGCAGGATGGCTCATGTTTTTCCGTTATTTAAAAATGACTCTAATCGTAATCCGGGAAATTATAGGCCGGTACATTTGACGTCAGTAGTAAGTAAATTTTTGGAAGGGGTCCTAAGAGATAGGACCTAAATGTATTTGGATAGACAGGGACTTATTAGTGAGAGTCAGCATGGCCTTGTGCGCGGTAGGTCATGTTTAACCAATTTATTAGAGTTTTTAGAAGAGGTTACCAGGAAAGTGGATGAAAGGAAGGCAGTGGATGACGTCTACATGGCCTTTGACAAGGTCCCGCAGGGGAGGTTAGTTAGTAAGATTCATTCGGCAGATATACATAAGTGAGCTAGTAAATTGGATTAGACATTGACTCAATGGGAGAAGCCAGAGAATGGTAGTGGAGGATTGCTTCTCGGAGTGGAGGCCTGTTACAAGTGTTGTGCCACAGGAATCAGTGCTGGGCCCATTGTTATTTGTCAACTTGCTACGTACCCCGTAACTGGGTGTCCAACCAGCAGAGAAAGAAGTATCCGTTGGAGTCTGGTAGTACTGTTTTCAAACAGTGTTTATTAGTAAAATACACAAATCAATATCAACAATGCAAGTATATAGATAATACACGTTAGCAATACTAAACCTAAAAGTGTGGGTATAATAATAATAATCAATAATAAACATGCTCTCTCGATGTCTAGGGGATAATGAATTGTCATATGTGAATATAAAGTTCAGTTCAGTTCATACGTGCTGAGGTAGACGTTGGTCGTTGTGTTTGTTGTGTTGTAATTGTTGGAGAGAGAGAGAGAGAGAGAGAGAGAGAGAGAGAGAGAGAGAGAGAGAGAGAGAGAGAGAGAGAGAGAGAGAGAGAGAGAGAGAGAGAGAGAGAGAGAGAGAGAGAGAGAGAACGAGCAGTAAAGGCTACAGACAGGCAAACCTTCCTTTACGTTCTTGATCCGTCGATGTGTTGTGGCCATTCAGGTATGACACCTCTGTCATTCAGCTGGACCGTTCTTCTGTGGTGTACTCGTCTCCCAGGCAAGGCCGGACACACACACAAGCCCCCACCGGCCCTGCTATAACACTGTGAGTTAAACTGACCGATCCTTTGTTCGGTCTCCGATGCCCCACACCTTCACGTGGGTTCCAACACTCAAGCAGTGCTCACTAGTGTGTCTCCTGGTGTGTCTGAGGGGTGTCTCTCCAGACCTCACTTTTATCCCTACTCACAGGGTCTCAGGTGTCAATCAGTTTTGAATAGCTTTGTCCATCAAACCAGCCCACTCTGGCTGCTCACCGAGGAATTTTAATGAACAGAATAGTATAAGGTAAACAATCCTTTCAGAAGCCATAAGTCTTTCAGAAGTCATAATATGGGGGGACATAGGCAACTCTGCACCCTTCTGCCCATCAGATCTGTTCATCTCTCATAACAATCTATATCAATGATCTGGATGATAATGTGGTAGATTGGATCAGCAGATTTGATGATACAAAGACTGGAGGTGTAGTGGACAGTGAGGAACGTTTTCAAAGCTTGCAGAGGGATTTGGACCAGCTGAAAAAATGGGCTGAAAAATGGCAGCTGGAGGTTAATGCAGACAGGTGTGAGGTATTGCTCTTTGAAAGGACAGCCCAGGGTAGAACATTCACGGTAAATGATAGGACACTGAGGAGTGCAATAGAACAGAGGGATCTGGCAAAAGAGATACGTAATTCCCTAAAAGTGGCATCACAGGTAGATGGGGTCATAAAGAGATCTTGTGGCACGTTGGCCTTTATATATCAACGTACTGAGTATAAGAGCTGGTGTGTTATGGTGAGGTTGTATAAGACATTGGTGAGGCCGAATTTGGAGTATTGTGTGCTGTTTTGATTACCTAATTACAGGAAGGATATTAATCAAGTTGAAAGAGTGCAGTAAAGGTTTACAAGGATATTTCCGGGACCTGTGAAACTGAGTTACAGAGAAAGGTTGAGTAGGTTAGGACTTTATTCCCTGGAGTGTAGAAGAATGAGGAGAGATTTGATAGAGGTGCATAAAATTATGATGGGTATAGATATAGTGAATGCAAGCAGGCGTTTCCCACTGAGGCAAGGGGACAAAATAAAAACACTGGACATGGGTTAAGCATGAAAAGGGAAAGGTTTAAAGGGAAAATTAGGGGGAGCTTCTTCACACAGAGAATATTGGGAGTGTGGAATGAGCTGCCAGTTGAAGTAGTGAATGCAGGCTCACTTTTAGCATTTAAGAAAATCTTGGACAGGAATATGCATGAGAAGTGAGTGGAGGGAAATGGTCTAGGTGCAGATTAGTGGGACTAGACAGAAAAATGGTTCAGCACAGCCACGAACGGCCAGAATGCCTGTTTCTGTGCTGTAATGTTATATGGTTCTATAGTTAGATCCTCAGAGATTTTCACACCCAGAAACTTGAAGCTGCTCACTCTGTCCACTTTTGATCCCTCTATGACGATTGGTCTTACCGTTCCTGAAGTCCGCAATCATCTCTTTTGTCTTACTGACTTTGAGTGCCAGGTTGTTGCTGCGGCAGCATTCCTGTAGTTGGGTCGATTGAGCCTATCGAGTCTTCTTCGCTCTTCTGTCATGGCTGAACCCTGATCCCACTCAAATACCTACGGCTGCCTTCTTGCCGTATTTCGATGCCCTGACCGACCAGGAAAATATCAACGTCCGTCTTAAATATTCCAGGGACTTGGCCTCCACCACTGTCTGTGGCAGAGCATTCCAAACAATCATCACTCTCTGGCTAAAAAAAAAAATGCTCCATACCTCTGTTCTAACGGGTCGCCTCTCAGTTTTGAGGCCGTTGCCCTTTAGTTCTGGACATCCCAACCCAGGAACCTATCTAGTGCTTTCAACATCTCGTAGTTTTCAGAAGATAACAAGATCACAAGACAAAGGAGCAGAAGTAGGTCATTCGGCCCATCGAGTCTGCTCCTCCACTCCACCATGAGCTAAACTATTCTCCCATCTAATTCCAATTTCCGGCTTTTTCCCCATATCCCTTGGTACCCTTACTAATTAGATACCTATCAATCTCCCCCTTAAACACCCTCAATGATTGGGCCTCCACAGCTGTACGTGGCAATGAATTACATAAATCTACGACCATCTGGCTAAAAAATTTCCCCTCATCTCTGTTTTAAATGGGTACCCTCTAATTCTAAGACTGTGACCTTTTGTCCTGGACACACCCACCAAGAAAAGCAGCCTTTCCACATCTACTCTGTCCAATCCTTTCAACATTAGAAATGTTTTTATGAGATCCCCTCTCATTCTTCTATACTCTAATGAATACAATCCAAGAGCCGGCAAACGCTCCTCATTTGTTAGTCCCTGTATTCCAGAAATCATCCTAGTGAATCTTCTCAGAAACTCTCTCCAGCATTAGCACACCCTTTCTAAGATAGTGGGCCCAAATCTGCAGACAGTATTCCAAATGGGGTCTCACCAGTGCCCCATACAGCCTCATCAATATCTCCTTACTCTTATACACTATTCCTCATGAAATGAATGCCAACATTGCATTCGCTTTCCTTACGGCCGATCCAACCTTGTGGTTAACCTTTAGGGTATCCTGCACTAGACCCCCAAGTCCCTTTGCACTTCCAATTTTTGAATTTTCTCTGCATCTAAATAATAATCTGCCCGCTTGTTTCTTCTTCCAAAATGTACAACTGTACATTTCTCAACATTGTATTTTATCTGCCATTTCTTTGCCCACTCTCCTAAACTGACCAAGTCTCTCTGCAACCTTTCTGTTTCTTCAACACTTCCTGCTCCTCCACCTATCTTGGTGTCATCCGCAAACTAAGCCACAAAACCATTTAATCCAAAATCTAAACCATCGATATACAGTGTAAAAAGAAAGGCCCCAACACCAACCCCTGCGGAACACCACTAGTAACCGGCAACCAACCAACCAGAATAGGATCGCTGTATTCCCACTCTTTGCTTTCTGCCTAACAGCCAATGCTCCACCCATTCCAATATCCTTCCTGTAATTCCATGGGCCCTCATCTTATTAAGCAGCCTCTTATGCGGCACCTTATGAAAGACCAAATACACAACATCCACAGCCTCCCCTTGTCAATCTTATTTGAGATTACCTCGAAAAATTCCAATAGGTTGGTGAGGAAGCATCTTCCCTTCATGAAACCATGTTGGCTTGGGCCTATTTTGTCATGCACCTCAAGGTAATTCATAATCTTATCCTTGAGGATCGACTCCAATAACTTTCCAACTACCGATGTCAGACTAATTGGTCTGTAATTTTCTTTTTGCTGCCTGCCCCCTTTCTTAAACAACGGAGCTACATTTGCAACCTTCCAGCCCCCCGGAACCGTGCCAGAATCTACTGATTCCTGGAAGATTATTTCCAATGCCTCCACATTCTCTAAAGCCACCTCCTTCAGAACGCGTGGATGAACTTCATCCGGTTCGTGAGACTTATCTATCCTTAGTCCTTTTAGCTTCTCAAGCACTTCCTCTCTAGTAATCTTGACTGTACCTAATTCTATTCCCTGAGACCTCTGGCTATCAGGTATGTTGCTAATGTCTTCCATTGTGAAGACTGATGCAAAATACTCATTTAGTTCCTCTGCCATCTCTTTGTTACCCATTATAATTTCTCCAGCATCCTTTCCAATAGGTCCTAAATCAACCAGTGGCACTCTTTTACTCTTCATATATTTAAAAAAAAACTCTTACTGTCCTTTTTAATGTTAATTGCCAATTTCCTTCATAATTCATCTTTTCTTTCCTAATGATTTTCTTAGTTTTCTTCTGTAAATTTTTAAAATTCGTCCAGTCCTCAGTTTTCCCACTAATATTTGCTTCATTGTACGCTGGCTCTTTTGCTTTTATTTTAACCGTAACTTCTCTTGCTAGCCACATTTGTGTCATTTTTCCTTTTATGATTTTCTTTTTTCTTGGAATATATTTTTCCCGCACTCTCCTTACTTCTTGTAGGAATTTCATCCAATTCTGCTCTACTGCCCCTCCATTTAGCTTACTTTTCCAATCAACTTGGGCCAGTTCTTCTCTCATATCACTGTAATTTCCTCTGTTCCACTGAAATATTGATACACCTGATACCAGCTTCTCCTTTTCAAATTTGAAACTGAACTCGATCATACTATGATCGCTACTTCCAAGGGGTTCCATAACCTCTAGCTCCCTAATCACTTCAGGTTCATTACACAGCACCAAATCCAAAACAGCTGATCCCCTGGTGGGTTTATGGAGAAGCTGCTCGAGAAAGCAATCCCGTAGGCATACTACAAATTCCCTCTCCTGAGATCCAGTATCTTCCTGACTTTCCCAATCCACTTTCATTTTAAAATCTCCCATAATTATCTTGACATTTTCCTTCTGACACGCTTTTTCTATTTCCAGCTGTAACTTGTAGTCCACATCCCGGCTGCTGTTTGGAGGCCTGTATATAACTGCTATTAGTGTCTTTTTACCCTTGCCATTTCTTAACTCGACCCATAGGGATTCTACTTCTTCTGAACCTATGTCCCTTCTTTCTTCTGATTTGATATCATTGCTTACCATCAGGGCCACGCCACCCCCTTTATCCACCTTCCTATCTTTCCTATACACTGTGTGTCCTTGAACATTCAGCTCCCAATCACATCCATCATTTAGCCATGACTCAGTGATGGCCACTATGTCATATCTTTTAACCTGTAGCTGTACATCAAGGTCATCCACTTTATTTCTAATGCAGCGGGCATTTAAATATAGTAAATTTAGATCAGTATCTGTTACTGATTTTGCTATATGTCTATCGCACAGCAAATTATCCTGTCTATTCACCTGCCTGTCCTTCTTGCTATCTTTGCTGCACAGTACCTTTGACTTATTTCTATTTTCCTCTTCCTCGACCCTAGCACTCATTTTCCTTCCCATTGCCAACTTAGTTTAAACCCTCCCTAACAACTATATTAAACAATCCCGCCAGGATATTAGTACCCTTTGAGTTCAGGTGTAACCCATTGTTTCTGTATAAGTTATGCCTCCTCCAAAATAGATCGCAGCGATCTAAAAATTTGAAGCCCTGCCCCCTGCACCAGTTACTTAGCCACACATTCATCTGCTTAATTCTGCTATTCTTATCACATTGGCACGCGGCTCAGGCGGTAATCCTGAGATTATTATTCTGGAGATCTGGCATTTCAATTTTCTTCCTAGATCCGAGTAAAATACCTTCAGGACCTCCTCTCTTTTTCTGTCTACGTCATTGGTACCAACATGTACCAAGCCTTTTGTTTGCTCGCCCGCTCTTCTCAGAATACTCTGGACCCGATCCGAGATATCCCGCACCCTGGCACCAGGGAGGCAACACACCATTCGGGTATCCTTGTCCGGCTCGCAGAATCTGTTGTCTGTTCCCCTCACGATGGAATCACCAATGAGATTTTAATTCTTTTAATTCCAGTGAGTACAGGCCTGAAGCTGCCAAACGTTCCTCCCATATTAACCACTTCATTCCCATAATGATCTTTGTGAAGATCCTCTGGACTCTCTACAATCACAGCACATCCTTTCTGAGATATTGGGCCTAAATCTGTTGATAATACTGCAAGTGCGGTCTGACTAGTGCCTTATAAAGTCTAAGCATTTTCTCTTTGATTTTATATTCTATTCCCCCTGAAATAATTTCCCACATTGCATTTTCCTTCTTTATCTCAGAGTAAGCTGTAAATTAACCTTCTGAGAGTCTTATGTTGGCCATGGCGGATTTAAACTTTGAACTTGAATGGGTCAAGGATAGTGGAAGCAGACAGATCAATTGTCTTTGTCGCTACCATGTGCTTGGAAATGGAGGGTAACATTACGTGGAACTGCTGGGCTTGATCAAAGGTTTAAAGAACACACAATGATACTTCGGGTAATATGTTGAACTGGAGATAATTTCCAAATAAGAATGTACCTGTGAGATGTTCTTTAGATGGCTGTAATATACAGGTTTGTGAATGTTGGGGTTGGTGCTTCAAGCTCGTTGCTGATTGAGAACAAGGAGATATGACCTACCGATTGTCACTTGATGGGAAGAGGACAATAAATAGATGTTGGTTTGGAGCAGAGCTAATAACAAGGTGTTGAAGGACAGACACGTGAATTGTGGGGAATGACAGTGGAATGCGATATTTAAATTGTTAAGGAATGGATATAAAATTGGACACTTTGTGTATGTTTGTAGCGGTAACTTCCAAGAATAACAAATACAAGGGTGAGCAACTCTGCGTGAAACACGTGGTGAGTGAATAGGGAACACGAGGAACGTCTGGCCATCGTAGACATCGTTGCTCGGGTAATACCGTTGCAATTCTTGTACTAATCAGCAGAGTCAGGGATACATAGCGGGTGTGCACACAAGGTATTTGAATTGAATGGAACTGAATTGACTTTATTTCTTACATCTTTCACATAAATGGGTAGTATAAATCTTAAAGTTACGAATCCATCTAAATGTGCAATGTGCAATCATAATAATTTACAATAATTTATAGTAAATAGAATAGTCAAAGTAATATAGAGTACACTTAAATCAGCGTAAGTTCATCAGTCTGATGACCTGCTGGAATAAGCTGTCCCGGATCCTGTTGGTCCTCGCTTTTATGCTACGGTACTCCTTCCCGGATGGTAGCAACTAGAATAGCTTATGGTTGGGATGGCTTGAGTCCCCACTGATCCTATGGGCCCTTTTTACACACCTATCCTTGTATATGTCCGGAATCATGAGAGGTTCACAACTACCAATGCGCTGGGTTGTCTGAAGTGTCCTGCGATTAGCGGAGGTACAGTGATGTATTCGGTGATGTGGATGCCGAGGAAATTAAGCTGTTTACCCTCTAAAAACCAGAACCATTGATGTCAATAGGGATTAACCCGTCTCTATTCCTCCTGTAATCTACAGCCATCTCCTTTGTTTTTGCGACTTTGAGGAAGAGGTTGTGTCTTGACATCAGTGTGTCAGAGAGATAACTTCTTCCCGGTAGGCCACCTCAGTATTGTTTGAGATAAGGCCAATCAATGCAGTGGCGTTAGCAAACGTAATTAGTAGATTGGAGCTGCGGGTGTCGATACGGTCATGTGTATGCAGAGGGAAAAGGAGGGAACGGTACGCAGCCTTGAGGGGCCTTCTGTATTGAGTGTCGGAGCGTTGGAGGTGAGGGAGCTCACTCTTACAAGTCTAGGATCCAGCTGCACAAGGTAGGGACAAGGCCTATCTTGTAGAGACATGAGGGGGAGGTGTTGCATTGCTTGTCCGAGAAAATACTACAGCGGTGCTTTGGCAGGATAGATTAGAGGGCTCATCTAGGGAGACTATTTTGGTGGAATTGAAGAACGGGAAAGGTGTAATAACACTTATAGGGGTGTACTATAGACAACCTAATAGGGAGCAAGAATTGGAGGAGCAAATATGTAAGGATACAGCAGATACTTGTAGTAAGCAAGGTTGTAACAAGGTTGTGATTGTCGGAGATTTTAACTTTCCACAAATAGACTGGGAAGCCCATTCTGTAAAAGGGCTGGATGGTTTGGGGTTTGTAAAATGTGTGCAGGATAGTTTTTTGCAGCAATACATAGAGGTACCGACTAGAGAAGGGGCAGTGTTGGATCTCCTGTTAGGGAATGAGATAGGTCAGGTGATGGACGTATGTGTTGGGGAGCACTTCAGGTCCAGTGATCACAATACCATTAGTTTCAATATAATTATGGAGAAGGATAGGACTGGACGCAGGGTTGAGATTTTTGATTGGAGAAAGGCTAACTTTGAGGAGATGCGAAAGGACTTAGAAGGAGTGGATTGGGACAATTTGTTTTATGGGAAAGATGTAATAGAGAAATGGAGGTCATTTAAAGGTGAAATTTTGAGGGTACAGTATCTTTATGTTCTTGTTCGGTTGAAAGGAAAGGTTAAAAATTTGAGAGCGCCATGGTTTTCAAGGGATATTGGAAACTTGGTTCG
This sequence comes from Hemitrygon akajei, assembly GCF_048418815.1. Lineage (NCBI taxonomy): Eukaryota > Metazoa > Chordata > Chondrichthyes > Myliobatiformes > Dasyatidae > Hemitrygon > Hemitrygon akajei. The sequence continues at coordinate 209,618,695 of NC_133126.1, read as the reverse complement.
GAAAAAGAGGGAGATGTATAATAAATATAGGCAGTATGGAGTAAATGAGGTGCTCGAAGAATATAAAGAATGTAAAAAGAATCTTAAGAAAGAAATTAGAAAAGCTAAAAGAAGATACGAGGTTGCTTTGGCAAGTAAGGCGAAAATAAATCCGAACGTTTTCTACAGTTATATTAATAGCAAAAGGATAGTGAGGGATAAAATTGGTCCCTTAGAGAATCAGAGTGGACAGCTATGTGTGGAGCCGAAAGAGATGGGGGAGATTTTGAGCAATGTCTTTTCTTCGGTATTCACTAAGGAGAAAGATTGTGTAAGGTAAGGGAAATAAGTAGGGAAGTTATGGAAACTATGATAATTAAAGAGGAGTAAGTACTGGCACTTTTAAGGAATATAAAAGTAGATGAATCTCCAGACCCTGACAGGATATTCTCCAGGACCTTCAGGGAAGTTGGTGTAGAAATAGCAGGGGCTCTGACAGAAATATTTCAAATATCATTAGAAACGGGGATGGTGTCGGAGGATTGGCGTATTGCTCATGTGGTTCCATTGTTTAAAAAGGGCTCTAAGAGTAAACCTAGCAATTATCGGCCTGTCATTTTGACGTCAGTGGTGGCTAACTTAATGGAAAGTATTCTTAAAGATGGTATATGTAATTATCTGGATAGACAGGGTCTGATTAGGAATAGTCAGCATGGATTTATGCGTGGAAGATCATGTTTGACAAATCTTATTGAATTTTTTGAAGAGGTTACGAGGAAAGTTAACGAGGGTAAAGCAGTGGATGTTGTCCATATGGATTTCAGTAAGGCCTTTGACAAGGTTCCGCACGGAAGGTTAGTTAGGAAGGTTCAATCGTTAGGTATTAATATTGAAGTAGTAAAATGGATTCAACAGTGGCTAGATGGGAGATGCCAGAGAGTAGTGGTGGATAACTGTTTTTCAGGTTGGAGGCCGGTGACTAGTGGTGTGCCTCAGGGGTCTGTGCTGGGTCCAATGTTGTTTGTCATATACATTAATGATCTAGATGATGGGGTGGTAAATTGGATTGGTAAGTATGCAGATGATACTAAGGTCGGTGGCGTTGTGGATAATGAAGTGGGTTTTCAAAGCTTGCAGAGAGATTTAGGCCAGTTAGAAGACTGGGCTGAACGATGACAGATGGAGTTTAATGCTGATAAGTGTGAGGTGCTACATTTTGGTAGGAATAATCCAAATGGGATATACATGGTAAATGGTTGGGCATTGAAGAATGCAGTAGAACAGAGTGATCTAGGAATAATTGTGCATAGTTCCCTGAAGGTGGAATCTCATGTGGATAGGGTGGTGAAGAAAGCTTTCGGTATGCTTGCCTTTATAAATCAGAGCATTGAGTATAGGAGTGGTGATGTAATGTTAAAATTGTACAGGACATTGGTAAGGTCGAATTTCGAGTATTGTGTACAGTTCTAGTCACCGAATTATAGGAAAGATATCAACAAAATAGAGAGAGTACAGAAAAAGATTTACTAGAATGTTACCTGGGTTCAGCACCTAAGTTACAGGGAAAGGCTGAACAAATTAGGTCTTTATTCTTTGGAGCGTAGAAGGTTGAGGGGGGTACTTGATAGAGGTATTTAAAGTAATGAGGGGGAAAGATCGAGCTGACGTGGATAGGCTTTTTTCCATTGAGAGTAGGGGAGATTCAAACAAGAGGTCATGAGTTGAGAGTTAGGGGGCAAAAGATTAAGGGCAACACGAGGGGGAATTTATCTACTCAGAGAGTGGTAGCTGTGTGAAATGGGCTTCCAGTAAAAGTGGTAGAGGCAGGTTCGGTATTGTCACTTAAAGTAAAATTGAATCGGTATATGGACAGGAAAGGAATGGAGGGTTATGGGCTGAGTGCGGGCCAGTGGGACTACGTGGGTGTAAGCGTCGGTACAGACTAGCAGGGCCGAGATGGCCTGTTTCCGTGCTGTAATTGTGATATAGTTATTTGGTTATATAAACAATTTGGTGTCCCAGGGTACTCTCGAGAAAAAGGTCTGGGCCCTTAGTTTCAAGTTACTTTGGGAAAAGTAGAGGTCAAGATAAGCACAAAGGTTTTGACAATTGGAGGGGCAAGTTTCTAAAATATTTAAAAACTTAGAAATATAGAAAACCCACAGCACAATACAGACCCTTCACAAAGCTCACAAAGCTGGGCTGAACATGTCCTTACCCTAGGAATTACCTAGGGTTACCCACTGTGCTCTATTTTTCTAAGCTCCTCGTACCTACTCTGGAGTCGATTAAAATACTCTATCGTATCTGCCTCCACCACCGTCACCGGCAGCCCATCCCACACACTCACTGTTCTCTGAATAAAAAAAAAATCTTATCCCTGACTTCTCCTCTGTACCTACTTCCACGCACCTTAAAACTGTGCCCTTTCGTGCTAGCCACTTCAACCCTGGCAAAATGCCTCTGACTCGATCTATGGTTGTCATCATCTTATACACCTCTATCACGTCATGTCTCATCCTCCGCCGCTCCAAGTCCGTGTTCACTCAACCTATGCCCGTAAGCAGGCAACATTCTTGTAAATTTGCTCTGCACCATTTCTATGGTTTCCACATCCTTCTTCTAGTGAGGTGACAAGAACTGAGCACAGTACTCCAAATGGGGTCTGACCAGCGTCCTATATAACTGCAGCATTACCTCTCGGCTTCTAAACTCTGTCCCACGATTGATGAAGGCCAATGCACCGTATGCCTTCTTAACCACAGAGTGAACCTACGCAGGAGCCTTGAGGGTCCTATGGACTCGGACCCCAAGATCGCTCTGATCCTCCACACTGCCTAGAGTCTTGCCTTTAATACTATGTTATGCCATCACATTTGACCTACCAAAATGATCGACCACACCTATGTGGGTTGAGCTACATTTGGCATTTCTCAGGCCAGTTTTGCATCCTATCAATGTCCCACTGTAACCTCTGATAGTCCTCCACACTATCCACAGCACCCCCAACCTGTGTCATCACCAAGTTTAGTAACCCTTCTCTCCACTTCATCATCTAGGTCACTTATCAAGATCACAGAGTGTAGGGGTCCCAGAGTAGAATCCCGAGGCACACCACGGTCACCGACCTCCATGCAGAGAAAATGGCCCGACTATGAGGCATGGATAACAAAGATTGAGATTGGAGTTTCAGGTACACTGGGTGATGCATTGTTCGAAGCAGTTAGTGAAAATAATTTAAATAAATTGTAAGGGATTACTGAAGAAAAGCCGTTATAAATGGATGTATGCGGGGTCATCAAATTGACGTGGAGAGAGAAAACCAGAAACTGACAGAGGGGTTGTACATGTGTAAGGAAGAACTGGAGAAGAAGAGAAAAGGAAATGATATTCCGAGGGCGCAGGGTCAGAAGAATTTGATCCACATGGATGAGTTTCAGACTCAGTGAGAACGCGGGAAAAGGAGAAGCGGAAAGAGGAATATACAACGGCAAGTACAGAAATGGGGGAATGGAAAAGTCACTGTCAGGTTTTACGGACTGCAATGAACGCCCTACAGAACAAAGGCAGCGCTGACAACACTAAGTGTTTAAAACAAATCGAAAAGCTGCAATCTCAACTCAACTCAGAGAGGAGTTTAGTGCGAGGGCTGATGGTGATGGCGATATAGATTGGGTGACTTAGCGTATGAGGTCGCACATTACAATAGTGAGGATGATTGGGGAAATGGCCCTCCCCCTATCGATTTTTCCAAGAGTAAGTATAGAAATCACCAATGGCGCCCGTGATAATGGAGAGAGTTCAGGAAACACCACAGTCAAGGGCACTTGTTGTGACACTGTATCCTACCCCTTTTCCGTGTGTCCCAATTGGTTATTGTAGCTACGAGAAAACCAAAGTGTGGAATTGGTTGACGACCCTAGGGAACTTTCCAGTGCATTCAGAAGTAAAGATAAAACGGAGGAACGGAAGTTAACCCTTCTGTGTTTAACTTCAGTATTACACCCAGTCCTACCAGAGAAATAGGCACAAGGCCAGGGGACACTAGGGGATTTACAGGAGGCTGTAGCCGTGGTGATACGCAACGAGTGAAAACAACACACTGAGTCGAGCAGGGCGAGCCGCCACAAGGCTATGTTAGAAGCTGCATGGGGTTAATTGAGGTGACCCGGTGGAGTATTGCATAAGTGCAGACAGAATGTGTCTGAGAAAGTGCAAAGACTTCTAAATGGCTGTGCTCTAAAAAGGTTGCATCAATGCATTAATGTGGCGCTCCCATCAAGCTCCAACGATGTGATGCCGAGTCTTTCTAAGGCACTGGAGAGGCCTCACCTTGAGTATTGTGAACAGCTTTGGGCCTCATATCTTAGAAAATATGTGCTGGCATTGAAGAAGGCCCGGTGGAGGTTCACAAAGATGAATACAGGAATTGAAAGTTCTCATACGAGGAAGTGTTGATGGCTTTGGCACAGGGCCGGAATTAGTGGGGCCGGAGCCACTGGGCTGGAGGCCCTGATAGGCCCCTGCCGACACCGTAAAATGCTGCTGTTCCAAGCAAAAAAAGGCAAGAAGAAGAGTAACGGTCGTACTGGTCTAAATGTCAAAGCTGTGGTCCAAGACATTTAACGGGGAGCGTTGGGAATGGACCTAAATGAAGGACACAGACACTGAAGTACCAGGAACAGGGCGGGACAGACTAACGGACGGGACAGGTCGCAGATTAGGCCAGGTAAACAGGACCAGGACGAGGGATTGGGAACAAGGAGACTGGGCGTGGACTCCGAGCCCGAGACTGTACCAGGACCCAGAACCTGGGTCTTGACTCGGGCTCGAACCCCAAACCAGGCGAAGACGTGACGAGGTCTGGGTTCTTGGAGCTGGAGGCTGGGGTCTAGAGGCTTGAGGTTGGGATTTTGAGGCTTGAGGCTGGGGTCTTGAGGCTTGCATAACTCGGAGGCTGGAGCCTGGAGGCAGACTACGAACTGTACATCAACATAGAGCCAGGACTTCTCCTTCAAAACGCCGGGACTCAACTTTCACTCCACATCAAGGTGGGGCAGGTCCATCCGCGGGTAACGGCAGAACGGCCTGACTTACCCGATGGAGGCAAAGACAAGACAAGACAGATTTCCCCCGCAGGGCAACGACAGAACGTCTAGACCTACCCCAAGGGGCGAGGACGGTAAGAGAGAGACACCAAAGAACGAAAGACAGTTCCATCTCTGCATCGGGTTGTTCCGAGTCGCAGTCACGGCCAGCAACCTAGGCTGGCTATGGAAACAACCAGATTCCTACTTAGCTCGGAGTGGCTGCCGGCCACCCAGCTGGCCCGTTAAACGGCCGATTCCATACCGCAGTGACCTCACCGACTACTGACAGCAAGTCTCCAAGAAGCAATGTTTCTCCAACGCGGCCTTAAGTTGGCAAGTGGCCGTTCTAGCCTTCCACCAGCCTTTTGCTCCCACGGTATCTTGACAAGATGACCCCCCAAACACACTCAATCCCAGGGCCACTTATATTCCCAGCCTCAAGATGAGAATCAGATGCTTATGGTTAAGTCCAACTGAAACAAGGGACAGCCGGAGGACCCAGCGTCCAGAGTTCGCAGACTGGACTGTGAACCGGAACGCGGACTTCGGAGCGGACCATGACAATTGGTTTAGTACAACACGTAGGCTATGAAGCTACAGGCCTTAAGAGGGAGGACAGAAAGTAATGCAGATTCTTAGTTTGAAGGGCAGCATCTAATGCTCTCAAAAATTGACTTAGGCTTAGTTGGCTTAGTAAAGTTATGAGGAAGACGAAGTACTCCCCTTCCAACGGAAGGGGAATATAAGAGCCATTGCCTTGATATGTACCATACTCGCCATTTACGAACTTGCGTTCGAAATGAAATTTGGAGAAAAAACGTCTCTGCTGTTTGTATTCTCGTTCCAAAGCTTTGATATCCACATCCTTATTCTGACAGGACTCCGGCCCTTTCTTAGCCCAGTATGCTCGGACTGAATCATCAAAAATTTCCTTTCCCCAGGGAGCAGGATCAGTGATGTAGGGATGCTGAGCACGACCTTGTAACCCTCCCACTGACAAAAGTTTAAACCAATAACCCATAGGCAAATTTGATAGACATACCGTTAAACAAATCAGATGACTGCTTCCCAGGGCTTGTCCCATAGGTCTTTTGACATTGAAAACACGCTCGAAGCTCGAAGCACAGAGTAAAGGTATTTGCGAAAAATAAAATTTATACGCATTTATTTATATATTTAGTTTATTTTGGGCCCCTCTGCAGCCCTGGCCCCTTGGCTGCAGCCCAGACTAGCCTTGCCTAAAGTCCTGCCCTGGCTCTGGGTCTGTACTCGCTGGAATCCTGAAGGATGAGGAGGGATCTCATTGAAAACTTTCGAATGTTGAAAGGCCTAGACAGAATAGATGTGCAAAGGATGTTTCCCGTGGAGGGATCGTCTAGCACAAGAGAGCACAACGTCAGAATAGAGGGGCGTCCTTTCAAAACAGAGATGTTGAGAAATTTCTTTAGCGACTGGGTGGTGAATTTGTGGAAGTCATTGCCACGTGAAGCTGTGGAAGCCAGGTCGTTTGGTGTGGTTAGGGCAGAGATTGATATGTTCTTGATTAGACATGGCATCAAAGGTTACGGGGAGGTGCCTGGAACTGGGATTGAGGAGGAGACAGAAATAATATCAGCCATGATTGAATGGTGGAGCAAAGGCGATGGGCCAGATGGCCTGATTCTGCTTTTCTGTCTTATGGTCTTATCGTCTTTTTTTTTCTTGGTTCTTCGGAAAAGTTTTGCATAATGGGAATTAATGGTTATTTTAAGTTTTGTAGTTCATTGAGGAAGGTTCTGTAGGAAAAACAGTGTAAGCATGGACTTCTGTGTTTTAGTTTGTGTTTCATATTTGCTTTCCATGGAACTGATTTTAGGGAATTCTGGATTCCATGTGGGCCATACGTAATCTTGCTTGAAATGGAAATTTCTGCTCTCTAATCCGGATATGAGATGCCCATATTTCTGTGTGAAAAGTGGCATCCAGAGAATTTGTTTATTACTCTATAGTTCAATTGCGAATTTGAAATTAATAATTTTGTGACGATTGGAGTATTCAAGGAGATATCCTAAATATATTTAACTAACAAGACTGCTTTCTTTTACAGAACATGGAAGATGCTGTTCAAGACTTTTGACATTGATTTTAAGTTTCAGATTCCTTGGAAAATAATTTTGCAGTGATCAGTATTTTGTCATGTAAATTTCAAGTGGAGGGTTCACACAGCATTTCAGCATTAATTCCTTCATCATCTTAAAACAGACATTTAACTTGCCACTACAGCTAGATGTTTGAGTTTAAATGTCTTGATCAGTTATCCTTGGCGCTGAAGGACTGGCATACAGATGGAATGGGTATTAAAGTTTCTACCTTCCGTGCAGGTAATCTTCATTGTTCTGGGGTATTGCGATTTGATAGCAAATGACCAATAAGGGGAGCGGTGGAAGAAGATGAGGAACCAATACTCGAGAACAAAACACAAAGGAAAAATCTTTTATCTTGTTGTATACAGTTCCTCGTGTATATAGGATGGGAAGAGAAATGCTCGAGTGACTATATCCGTTGAACTGGCTGCAGTCAAGTATTTTTCAAAGGATGCCTTGAACAGTAGTAACTCTACACAGGCGAATATTGTACAAGGGGCAATTAGAGTGAAAAGGTTCACCCAATGTGGGTAAATTCAGGAGACAAAACTTAGAAATTGTGCTTACACTACCTATAGAAACTTGTCATTGTTTATTTCGCTTGTGATTAATATTTTTTTCCTTACAATATGCAATGAAGAGAGAGACATATTGTATAACAGCAGCACCAAAGTTATACCAATGGATGTAAATAGTGCCTTTGAAAAATCAGGATTTCACCAGATTTTAGATCTGACTTTTGGAGGACAAACATTGTCTCAGCTAGCAGTAAATGTGGTAATGAAGGAGAACCTGCTAATCGAAAGCTGTGATACAAACCAAATTGTTCCTCACTGTTCAGAAATGATTGGTGTAAATGGGGGGGGGGGGGCGGAGCGTTGGGAATGGACCCAAATTCAGGTCACAGACACTGAAGTACTAGGAACAGACCGGACAAACTAAAGGACGGGAGCAGGTCGCAGACTAGGCTAGGGAAGCAGGACCAGGAAATGGGACGGGGAACAAGGAGCCTGGGCATGGATTCCGAGCCCGAGACTGCACAAGGACCCAAAACGTGGGTCGTGGCTCTGGTTTGGACCCCAAACCAGGCGAAGACATGAAGAGGCCTGGGTTCTTGACGCTGTGATCTTGAGGCTTGAGGCTGGAAGCCGGGGTCTTGAGGCTTGAGGCTGGAGACTGGAGGCTGGGGTTTTGAGGCTTGAGGCTGGAGACTGGAGGCTGGGGTCTTGAGGCTTGAGGCTGGAGACTGGAGGCTGGGGTCTTGAGGCTTGCGGCTGGAGGCTGGGGTCTTGAGGCTTGAGGCTGGAAGCCGGGGTCTTGAGGCTTGAGGCTGGAGACTGGAGGCTGGGGTCTTGAGGCTTGCGGCTGGAGGCTGGGGTCTTGAGGCTTGAGGCTTGAGGCTGGGGTCTTGGAGGCAGACTAGGAACTGTACATCAACATAGAGCCGGGACTTATCCTTAGATAAGCCGGGACTCAACTTTCACTCCACACCAAGGTGGGGCAGGTCCATCCGTCGGGTGACGGCAGAAAGGCCAGACTTACCGACGGAGGCAAAGACAAGACAGATTTCCCCCGCAGGGCAACGGCAGAACGGCTAGACCTACCTCACAGGGCGAGGACAGTAAGAGACAGACAATGAAGAATGACAAACAGTTCCATCTCTGCATCGGGGTTGTTCTGAGTGGCAGTTACGACCAGCAACCATGGCTGGCTATGGAAACAACCGGATTACTACCAAGCTCGGAATGGCTGACGGCCCCCCAGCTGGCCCGGGAAACGGCCGAATCCATACGGCAATGACGGCTCCGACTATTGACAGCAAGGCTCCAGGAAGCAATGGTTCTCCAACGCGGCCTAAAGATGGCAAGTGGCCGTTCTAGCCTTCCACCAGCCTTTTGCTCCCACGGAATCTTGACAAGACGACTCCCCAACCACACTCAATCCCAGTGCCCCTGATATTCCCAGCCCCAAGATGAGCGTCAGGTGCCTATTGAATAAGTCCAACCGAAACTACGGACATCCAGAGAACCTGGAGTCCGGAGTACGTGAACCAGACCGTGCACTGGAATGCGGATTTCTGAACTGTCCATGACAATTGGTGTTGGAATACGACTGATGATTGGCCTCATAATGGTCGAAAGCTCTCAATGGTTGCATGTACTATGAACATGTTTGTGAAGAAATGATGCGAGATTGCACAAAGGAAATGAGACTGATGTCTGTTGATATTTGTGGGTGAATAACGGTAATATGGGGTTGTGGCGATCCACTTTCTGCGCTGGCGAACCGGCTCACAAATAGCCAGCGCGCGGGGAGAGACTTTGGTAATGCACCTCTGACCTCATTTGCGCCCGGAGAAGGCGAACGCTAGGGATTAAATGCCAGCGCCGCGAAGTTTGAATAAACTAGTCTCGAAACGACTTACCGACAGCGTGTCGTTGTCTCTAGCTCTGTATGTAATACATCGCTACAGGGTAAAGATGGGAGTGCAAGGATAACGTTGGGGTTTTTTATTTTCTTTTTGGGTCCTGTTTCAGGGCGAAAAGGATTTATAATCTGATCACAACGTTATTGTGAATGTATTGCTGGTAGAACATAATACATAGAAACCACTGTTGTCCCAGAAACGGAGGTCGTGGCAGATTTGAGAGCTGAGATATCTCGGTTGATATCGGCGAGTACTGTCCCACGAATGTCTAAGCCGATAGGGAACCTAACCCACTGATGGGACATTTCAATCGGAGGGCTTCTGCTGAATGTAGAGCCATGACCAGAGAAGTGATCGGTATTGTCTGTGGAAAAGATGGACATTTCAAACGGGAGTGTTACGGACAGACAAATCTTCGGAAAGTAAATCAGCGGCTATCAAACAGAGAAGAGGTAAAAATACGAAGAGATCCAGTAAAGGAACGGGCGAATAAATCTTCTGGGATTCAGTCCGGGGAAATTGCGTATTGAGAAACAAACATCTGACAGCAGAAGTTCCGCAATCCAGAAACCCTGTAAGCACCTCTGACAAAGTGGTGTAAGTGGTCCAGTTCTATTCCCCTTGGATTAAGTGCAGCAAAGTCCCCAGTATCATCATAAATCACTAATTGTTTTAATCGATTTTGATCATTCAAGTAAGTTACAATACATTGAGAAACAGGAGCTTTGAACCCCATGCAATTAGAGTTTGTGCCGTCAGAGACAATATAGAACATAAAACATAGAACATAGAACAGTACAGCATAGTACAGGCCCTTCGGCCTACAATGTTGTGCCGACCCTCAAACCCTGCCTTCCATATAACCCCCCACCTTAAATTCCTCCATATAACTGTCTAGTAGTCTCTTAAACTTCACTAGTGTATCTGCCTCCACCACTGACTCAGGCAGTGCATTCCACGCACCAACCACTCTCTGAATGAAAAACCTTCCTCTAATATCCCCTTTATACTTCCCCCCTTACCTTAAAGCCATGTCCTCTTCTACTGAGCAGTGGTGCCCTGGGGAAGAAGCGCTGGCTGTCCACTCTGTCTATTCCTCTTAATATCTTGTACACCTCTATCATGTCTCCTCTCATCCGCCTTCTCTCCAAAGAGTAAAGCACCAGATCCCTTGATCTCTGATGATAATCCATACTATCTACTCTGTACGCTTTGCAATGCTTCCACATCCTTCCTATAGTGAGGCGACCAGAACTGGACACAGTACTCCAAGTGTGGCCTAAATAGAGTTTTATAGAGCTGCATTATTACATTGCATCTCTTAAACTCTATCCCTCGAGTTATGAAAGCTAACACCCCATAAGCTTTCTTAACTACCCTATCTACCTGTGAGGCAACTTTCAGGAATCTGTGGACATGCACCTCCAGATCCCTCTGCTCCTCCACACTACCAAGTATCCTGCCATTTACTTTGTACTCTGCCTTGGAGTTTGTCCTTCCAAAGTGTACTATCTCACACTTCTCCTGGTTGAACTACATCTGCCACATCTCAGCCCTCTTCTGCATCCTATCAATGTTTCTCTGCAGTCTTCGACAATCCGCTACACTATCTACAACAGCATCAACCTTTGTGTCATCTGCAAACTTGCCAGCCCACCCTTCTTACCCCACATCCAGGTCGTTAATAAAAATCACGAAAAGTAGAGGTCCCAGAACAGATCCTTGTGGGACAGCACTAGTCACAACCCTCCAATCTGAATGTACCCCCTCCACCACGACCCTCTGCCTTCTACAGGCAAGCCAATTCTGAGTCTACCTGGCCAAACATCCCTGGATCCCATGCCTTTTGATTTTTGGAATAAGCCTACCGTGTGGAACCTTGTCAAATGCCTTACTAAAATCCATTTAGATCACATCCACTGCACTACCCTCATCTATATGCCTGGTCACCTCCTCAAAGAACTCTATCAGGCTTGTTAGACACGATCTGCCCTTCACAAAGCCATGATGACTGTCCCTGATCAGACCATGATTCTCTAAATGCCCACAGATCCTATCTCTAAGAATCTTTTACAACAGCTTTTCCAACAGCTTTTCCACAGACGTAAGGCTCAATGGTCTATAATTACCCGGACTATCCCTACTACCTTTTCTGAATAAGGGGACAACATTCTCCTCCCTCCAATCCTCCGGTACCATTCCTGTGGATAATGAGAACATAACGATCCTAGCCAGAGGCTCAGCAATCTCTTCCCTCGCCTCGTGGAGCAGCCTGGGGAATATGCCATCAGGCCCGGTGACTTACCCGTCCTAATGTATTTTAACAACTCCAACACCTCCTCTCCCTTAATACCAACATGCTCCAGATCATCAACCTCACTCATATTGTCCTCACCGTCATCAAGTTCCCTCTCATTGGTGAATACCGAAGAGAAGTATTCATTGAGGACCTCACACACTTCCACAGTCTCCAGGCACATCTTCCCACTTTTATCTCTAATCGGTCCTACCTTCACTCCTGTCATCCTTTTGTTCTTCACTTAATTGAAGAATGCCTTGGGGTTTTCCTTTACCCTACTCGTCAAGGCCTTCTCATGCCCCCTTCTTGCTTTTCTCAGCCCCTCCTTAAGCTCCTTTCTTTCTACCCTATATTCCTCAATAGACCCATCTGACCCTTGCTTCCTAAACCTCATGTATGCTGCCATCTTCCACCTGACTAGATTTTCCACCTCACTTGTCACCCATGGTTCCTTCAACCTACCATTCCTTATCTTCCTCACCGGGACAAATCTATCCCTAACATCCTGCAAGAGATCCTTAAATATCGACCACATGTCCATAGAACTTTTCCCTGCAAAAACATCATCCCAGTTCACACCCGCAAGTTCCAGCCTTATACCCTCATAATTTGCCCTTCCCCAATTAAAAAATTCCTATCCTCTCTGATTCTATCCTTTTCCATGATAATGCTAAAGGCCAGGGAGCGGTGATCACTGTCCCCCAGATGCTCACCCACTGACAGAAGACAGGCCGAGGGGCAGGTAGTTTTGAGGAAGTAGAGTGGCTAGAGAAGGACTTATACAGATTAGGAGAATGGCAGAGAAGTGGCAGATGGAATACAGTATCGGGAAATGTATTGTTACGCACTTTGGAATAAGAAATTAAAGGGCTGACTATTTTCGAAATGGGGAGAAAATACAAAATAAAAAGACTGAGACGCAAAGGGTTTTGGGATTCCTTGAGCAGGACTCTCTGTCGGTTAATTTGCTGATTGAGTCATTGGCGAGGAAGGCAAATGCGATGTTAGCATTTATTTCAAGAGGACTAGAATATACCAAAAATCAAAGGTCTGGCGTGGTGCCAGAGGACTGGAAAACTGCAAAAAGTTACTCCACTCTTTCAAAAAGGAAGAAGGCAGCAGAAGGGGAATTATAACCATATAACAATTACAGCACGGAAACAAGCAATCTCGGCCCTTCTAGTCCGTGCCGAACTTTACTCTTACATAGTCCCACTGACCCCCAATCAGCCCATAACCCTCCGTTCCTTTCCTGTCCATATACCTATCCATATTACTTTAAATGACAGGTTCGCCTGACCTCAGTGGTAGGGAAGGAGGTTAGAGACAATTGTTAAGGACGAGGTGATGGAGTGGTGACACAGGGCAAGATAGTACAACGTCAGCATAGTTTCTTTCAGGGAAAATCCTGCCTAACGAAACTGTTGGAATTCTTTGAGGAGATTACAAGCAGGAGAGATAAAAGGGATGAAATGGACGCTTTCCGAATGCCTTTGACAAGGTGCCACTCATGAGGCAGCTTCAGAAGTTAAGAGCCCATGGAATTACAGGAAATTTACTAACATGGATAGAGCATTGGCTGATTGGTAGAAGGCAGCGAATGGGAACAGAAGGATCCTTTTTGGGTTTTCTGCCAGTGAATAGTGGTAATCTGCAGGGGGCGGTGTTGGGACCACTTCACACCATTCTGTATATAAGTGATTGAAATGATGGAATAGGTGGCTTTGATACGAAGATTGGTGGATGAGCAGGTAGTGAGGAGGAAATAAGTAGAACGCGGAACGATGCAGAAGGATGGTGAATAGGAGAATGGGAATGAAATTAGTAAATGAAAAGTAATGTTGGAAAGTGCATGGTCAGGCACTTTGGTAGTAGAAGTAAATGTGCGGACTATTTTCTAACCGGGGTGAAATTCCAGAAATCTGAGATGCAGGAGGGACTTGGGTGTCGTTGTCCAGAACACCCCGAAGGTTAAATTGCAGAGCGGGTGGTGAGGAAGGCAAAGGCCATGTTCGCATTTATTTCAGGAGAACTAGATTACAAGAACATGGATGTGATGCTGAGGCTTTATAATACACTGGCGAGGCAACAAACCATCCGGGAGTCTCTGTTACGACCACAGCATCTCCTGTCTGTATCTCTAACTATCGAGTCCCCTATCACTACCCTTCTCCTCTATTCCACCGTCACTTCTGCTCTACAGAACCAGACTCAGTGCCAGAGATCCGGCTGCCGCAGCTTGCCCCACGTAAGTCATCCCACCCGACAGTATCCAAATCGGTATACTTGTTTTTGTGGGGAATGACCACAGGGGAGCCCTGCTCTACCTGCACTTTCCCTTTCCCTTGCCTGATGGTAACCCAATTACCTGTGCGCTGCTGCGTTGGCGTAACTACCTTCCTGAAACTACTATCTATAAACTCCTCATTCTCCCTCATGATCAGGAGGTCATCCAGTTCTTGATCCAGTTCCCTAACACGGTTTGTTAGGAGCTGCAGCAGGATGCACTTCTTGCAGGTGTCGTTGTCAGGGACAGCAGAGGTCTCCCTGACTGACCACATCCTGGAAAAGGTGCATTCCAACATACTGCCTGGCATTCTCTGTACTCGAAACAAACAAAAGAAAACTTGCTGGAACCTACCCTCGACTCTGCCCGTTCACGCCGAAGCCTGTTGTACTAAAGCCGTCCCACTCTGACTCAGTCCACTCTGACGATGACCACTGTATATGGCGGTCTTTTTTTAAACTTTTGGCGCTCTACTTCACGCACCTGCGCAGTCTAGTTTATTTTTCCCGAGCAGTAAAGAAGAAATGACTTCTCCCCGAAATGCCTTTACTCCTTCCCTCTCAGCGTCTTGCTTCGATATAGAGTATTGTATCGATCTAGAGTATTGTATTCTGTTGCGGTCGCCTCATTTTACGAAGGAGGTTGTGTCTGTAGAGCGGGTGCACATAATGTTTACCGGGATATTGCTTGAATTTAAGGGCATGCGTATTTGGAAGGCCTGGATAAATTTGTGTTGTGTTCGCTGTAATGATGGGACTGCGAAAAGATCTCTTCGGGATTTTTTAGTTTTATGTGAGGCACAGAGTAGCGACTGCTATCACTTCCCCAGGTTGAAATGTCCAGTACCTGTCATGGTCTGGTCCAAAGTCTGCATTCTGGTTCAGGTTCCGGTTCGCGGACTACGGACTCCGGGTCCTCCAACTGTCCCTTGTTTCAGTTGGGCTCAAGCATTTGCACCTGATGCTCATCTTGTGGCTGGGAATATAAGTGGCTCTGGGATTGAGTGTAGTTGGGGGGGTCATCTCGTCAGTCTCCGCTTGGAGTAACCCATCAGTGGAAGGCTCGTTCGCTCAGTGAGTTATGGATTTGGCTGTTCCGTAGCCCGCCGAGGTTACCGGCAGCCTCGAATCTTGGAGCCACCCGAGGCCGAGCTCCCTTCCTGTCTCTCGCCTCCGTCGGGTAAGCCAGGCCGATTGCCATTACCCAGCGGTTGTTTCTGTCCGTTCCCTCCGTTGAGTAAGTCAGGCAGTTTGCCATTAACCTGCGGTTGGTTCTGTCCCTTCCTGTCACTCACCTCCGTCGGGTAAGCCAGGCCAGTTGCCGTTAGCCAGCGGTTGGTTCTGTCCCTTGCCTTCGTCGGGTAAGCCAGGCCCTTTACCGTTACCCTACGGATGGTTCTGCCCCTTCCTGTTCCTCGCCGCCGTTGGGTGAGCTTGGCCAGTTGCCGTTACCCTACGATTGGTTCCATCCCTTCCAGTTTCTTGCCTCCGTCCGGTTGTGTCCCGTGACCTGCCCAGGAGTCCCGCTACCCGCCCAGTAGTCGAGCTGGAAGAACCCAAGACTCAAGCCTCGAAGAACTCCAAGCCCCAATACTCAAGCCTTCAAGAACTCCAAGCCCCAAGACTCAAGCCTCCAAGAACTCCAAACCCCAAGATTCAAGCCTCCAAAAACTCGAAGCTCCAAGTCTCAAGCCTCCAAAAACTCGAAGCTCCAAGTCTCAAGCCTTCAAGAACTCCAAGCCCCAAGACTCAAGCCTCCAAGAACTCCAAGCTCCAAGACTCAAACCTCCAAAAACTCGAAGCACCAAGACTCAAGCCTCCAAAAACTCGAAGCTCCAAGTCTCAAGCCTCCAAGAACTCCAAACCCCAAGACCCAAGCCTTCAAAAACTCCATGCCCCAAGACTCTAGACTCGAGCTACCTAAGACTCCAAGAACTTCAAGTCTCCAAGTCTCCAACACCTAGAATACAGTGAAATCTTCCATTTGTGGAACATCAAATCAGCGTGGACTGTGTAACAAAAAAAAAGAAAACTGCAAAAGTCACGATACTCTCGGTGCCAATATTGCATGCGAACAACTCACTTACCCTTAACCTGTACAACTTGGGAATGTGGGAGGAAATCCATACAGTTGTGGGGACAAGGTATGAACTCCTTACACAGAGTGGCAGGAATTGAACCCCAATCAGTGATCGTTGGTGTTATAGTGATACGTCAACTGCGACGCGGCCTTGCAGCTCCATTGTGTATGCAGAAATGATTAGTTTAGTTGTATATTAAATTAGTTTATTTGGCACAATATTGTGGGCTGAAGGGCTGTTACTGTGTTGTATTGTTGTGTTTTCTATGTTCTGATAAAGACACGATACACCTCTGATCAATGGTAATGTTTGCGAGTGAAATATTCAACACACTTCACTATATACATGTACATTAAAGTTAAAAATCTTCATTTCGACGTTTCCTTTAAGAAGATAAGATTAAGCAAGAGAGGGCACGGTTAAGGTCTACAAGGATGTTATATGGAAAGAACGAGTAGTGTCATAGAACACGACAGCCAGAAACCGGCCTCTTAGCCCATCTAATCTGACTGGTTGCATCGTTATGAACCCGAGAGACAGCTTTCCACACTCCTGTTGTCTATGTGCAGTCCCTATCAACAGTCTACTCAAAACTGCTCAGGTTTGTACTTGCATTAATGTGGGCCTAGGAAAGAATCCATACACGATAAATCCACAAAATTTGACACTCACGAACGATAGCTAGAGTATTACTAGCTTCATTAGTTTGTGACGATGTTTTTTCTGACAACGCAATTATATGTGTTATATGTGCAAAATGGACCAGATGTGATTTAACCGCAGTGTTATAAAGCTGCATATAATACGCTACATGTAGAATTAAATCTTTAAAATCACACGAAGGACACATAAGGCAAAACATTTCTTTTTGTGATGTGTCGATGTATATTATTTTATAATCTCTCTGCTCTACCCATCAACTGTTTCTTCGTGTTCTCTTCCGGTTTGATTAAAATAATGTAACATTTTGGAACAAAGATGCAGCTTAACAATCCAAAGCTTGATGCTAAAATTGCAAAGATTTCCACAGCGACGGTGTACTTCCCGGGAGTGCTTACATAGGCTGGAATGAATGTTATCCACACTGCAAAAAAGATGAGCATGCTGAACGTTATAAACTTAGCCTCGTTAAACTTGTCCGGTAATGCTCTGCCCAAGAAGGCTAAGATCAAACATACGCACGCTAGTAGTCCGATGTAGCCGAAGACGCAGAAGAAAGCAACAGTGGAACCCACAGCACATTCGAGAATAATCTTTGAACTTTGATATTTGGTGTTTTTCGCCGGGAATGGAGGTGAAGTTAGTAGCCAGATCACACACACAATAACTTGAATCAATGTGGAGAGAAGGACAATGGATCTTTGCTGTGTAGGCCCGAACCATTTCATCACATTGCTAGACGGCAAGGTAGATTTGAAGGCCATCAGGACGACCAGGGTTTTGCTGAGAATGCAGGAAATACACAGCACGAAACTAATCCCGAAGGCAGTGTGACGCACTGCGCACGACCACGCTGATGGCTGCCCAATAAACGCAATGGAACACAGGAAGCAGAGAATTAACGAGACCAACAGAAGGAAACTCAGTTCCGAATTGTTGGCCCTAACAATGGGCGTGTTTATGAAATATAGGAACACAGCAGCGACAGCTCCCGTGATGCAAGCCCCAAACAGGGACATGGCCGCGAGTATTACTCCCATGCTGTCGCGAAAAGAGAGGAACTCGATCTGTTTGGGAACACAACGGTCTTTTCGATCATTCGACCAGTAATCCACAGGACACTTGATACATTCTGTGGAACCTGTGGATGGAAAATGCAATGTGATCAGCTATAGTGGGAGGTGTTACACTGTTATTCTTTGGCATACAATCGGCTCTAATTCGATCAGCGTACTTTACCTGTTTGATTGCTAATCTCTCCGTCAGAACAGGGTAAGCAATCGAAGCAGCAGACGGGCTGACCTTGTCGAGCTCCCTTTCTTGTACCTTTAGCGCACGGTTCACTGCAGACAGATACTGGAACCTGTGGAGACAGAGCATTCCTCACTGAACGGTACTCCCTTAATGCGCAATCGCAGGACATGTCAGGTTTTTGTGAGTTTTTCTTTCAGGATTAAAGATTAACTTTATCCAGTAGAGGGGCGGTAATAGGATACTGATCTGCGTAAAGCTTTGGAGCGCAGGTGACCCGGGTTAAGTTCCCGCCGCTGCCTGTAAGGAGTTTGTTCATCCCGTGTTTGTGTGGCTTTCCTCCGGGTGCTCCGGCTTCCTCCCACATTACAAAGGCATACAGGTTAGCATGTTAATTGGGCAACTGAGTCTAATTGGGTGCCGCGGACTCTTTAGGCTGGAAGGGCCTCAATCTACCGTATCTCGAAATAAGAAGAAACATTTTCGTCATATATATTCATATGTATGAGGAATTTGTTGTGGTGTGTTGGTGCAATAGGCAACAACATGGTGCTTGATCTGCAGTTGTGGGTGTACTTGATCTGGTTTTGAGAAATGTACCTGGTCATGTATCAGACCTTTCGGTGTTAGAGCATTTTGGAGTTAGTGATCACAACTCTATCTCATTTATCATAGTGCTGTAGAGAGATAAATGCAGAGAATGTGGGAAATAATTTATTTGGGCTATGGGTAAACATGCTGCTATTAGGCATAAACTTAGGAATGCACAGCAGAAATGTTGCAAATGTTCAGGGATTATTATCATGACGTTCTGCACTGGTATGTTCCAGTGAGTCAGATAAAAGATATAGGGTAGAAAACCGACGGTGTCCAAAAGGTGTACAAAAGCAAGTTAGCCGAAAAGAAAGACTTACGAAAGGTTCAACGAACAAGGTACTGACAGAGCTCTAGAAAATTAGTGTTGCCAGGAAGGATCATAGGAATTAAAATAGGAGAGCTTGAAGGGGTCATGAGAAGGCCTTGGCGAGTAGGATTAAGGATAATCCCCATGCATTCTGCAACTATGTGAAGAGCAAGAGGATAGCCATGTGAGAAGAGGACCAATCTGGTGCGACAATGGAAACAAGTGGATGGACTCGGAGGAGGTAGCGTAGGCATCTAATGAATACTTTGCTTCAGTATTCACCAGGGAAAAGGATCTTGCTAACTCTGAGGACGACTTACAGCAGACTGAAACAGTTGAGCGTATAGAAAGTAAGAGGGTAAATCTCGGCAGATTCTACAGTAGGTTACATTGTTAGCAAAACACTGTGGCCGGAAGGGCCTGTAATATGCTGTAGATATCTATGTTCTATGTTCTAACAAAAAAAAATTGAAAAGTTAGAAGAAATAAAGTTTTGTGAAAAATAGAAAAGCTGCCAATATGTAATAACTGTATGCAGATACATAAATACCATCATGTATTTAAAATGTAAATGCATAATAAGACTTGGTTGAAAGTGTTTGCAGCGCATTGTAATAGAAAGATGGGAACGGGAGGGCTAGCGAGAATGCTTGATCAGATTAATTGTATAGGGAAAGAAGGTTTTAAGTCGTTGTTTATGTTAATAGCCTCATCACTTTTTCCAAAGGGAACTCTAGAAGAGCTTGCTGAGTGGGTAGTCTCCACGATATTTTTTTTTCCCTGCCCGCTTGTCGTGGAAACATACAAGTCATATATCTGCCTCAATTACTTCTTCTGGCAGTTCGTTTCATATACTAACTACTTACTGGATGAAAAAAAAAACATACCCATTAGCTCCCGGTTTAATCATTCCACTGTCACATTAAACTTATGCTCTTTCGGAATTACTGTCTGGTTTGGTGCAGCATTCTCCCACAAAATAGTACTTCTACAGTAAACTGTCAGGTCAACAGAAAAGGCCTTTGATTGCAGTCTGCAATCCAAGGCTCACATTTCACCAATAAGAGCTGGGACCAAAGGGTGGAGGAGGGTGGTCTGAGGAGGTGTGGGGAGAGTGTTGAGGGTATCTATGGTGGGACGAAGATGGAAACTGCTCGGACACAAAGAGTCCACTGTACGGCCTCAGAGACACGAGATTGCATAGTGGTGAGGGGAAATTTGATACTAGGGTTCCAGTGACAACGCCTAATTCTCGGCTTGGACGTGCGGTCCGTTAGGTTCTAGGCTGGAGGCAAAGTTGGATACAGCGTTTTTAGCAGTTCGAAGTTGTCCGGGATCGTTGGAACACGCATTGCCGGCGGTAGAATTGGGGTTTTGAATCCGTTCAGGATCAGTGGGACCAGTGTTGACGATGTCCAGAGACATCGGGGACGGTAAGTGATGCGGAGAAATTCAAAATCTAAGGGCATCCAACGGTATCGAGGTTCAATCCTGAGGCAGCAGGGACTGCAATCTAGGGCCCTAGTGCGCCGTCGGCTTTGAAGACGACGGCTCTGCAGTCTTCAGATGAGCCATCTGCCGATCCTTGCTGACGCGGGGAAGGCGAGGAACCAGCGATCGAAAACTTGGATCCGGCAGAGACAAAGTATTGGAGAGATCTATTGCGTCTGGAGGAGTGAGAATCCCGGATCTGTGGCAGTGATTCGACAGGACCACTAGATTTCTCCGCATTGTAGAAAGAGTGGCGCGTAGAAAGAGTGGTGGGTGCGAGGAATGCTCTGCCGGCAACAGGGTGGAAGTGGATGCAATAGGGCCTTTTTAAAGACTCGTAGATAGGTACATGGAGATTAGAGAAACAGAGGGTTATGCAATAAGGTAATTCTAGGCAGTGTCTAGAGTAGGTAACATGTTCAGCACAAGATTGCGGGCCGAAGAGCCTATAATGTGCTATAGATTTCTATGTTCGGTGTTCTAGAATATGGAATGAAAAGCAGGTGGGGAAGCATCAATTGAATGTGAATACCTGGGGTCCTCAGAGGCTCTAAATCGACAAGTTTGGAAACTGATCTGGAAGCAATATGGTACAACCTGGCGGCGGAGACGAATCCCAGGAAGGTTGCATGGCTGTGGTAGCAGGTCTAGATGAGACAATGGTCGAAGATGGCGGAGGGCAGCAGAGATCACAGAGGGGAACAGTGAGAGAGGGTTTCATTGAACTCCCGTCTAACGGAAGATTGAAACTTCTTCAGGTTATGCATCTGTCTTACAGAGTTCGTAGAACGAGTAATATCACAAGCATGAGGAAATCTGCCGATGCTGGAAATCAAAAGCAAAACGCACAGCGCTGGAGGAATTTAACAGATCACTGGACATCTATGTTCAGTGAACAGACGAAGTTTCAGACCGTGACCTCTCTCCAGGACTGGAAAGGAAGGGAGAAGTCAGGTTAAGAAGGTTGAGCAGTGGGGAGGAAGAAGTACATGGTGGCAGGTGATACGTGAAGCTGGAAGAAGAGAATGGGTGTAGTTGATTGGTGAAAAATGGTCAAGGGCTGTAGAATTGACTGATAGGAGAAGATAGAAAATCTTGGAAGAAACCAAAGGTGGAGGAGAACAAGATGGGCGAATGGGTAGGGACAGAGACAAAGGTAGGAAAGGAAAAAAAAGAATGGGGAATGGTGAGGGAGAAGAGAGCTGGCATTACGGGAATTTCGGGAAATCGATATTCATGCTAACAGGTAGGAGGTTACCCAGATGGATTGTAAAACGAATAAACTCCACTCGAGCTTCCAGCTGGGTACAGGTATTGAGCATAACCGATGTTTCAATGAAAAACATTGCATCAGGGATGAAGCCTTTTTTGACATTAAATGTATATACTGAAACCTATTGAATGGTAATTCGGCAGGACGGGTAGGGGTAGTTATGACACTCATTACGCTTGGAAGGCTATGTACCAGGAGGCAGATCAGTGGAGAGAGGCAAACAGATAAGAGAGTCGTTTCGGGTGCGATCCTTGGAAGAAGAGTAAAATAGAATTGGGGGGGGGGGGCGGCGGAATGGGTCATCGAGAGAAAGCTGTGCTGGGTGCTGGGATCCCGTGAAGATTGCGGAAGTTTCTGATGGCAGAGAATTATGTGCTGGATGGGGAGGCTAGTGGGCTGGTAGGTGAGGGTAAAAGGAACCTTATTCTTGTATGACGGCGAGAGGATGGGGTGTAAATAGATGAGCGCGAAACGGTATACGGGTGAGGGCGGTATTCATTGTGGAGGATGGGAAACCTCCTTTTTTGAAAGTGGATATTTTGGTTATTTTGGAAGGAAAATCCGCATCCTGAGAGCAGTTGTGGCAACGACAGAGGAACTGAGAGAAAGGCGTAGAATTTTTTAAGTGAACGTTTGGAAGAGGAAAAGACTAGATATCTGTTAGAGTCAGTGGGTTATGAAAGATATCAGCCGATAGACTGTCTGCAGAGATGGAGGCGGAGAGATCGAGAAAGAGGAGAGAGTGTCGGAAATGAATTACGTAAGTTTGCCGGCAGAGTTAAAGTTAGAGGCAATTTTGATGAAATCGACGAGCTGACCATGAAGCATAAACCAGCCTCAATGCAATCATCCACGTAGCGTAGGCAGAGTTGGTGAGCGACTCCGGTGTAGGATTCGAACATGGATTGTTCCACGTAGCCGACAAAAAGACAGGATCCGTATGAAAGCCCTTGACTACATCTTTCACCGGGAAGTCAGGGAACTTAAAGAAATTTTCAAAGCTTGTGTACTGTCACGGCTGTACGTAGGAAGCGAGCATAAATATCTTGGTCGCCATGGATGAGATATGCTGAAGGGCCGTTTCCGTGGGGCCGAGATTTATAATTTGCATCACTTTTTTTGCTTTGCAACTTAAGCACAGAGATCAGCTGATGACCGTATATTGATTTGGATTGTAGTGAGGAAGTTTCTTTCTAAGCCCTGGTACGCTGCTGCAGAACACTCTCACCTGTGTGTCCCGCGGCTGCAGTAACGTCTGTGATTCTGAACTCTGGCAGGTGTGTTGAGTAAACGGATGGTTTCGTCTTATATAAAACTACACTTGAGAAAAGGAATAAAAATTCCAACCCACAACAAAATGATGTGGAGAGTATTATATTGTACACTTAATATTTTAGGAACCGCTTCTTACCGTCCACCGTCAGGTTTCTGAATGTACAAGGAACCGGTGAGAATTGTTTTTTCCCCACTGTTTTTGCACTATATATATCTCATAGTAATATTTTATCATAATCATACATTGCAACGTACAATTACTCAGTGTGTTTTGATTTTTTGGTTTATACTGCATATTATATATACACATTTGAATAAAGAAAATACATTTGTAAAAGCATCAGAACAATCTTTTCAACTTATGTCCGTGATAATAAAGTTGAGTTCCTTACATTGTGTCCAGATCCGTGCCAAACGATTTCACTTTCCTCTAAGATAAATTCGTTCCCCGCAGGCAGGGCAGCATCGTAATATCCAACTTTAACCAACTCCACTGAACCGTCCACTCGTCCTTG
This sequence comes from Hemitrygon akajei, assembly GCF_048418815.1. NCBI lineage: Eukaryota > Metazoa > Chordata > Chondrichthyes > Myliobatiformes > Dasyatidae > Hemitrygon > Hemitrygon akajei. Next base: position 209,595,040 of record NC_133126.1, on the reverse strand, counting down.
CCAGTTTATCACGTCATAGGAAGCGATGGGATCTCCATTCTCATCAAAGCTTATTTGTTCTCCGAACTGATTGGTGAAGCGGACCTCCCGAAGATAGTGCAACAGCTGCAGATACAACAACATTCATTAAGTTAAACCTTTTACTCATTGAATAATGCTTAATCACTAAAATAACTATATTAAACCAGGTTCCATTTGACTGGAGTTTAAAACAGTGCACACATCTGTACTTGACAGACAGCAATGAATATTACATTCATTTTTCACATGTCCAGTACATCGAAGCATCGAAAACTGCAATGAAATACGTAGTTTGCGTCAAGGACCAACACCGACCGAGAACGTGCTGGGGATAACCCTCAAGTGTCAAAGAAACATAGAAAACTGCAGCACAATACATGCTCTTCGGTCCACAATCATGTCCCTACCTTAGAAATTACTAGTGTTACCCATAGACCTCGACTTTCCTAAGATCCATGTACCTATCCAAAGCTTCTAAAACGACCCTATTTTATCCGCGCTCACCAATTTCTGCGTAAAACTCTTACCACTGATATCTACTCTGTACCTACTCCAAAGCCTCTTAAACGTGACCTCTTGCGGCAGCCGTTTCAGCCCTGGGAAAAAAATTACCTGGGAATGTTGCATGGGTTTCAGCAGCTAAGTTACAGGGAAAGATTGAAAAAGTTAGGTTTTTATTCTTTGGAGCGTAGAAGATTGAGCGGGGGGACTTGATAGAGGTATTTAAAATTATGAGGGGGATAAATAGAGTTGACGTGGATGGGCTTTTTCCATTGAGAGTAGTGGAGATTCAAACAAGAGGACATGAGTTGAGAGTTAGGGGGCAAAAGTTTAAGGGTAACACGAGGGGGAATTTCTTTACTCAGAGAGTGGTAGCTGTGTGGAACGAGCTTCCAGTAGAAGTGGTAGAGGCAGGTTCGGTATTGTCATTTAAAGTAAAATTGGATAGGGATATGGACAGGAAAGGAATGGAGGGTTATGGGCTGAGTGTGGGTCAGTGGGACTGGCTGAGAGTAAGCGATCGACACGGACTAGAAGGGCCGAGATGGCCTGTTTCCGTGCTGTAATTGTTATATGGTTATATGGTTATAAAAAGACTCTGACTAGCCACACGATCAATGCCTCTCATCAACTTATACACCTCTATCAGGTCACCTCATCCTCCGTCACTCCAAGGGGAAAAGGCCGATTTCACTCAACCTGTTTGCATAAGGCATGCTTCCCCAATCCAGGCAACATCCATGTAAATTTCCTCTTCACCCTTTCAATGGTTTCCACATGCTTCCTGCAGTAAGTCGACCAGAACTGAGCACAGTCCTCCAAGTTGGGTCGGACCAGGGTGCTATATAGCTGCAACATTACCACTCGGCTCCTAAATTCAATTCTACGACTAATGAAGACCAATGCACCGTAAGCCTTCTTAACCACTGAGTCAACCTGAGCAGCAGCTTTGAGCGTCCTATGGACTCGGACCCCAAGATCATTCTGATTGTCCACACTGCCAAGAGTCTTACCATCAATACTATATTCTCTCATCATATTTGACCTTCCAAAATGAACCACTTCACACTGATCTGGGTTGAACTCCATCTGCCTCTTCCCAGCCCAGTTTTGCATCCTATCAATGTCCCGCTGTAACCTCTGACAGCCCTGCACACTACCAACAACACTTTCAACCTTTGTGTCATCAGCAAAGTTACGAACCCATCCCTTCACTTCCTCATGCGGCTCATTTATAAAAATCACGAAGAGTAAGGGTCTCAAAACAGATCTGTGAGGCACACCACTGTTCACCGACCTTCATGCAGAATATGACCCATCTATAAATGACCCTCGCCTTCTGTGCGGAAGCCAGTTCTGGATCCACAAAGCAATGTCCTCTTGAATCCCATGCCCCTTTACTTTCTCAATAAGCCTTGCATGGGGTAACTTATCAAATGCTTTGCTGAAATCAATATACACTACATTGCTCTTCCTTCATCAATGTGTTTTGTCATATCCTCAAAAAATTCTATCAGGCTCGCAAGGCACGACATTTACTTGACAAAGTCATGCTGACTATTCCTAATCATATTATACCTCTCCAAATGTTCATAAATCCTGCCTCTACCATAACGTCCCCGTCTCATTGGAACGTCCCTCTGTAGAACTCCACACAAATATCCCCTGCAACTTTCCCTGAGAATACCTGTTCCCAATTTAAGCTTCCAAGTTCCTGTCTGATAGCCTCATAATTCCCCTTATTCCAATTAAATGCCTTTCTAGCTTCTCTATTCTTATATCTCTCCAGTGCTCAATTATGTTCACTATCTCCAAAATGTCCTCCCAGTGAGACATCTGACACCTGACCAGGTTCATTTCCCAATACCAAACCAAGCAGAGTCTCTACTCTTGTAGGCCTATCTACATATTGTGTCAAGAAACCTTCCTGAACACATCTAACAAACTCCACTCCATCTAAACTCCTTGCTCCAAGGATATGCCAATCGATATTTGGGAAATTAAAATCTCCCACCACGACATCTCTGCTATTATTACACCTTTCCAGGATCTGTTTCCCTATTTGCTACTCGATATCCCTGTTAATATAGGGGGCCTATAAAATACCCAGAAGACCTATTGACCCCTTCCTATTCCTAACCTCCACCCACGAAGACTCCGTAGACAATCCCTCCATGACGTCAACCTTTTCTGCAGACGTGACACTATCACTGATCAACAGTGTCACGTTCCTACCTATTTTGCCTCCCTCCTCGTCCTTTCATCAACATCTAAAACCCGTCACTTGAAGTAACCATTCCTGTCCCTGAGCCATCTAATTCTCTGTAATGGCCACCACATCATAGCTCCAAGTACTGATCCATGCTCTAAGCTCATCCGCTTTGTTCACAATACTCCTTGCCTTAAAATACACACATCTCAAACCGTCGGTCTGAGTGCGTCCCTTCTCTATCACTACTGTCTTTCTCTTCCTTCCCGAAACTTCTGAGCCACAGCGCCGGACTCTGTTCCAGAGGTACGGCCACTGTTGCTTCCCCCAGGTAGGCTGTCCCAGTCAACAGTACTCAGACCGGTGTACTTATTGTTCAGGGGGACAGCCAAAGGGGTAGTCTCTCATACCTGGCACTTCCCCTTCCCTCTGCTCCCACGGCCGCGGTGTGACCATCTGCATATTACTCCTTTCTACCACCTCCCTGCTCCACCTGATCAGATGAAGGTAATCAAACTGCAACTCGACTTCCCTAACGCGGTCCCTTAGTAGCTGCAGCTCGACACGCCGGCTGCAGGTATGGCCTTCCGGGAGGCTGGGAGACTTCAAGACTTCCCAAATCTGAAACCGAGCAGAGAACACCTGCCTCACACAGGTACTTCCTTTCCACAATTAACACAGGTGAACCTCTCCTGGTGTCGCAATGCTTCCGATGACAAAAAACGTGCCCACAACTTATGAAACCTTACTTACCAGTTTGACATTTTAGAAAGTGGGAGGAGACCGCAGCACCCGGAGGAAGCCCACGTGTTACGGGGAGAATGGACAAACTCCTTACAGGCAGCGGTGGGATTTATACCCTGGTACTGGCGTTGGAAAACGTTACGCTAACTGTTGTGCTTTTGTGCCGCCCAGTACCAAATAAAGTTGATCCTTAATCTTCGATCCTTGAATTGAACCCCAATGGAATGTAAAACATCCCTTAACCGCTATGCTATCGCTCCGTAAATTTTCTTGACTAATATAGAAAGTACTTTTTGCCAGACGGGAATATTCCGCTTGTTGCTCACCTGCCAGGGTAAAATGTTTGATTTCTGGCCACAGGTTTTATTCACAAAGGGTCCGTTTCCGTCTGTACACGATTGTAAATTATGAAGAGCATGCGCCACAGCGTACACAGCTTTATACACATTGTAGGAGATTCTCAACTGTGAAACGTCAGCGTATGTATTTTCCACCGTCTCTAGACTCTCCGAACCGTTGCACAGTTTGTTTGGAGACAACGATGCGTTTCCGTCCACAATTTGATTTGACAATTTTGGAATGCAGCCAAAAACTTCCCGCCACAGTTCATCCACAAATGGGTGGTCTGGTGCCGAGGACGGATGGAGTTTGACTAGAAACTGTCTCAGACCAGGAATTTCCTCTTTCCTGATCGCAAACCCGATCGCTCCAAAAAATATTTCACGGGTTTCCCCAGACCACAGATGGGCCGATGTTATCCAGCCCTCGCTCGCTATGAGCTGAATGTCAGTAATGTTCTGTAGACGCATTTCCTTCACCAAAGACATCGTGTCGCTTTCAAAAGTGAAAACTAATACCACTTTGGCAGAGGACCTTTGCATCGTCGCTGTCACTTGCATCAGTTTAGACCTGCTACTTGCAGGAGAGATAAATTCAATAAAAGCGATGCATGTCTCAAACTTAGAAACTTCTTGAATAAACGATAATATCGCGTATCGACCATATTCACTGTCTTCAGCGACAATCCCGATCCAAAGCCACTGGAAGCGCTGTACAAGTCTGACCAAGGCTTTGATCTGAACGGCATCACTAGAAACAGTTCTGAAGAACGTTGGGAACTCTCTCTTGTCACTTAGGCAGGTACAGGAAGCAGAGTAGCTGATCTGGAAGAGGAAACACATGTTACTCAACACATTAAGCATAATTCACAAACATCTGAGAGTCATTGATTCCGACTTCGGGGTAAAACAATTTGGTTGTGCATAATTTTCCACTAGTCTGTCAGAGAAAATTCGGCTAGAAGCAGAGCCTGAAAAAGAGCTATATATTTAAATATTAAAATCATGTTGTTGAAGTATTAGCTTGAAAGAGATTAGCTTTATTTCTCGCATGTACATCGAAACATACAGAGAAATGCTTCGTTTTCTGTCAAATCAAATTCACGGGATTGCACTGGGGGCAGCCGTAAGCGTCGGCACTCTTAGGGTGCCAACATTTCATGCTCACTTCTCACTATCCCGAACCGACAGGCAATTGGGCTGTGGGAGCAAATCGGAGCACCTGGAGAAAACACATTCGTTTGGAATCAAACATTTAAGAGAAAGCAGCAGATTAAACCAAGACCAATCCGGATGTCGGGTCTTGGCTCGAAGTATTGAATGTGTATTCCCCTCCATAGATGCTGCCGAACTCGTCAAGTCACTGCAGCATTAGCTGTGCGTTCCGGTATGTGAGAATCTGTTGCGTTTAATATATTAAGGCAACATCTTTAACATTGCAGAACATCTCCAATCTTTTCAGAGGTTAAACTGCACCTTGCGAAACTGAAAACTAAAATATCCCATTTCTCCACATAATTATATATTATATAATAATTATATACTACATTCTTATATTTGAATGCGTGCAGTATACGGAAAAGATAGATGGACTTGCAGCACAGTTAGAGATTGGTACATATGACATTGAGGGCATCACTGAATCGTGGCTGAAAGAAGATTATATTTAGCAGTTTAACCGCCAAGGATCCAGTTTTTATCAAAAGGACAAGCAGGTAGGCGGGGTGGGCGGTGGTGGGGGGGGGGGGTGGTGTATGGCTCTGCAGCCAAAATAAACATAAATCAAATCACTAGAAATAGATGACAGAGGTGTTGAATCATCGTGGGTAGAGCCACAGAATTGCAAATGTAATAAAGACCCTGATTGGAGTTATATGCAGGGATGTGTTCTACAAGTTACAGAGGAGACAGAAACTGAAAGTCCAAAGGGCAATGTTACAACTGTCATGCGGGGATTTAAATATACAGGTATATTGGGAAAACTGAGTTGATGCTGGAGCACAAAAGGAGGAATTTATGTCTAGGATACACACTAGATGGTATTTTAAAGCAGCTCGTGGTTGAGCCTACTGGCGGATCAGCTATTCTGGATTGGGTGTTGTGCAATGAACTGGAGATGATTAGAGAGCTAAGGGAAAGGAACCCTTAAGGACGAGTGAACAGAATGTAATAGTATTTACACTGCAATTTGAGAAGGACAAGCTAGTCAGATGTATCACTATAATGTAAAAGGAAATACTGAGGCATGAGACAGGGTCTAAGCAAAATTGATGAAAAGAATGACACTGGCAGGGCTGACAGCAGAGGAGTAATGGCTGGAATTTCTGGAAGTAATTCGGAAGGCACAGGACAAATACTTCTCAAAGAGGAAGAGGTATTCTAAAGGCAAAGAGACACAATTATAACTAAGCAAGCGAAGTCAAAGCAAACATAAAAGTCAAAGAGAGCGCATTTAATAGAGGAAAACTTAGTAGGAAATAGAGGATCAGGAAACTTTGAACAGCCAACAGAAGGCAACTAAAACGTGTAAAATAGAGGCAGAATGGATAGATTGTTGGAACATTATCCTGTAGAGGTCGTGATGGGGGACAAAGACAAGGCGGATGAAGCTGAGTAAGTATTTTGCATCAGTTGTTACTGTGGAAGAAACTGGCAGCATGCCGGAACTTCGAGAGTATCAGGGGGCGGAAGTGTGTGAAGTTCCTTTGCAAGGGATAAGGTGGTTGGGAAACTGAAAGGCCTGAACCTACTTAAGCCACCTGGGCCGGATGGCATACACCCAAGGGTCATGCAAGAACTGGCAAACGAGATTGTGGAGGTTTATGTAATGATGTTTGATAATTGATTATGATTGATTATCAAATTTCATAATTGATTATGGAATGGTTCTGGAAAAACGGAAAATTGCAAACGTCACTCCCTTCAAGAAAGGAGAGAGGCAGGAGAAAGGAAATTGTAGGTCAGTTAGTCTGACCTGAGTGGTTGCGAAGGTGTTGGAGTCGATTTTTAAGGATGTGGTTTCGGGGTATTTGGACGCACATGATAAAAAAGGCTGTAGTCAGCATTGTCCATTTAGGGACAATCTTGACAAATCTTTTCAAAAAATAAAAAGCAGGACAGACAAAGGAGAATCTGCGGAACCTGTGTACATGGATTTTCATAAGCAAAGAGTGAAAATAAAGGGTGCCTTTCCTGGTGAATAGAGGGGTTCCACAGAGATCTGTTATGGGACCGTTTCTTATTGCACTATATGCCAATGATAATGTTGTCGGATTTGATGGTTCTGTGGAAATATTTACAGACAGTACGAAGATAGGTGGAAGGGTAGGTAGTTTTGAGGAAGTAGATTGGCCACAGAAGGACTTAGACGTATCAGGAGAACGGGCAAGGAATTAGCAGATGGAATACAGTGTCGGAAGTACATGGTCATGCACTTTGGTGGAAGAAGTAAAACCATAGAATAGTGTCTATATGGAGAGTAAATTCAAAAATAGATCCATAGATCCATTGAAGACTAGAGCACAGTACAGGCCCTTCAGCCCTTCATGTTGTGCCGATCCATATACTCCTTACAAAAAGTACTAAGCCCTCACTACCCCATAACCCTCCATTTTTCTTTCATCCTCATCCATGTGCCTGTCAAAGAGGGTCTTAAATACCCCTAATGTTTTAGCGTCCACCACCATCCCTGGCAAGTCATTCCAGGCACTCACAACCCTTTCTGTAAAAAACCTGGAGTGTTTTGTGGTCCGATACTGGACAATTGCCAAACCACACTGAGATGCAGTTGGTGGGTATACTGTCAATGGTACAGTGGTAAAAGTCCGTCAGTATCCTGGGACAGAGGTGAGCTTTCTTGATGCTCCACAGGAAATAAAGGTGCTGTTGCGCCTTTTTAATTAGGATGGAGGAGTTCAGGGACCAGGTGAGATCCTCGGAAATATGGACACCAAGGAATTTGAAGCTTGATCTGCACCATGGCTTTGTTAATGTAGATGGGGACATGGATGTGGCTCCTAGCATGTCTGAAGTCCACAAAGATCTCTTTGGCCTTCTGAGTGTTAAGGGCCGGGTTGCTGTACCACGCGGCCAGGTGCTGAACTTCGTCCCTGTAGGCCGTCTTGTCATCGCCTCTGACCAGGCGAACCACCGTGGTGTCGTCTGCGAACTTGATTGGAGTTAGAACCATGTACAGGAACGCAGTCATAGGTGAAAGAGGAGTACAGAAAAGGGCTCAGCACACAGCCTTGAGGCACTCCGGTGTTCAGGATGAGAGTGGAGGAGGAGAAGTTCTCTAAATTAACAGATTGGGGTCTGTTAGTCAGAAAGTCCAAGGATCGGTATATAAAAGCACGTTTGTAATGTTGAGGCTTTATAAGGCAGTTGTGAGGCCTCTCTTGGAATATTGTGAACCGTTTCGGGCCCGTTATCTAAAAACGATGTGCTGATATTGGATAATGTTCAAAGGGGCTTCAGGAAAATGGTTCTGGGATTGTAAGACTTGAAATCTAAAGAGTGTTTGATGGGTATGAGCGTGCCCGCGTTAGAATTATACAGAATGAGTGGTGACCTCATTGAAACCTATCGAATGTTGAAGAGCCCAGATAGAGTGGATTTGGAGAGGATGTTTCCTATGGTGATGGAGTCTAGACTAGAGGACACAGCCTCAGAGTAGACGGGCTTTTTCAGAACGGAAATGAGGAAGGAAGTTTTAGCCAGAGAGTGGTGAATCTGTGGAATTCGTTGCCTAAGTGGCGGTGGAGGCCAAGACACTAGTTATATTTAAGGCAGAGGCTGATAGATAATAGAATACTCTGGGCATGAAGAGATATCCGGCCAAGATAGGAGACTGGGGCTGAGAGGGTAAATGAATCAGTTAGGATGAAGTGGCGGAGTTGACTCGATGGAACAAATGGCTTAATGTTGTTCAAATATCTAATGGTCTTGCGGACCCCATCCATTTGGACAAGGTAGGTTTAAGCGGAGGCACTAAAAGGAAAGACTGAGAAGGAAACGTCTGGTTTTAAGACGGAACTCTGCAATGTGAAAGTTTTTGTGTGGTTAAAATGAGTTTTACTTTTGACAGGTCACCAAGAACGAATAGATACCGCAGAGTTCCTGTGGAACCGCAAGTGATACAGCGGCAGCGCTGGGGTGGAGTGGTGGCTGTTGAGGAATGAAATAAGCCAAATCACACATCCAAAATGTTAGAAGTTGTTAAACCCACAATCAATGACAGTAAGTGTGAACAGTTATGATAGGGTAACACATCCATCTGCGTGTCAGGACATTATCAGCTGCGTAGCGAATGACATGAAATGCAGGTAAAATTAGCAAGTGGTTCGCTGGAAAGTGAATCGGCGAACGTTTCGGATTCAAGTACTTTTTTCAGATAACTCGAAAGATAATGCAGTTATGGCTAGTGTAGAGATCTGTAGGCTACAACGGGGCATTGACAGGATCCAGAGCTGGATCTGGAAGTGGCAGGAGGAGCTCAACCTAGAATTTTTCTAACAATGCAAGTTGCAGTTTGCCCTTAGTGGCAGGAAAATAACCCACGACAGTAAAGTGTTACCAAATTATTCTACGGGCTTCAAAGCAGGCAACGCAGACAATCTTGTCACTAAGCTCCGCCTTCTCATACTTCGCGAGAGAACATTCAACAGTCTACAATAAATTAAGGAATCGTACCAGGCCGACATTGAACGGGGCCAACAGGCGGGAAGCAACAATTGATTCCGAAGACGCGGCATCGCCCACGACAATAGCCACTGCTGGGAGTGCTGAGCAAGTGTAGCTGGATTCAGGTTCATCTTCCTGGTTCAGTAACTGGAGGACTCCTTTGAGCGATTCGGAATGTGCATGGCAACTATCAAAGATCCTATAGCCAAGAGTCATATTGGGAAGCATCTCTGGATTCCTGTTTATTTCGTTAATTGCGAAGATCATCGTCTGCGCCCAACGGAGCCCCCCTTGCCGGAATCTAGTAAATATTGTAAGAGACATGACATCATATTGGAGAGACATGCAAACATATTAGTCAGTCCACACTGTCAGAGCACTATATGCAATTCTGCTCTTCACGTTTCTGGAAGGTCATGGTTGTAATAGACAGAATGGAGAAGAGGTTCAGTCTGGAATAGAGCGCCATAGTTAAAAGGAGAGATTGTATCGGCTGCGTTTATTCTCAATGGAATGGAGGAGGATGAAGAGTGACCTTACGGATGCCTATAAAATTCTGAGCATCTTTCCTCAGATCATCAGTATTTTCCCAAGGCAGGGGAGGCTAAATCTAGACGGAACAATTTGAGCCAAGAGGGGAGAAATGTTAAAGGAGATTGGAGGGTCAAGAATTTTAAGTGGAGTGTAGTAAGGCCCTGGACTGCAGTGCTGTACTCTCCTGTAGTTCAATGATTCTATGAAATGAACTTTGAAGTGAACGTGAGATGAAGAGTGCCTGAAACACAGTTTGTTGGCATTTGCACATTGGTTATTTATCCGGTTTATTATCTGCAGGATTTCATTAATGTGTCTTTTTATTTACTGTGAATGCCCGTTTGGAAGCGAATAACAGTGTTGTATATAGTGGCATTTATGTAATATATATTTCGGGTAGGTGGAACTCATCAGCCTGGGAAGGCAGTCCATCTAGGAGAGGGAAACTCTGATTTCAAACCCCCGCTGCCTTGTGGCCATACCCAGTCATGGGAAAGGCTTCGGGAGTAAATCCTGAGGACAAATCCGCAGCTGGAGACCCTAACGCAGTCCCGACGTTGCCTTCAACCTCGCTCTGGCAACTCCTGCGACGCCACTGGTGCAAAGCTGTACCGGCCCTTGCCTTCTCTTGGACAACATCGGTGGGGTGGAGAGGGGAGACTTGTTGCTTGGGCAACTGCCGGTCTTCCATACAACCTTGCCCAGGCCTGCACCACGGAGAGACTGACACAAGACATTCCAAGCGAAGTTCCAGAAGAAGAATTCCTGACATTCCTCGCGAGACTAACGGATGCCATCCATATAGTGGCATAAATGTATTTTGACAATAAACTTACTTTGAACTTTGATTATGAATAAGGCAATAAAATGCTTCAATGGATACTTACTAGGACGCAGCACTGCAGTTTAATAACCCCTTAAAAAGAGAGAAAACACGTGTTAAACCCGAAATCCTTACTTGTAGAAATCTAACCTATTCATTCTTTCCATAAAGGTTAGGTCCTCCAGAGCCCATAACATCTTTCTAAATTTTCTTCATACTCTTTCAAACTTATTTGCAACATTCCTCAAGGTAGGTGACAACAATTGCACAAAATTTTCTAAATCTGGCCTGAACAATATTTTATACAATTTCATCATAACATGCTATCTCTTGTACTTAATACTTTTATCTGTGAAAGACTATACACCAGCTTTCGTTACTACACTATCAACCTGTGACACAATTGTCAATGAATTATGGACCTGTATTCCGAGATCCTTTTGATCTACCACAGAGCCATTACATTCTCTGTGTAAGACGAATCTGGTTCGTCCTACCGAAGTACAATACAACAATTCATATTCATCTACACTAAATTTTGTCTGCCATTTTCAGCCCCTTTTCCTAACTGGTTCAAATACCGCTGCAATCCATGCGACACACACACACACACACACACACACACACACACACACACACACACACACACACACACACACACACACACACACACACACACACACACACACACACACACACACACACAATGCTGGAAGAGCTTAGCAGGCGCGGCAGTATCAATGGAAAAGTGTAAACAATCGACGTTTCTGCAGAGACCCTTCATCAGGATCCTCAGTCAGGACTTTTCACTCTTTGTGTCTTGCTTGGATTTCCAGAATCTGCATATTTTCTCGTGTTTCCGTTGCAAGCCGTGATAATCTTCTTCACTGCTCAGTACATCGCAGATCTTGTTGTCGTGGAGTTGTGTCGCCACAACGACCTTGCACGCGACGTCAGTAAGTCGAAAGAGCTGATTGTGAACTTCAGGAAGGGTAAAACGAAGGAACACATACCAATCTTTACAGAGGGATCAGAAGTGGAGAGGGTGGGCAGTTTCAAGTTCCTGGGTGTCAAGATCTCTGAGGACCTATCCTCTTTCCAACATGTCGATGCCATTTTAAAGAAGACAAGAAGGCGACTATAATTCATTAGGAGTTTGAAAAGATTTGGTATGTCAACAATACATTCAAAAACATCTATAACTGTACCGTGGTGTGCATTCTGACAGGTTACATCACTGTCTGGTATGGGGGAGGGGATGCTGCTGCACTGAACCGGAAGAAGCTGCAGAGGGTTGTAAATTTAGTCCGCTGCACATTGGGTATAGCCTACAAAGTACCCAGGACATCTTCACGGAACAGTGACTCAGTAAGTCAGCGACCTTTATCAAGAACCTCCTTCACCTAGAGCATGCCGTTTTCTCTCTGTTACAATCAGGTAGGAGGTACACACTCAGCGATTCAAATACAGCTTCTTCCCCTCCGCCATCCGATTCCTAAATGGACATTGAACCCGTGAACATGACCTCACTTTTATATATATTATTTCTGCTTTTTTGGGCCATTATTAACCGATTCAACATACGTACACTGCAATTAATCTATCTATCTATCTATTTATTTATTTTTCTCTTTTTTATTATCAACGAATATTCAGGATAGAGTGAAAAATATGGAATATAAAGCGAGAATATTGTCAGATCATTCTCCTTTAACAATGACAATGATGATGGATAAGGAGGAATCGACTTATAGATGGTGATTTAATTCAATATTATTAAAAGGTCAAGATGTTTGTGATTTTATGAAAAACAGATTCAATTATTTTGCATACAAACTTTTATTCAGTTGATGATAAATTTGTATTATGGGAAGCGATAAAACATATTTGAGGGGTCAGATAATAAGTTATACTTCTAAAATTAAGACGGAATATATGGTAGAACTAAACCAACTGGAAAAAGTGATTACAAAATTAGAAAAAGAATCTCAAAGGCATATGACAGAAGAAAAACGAAGACAACGTCAATAAGAAGCTACAATATAATACGCTTTAGACATATCGAACAGAAAAAGCAATTATGAGAACTAAGCAGAGGTATTATGAGTTAGGTGAGAGATCACACAAGATTCTTGCCTGGCAGTTGAAAACAGAACAGGCTTCCAAAACGATAAATGCAATTAGAACAAGCGCAAATAAAATTACTTACAAACCTTCAGAAATTAACGAAACCTTTAAAAGTTTTTACTCTGCATTATATCAATCGGAATCACAAAATGATGTTAATGAGATAGAAAGATTTTAATCACAAATAACTCTCCCAAAATTGAGTTTGGAAGAACAGAAGGGGTTAGATATGCCTTTTACATTAAAAGAGGTTGAAGAAGCTTTAGGATCACTTCAGAGTAATAAATCTCCAGAAGAGGATGGTTTTCCACCTGAATTTTACAAAAAGTTTAAAGATTTGCTAATTCCTCCTTTTATGGAGTTAATACGTCAAGCAGAAAGAACACATGAACGTCCAGAATCTTTTTCGACAGCGATTTTAATAGTGTTGCCAAAAAAAGGATAGAGATCCTTTAAAACCAGCATCATATAGGCCTATTTCTTTGTTGAATACGGATTATAAAATAATAGCAAAAATTTTATCTGGTAGATTATCTAAATATTTACCAAAATTAATACATATGGATCAAACAGGATTTATTAAAATAGACAATCGGTACATAATGTAACTCGGTTACTTAGTATAATTCATTTTGCATAAAAGAGGGAGGAAATAGCTTTGGCAGTAGCTTTGGATGCAGAAAAAGCATTTCATCGATTGGAATGAGATTTTTTTTTAAAGTATTGGAAAAATATGGGTTAGGAGTACTTTTTATAAACTGGATTAAAACCTTAAATACTAATCCCAACGCTAAAGTAGTGACAAATGGCCAAATTTCAACACCATTGCAGTTAAAAAGGTTAACTACACAAGGTTGTCCATTATCACCTGTTTTATTTGTACTGACGATAGAACCATTAGCTGAATTAATTAGAACTGATTCAGATATTAAGGGTTTTAGAGTTAATCGGGAGGAATATAAGATTAATTTATTTGCTGATGATGTTTTGATCTATTTATCAAACCCATTGCATTCGTTGCATAAATTATCTTCTAGAATGGAAGAATATGGGAAAGTATCAGGGTATAAAATAAACTGGGATAAAAGTGAAATTTTACCCCTTACTAAAGGAGACTATAGTCAATGTCGATTAGCAAATCAATTTAGATGGCCAATAAATGGTATAAAATATTTAGGTATAAGAGTTGATAATTATATAAAGAATTTATATAAATTAAATTATTTATCACTATTGAAAAAATTCAAGAAGATCTTGATAAATGGATGATGTTACCAATAACATTAGTGGGTAGGGTTTATTCTGTAAAAATGAATGTATTTCCTAGATTACAGAATCGATTTCAAACACTGCCAATAAAATTGCTGCAGAAGTTTTTTCAAGAGTTAGATAAATGTGTGAGGAAATTTCTTTGGAAAGGTAAAATGTCAAGAATATCGTTGGAAAAGTTGACATGGAAATTTGACTTAAGGAGGGTTACAACTTCCAAATTTTAAGAATTATTATAAAGCAAATCAAATTAGATTTATTACATCTTCTTTTGACGAAGAAAAACCGGCATGGATTAGAATAGAGTTAGATAAGATAGGAGGGAAATACATGGGAAGAATTTATATATAAATAGGAACCTAAATGGATACGGGAAAAGAAGGAATTTCCTATATTAAAACATTTGATTGATATATGGAATAAGATAAATGTTGATGATGAAATAAAGAAATCTTTTTTAGCAAGGAGACCTCTGATTCAAAATAGACTTATTTCTTCTACAATGGATAATCAACTTTTATATAATTGGTACCAAAAAGAGATTAGATGTATAGGAGACTGTTATGAAGGAGGTATATTGATGTCATTTGAACAATTAAAGAATAAATATAAAATATCAAATAACACTTTTTTTTGTTATTTTCAATTAAGGGCTTACTTAAGAGATAAACTGGGTCAAACAATGTTATTGCCGAAACCTAATGAAATTGAAACTTTACTTCAAAAATGAAAAATTAAAAAAACTTTTTAATGTATAATCTGATTCAAAAACAGACACTTAAACAAGGAATCCATAAATCGACAAAAATGGTAAACGGATTTGAATATTAGTATTGATGAAACAAGTTGGTCAAGACATATGACAAATACAATAAATGTTCGACTCAGATTAGTACAATATAATTTTTTACATCAATTATATATTACACCGCAAAAAATAAATAGATTAAACCCAAACTTATCTGCTCAATGTTTTCGATGTAATCAAGCAATTGGTACTTTCTTACATTCTACTTGGTCTTGTTTCAAAATTCAACCTTTTTGGATAAATTTAAGAGTTTTATTGGAACAAATTATTGGAACACAACTTCTGCATAACCCAATATTATTTTTATTAGGTGACATTGAAGGGATAAAACCGAAACTTAAATTGAATATATATCAGAAAGAATTTATAAAAATTGCATTGGCAGTAGCCAAAAAGGCTATTGCAGTTACTTGGAAATCGGATTCGTATTTAAGTATGGATCATTGGAATAATGAAATATTTAGCTGTATTCCACTTGAAAAAAATACTTATAATTTAAGGAGTAAATTTGATACATGTTTGAGTATTTGGTGCCCTTATCTACAAAAGATAGGGTTGTATATATAGGTACTCCGATGATAAAGTTGTTGGTCCTCTGAGGAAAGAAACAAATACATATATTAAATTTATTTTGAATCCCATGGAACATGTGGAGACCTTCCGATATCCAGGCAGTTTTTCTTTCTTTCTTCTTTCCTTTTTTTCCTGTTGTTTTTAGGTAGGGCTATGTACGGGGGGGAAAGGTTAAGGGGTGGGGGAGGATAGATATTATTCTATGTAATTAAATTGAATATTGAATAAAAAAAAGTTTACTGATAACGACATTTTTATCCAGATCGTTAAGGTTAGGGTTATGGTAAGGGTAAGACAACAAAAAACAACAGACCTTATACCGATCGCTGCGCCACTACACTAGTGACAGACCTCCATTCAGAGTTGCAACCAACTACTTCAACTGTCCAGATCCTCCCACAAAGATAATGTCTAGTTCAGTTTACTACCTCATATTGAATGCCGCGTGACTAAATCTCGACCGACCTCACAGGTGGTGCCTTGTTAATGCCCTGTAAAAGTCCATGTGTAGAATATCCACTGCTTTGCCTTCATCAACCCTCCTGGTAACTTGCTTGCAAAACTGCACAATTGCTTAGACATTAGCTACCACACACGAAGTTATACTGATGATCCTTAATCTGTTCAAGTCTATCCAAGTACTTATATATCGGGTCCCTTAGAATACCTTCAAATAACCAGCTTATAGTTTCCTGCTTTATGTTTAGAGCTTTTCTGAAACAACAGAATAACATTGGCTATCCTGAAAACCACCAGCATCCCACTAATGATGATTTAAATATCACTGCTTGTGCGCTGGAACTTCTGCACGTTTCTCTGACAGGGTCCGAGAGAACACACTGTTAAGCCCTGGTGATTTATCCATCTTAGATTGCCTAAAGAAAGCAAACACATACGGCTTTGTTCCCGTGTTCAGATCGCCCGACTTACGAACGACTCGTACTTCCGAACGGCCTGCCATAAAGCCTATTATATTAAAAATTCGTCGGCTCGGAGAAGGAGAACGCCTTCCGCCATTTTAAGTCAGATCACGTTGCCGTTAACATTGTGTTGAGCTGTGTAACTTTGTATTTGGCTTAAATTTTGCTTAGGAAGATTCACCCTGATCCCGTTTTTCCATTCAGCACCGCCCCCACTTGTCCCATTTAACCTGTCTCAGTGCGAGTGGACGTTAGCACCCGGGGGAGCTCAGGACCTGCCGACCACGGCTGCTGCTGAATCAGCAGTGTTTCTGTTCCGTTGATAGAAAACAATCACAAGTGAAAATAAAGTGGATTGTAAAGCGATCAGAAAGAGGTGAAATGCCATCGGTCATTGGAAAAGCGTTAGGCTGTAGTCGGTCAACGATCGGAAGAATTTTAAAGAATAAGGTGAGAATAATGGAGGATGTGAAAGGCCCTGCCCCGATGAAAGCTACAATTATTACAAAGCAATGCAATGGTTTAATTAATGAAATATATATGTTTCTTAAGTGTTTTATACGCATAGAAAGGTGAAATATATACGATATACTAAGACAAATGTTTGACTAACTGAGGCTAAATAATACTGGATGTACCTGTTCGGACTTACATACAAATCCAACAAAGACGGACTTAGGAACTGAACTCGTTCGTAACCCGGGGACGCCTACATTGAAGTTGCATTACTTCTATAGACATTGTGACCATATCCTTAGTAAATACAGACACAAAAATATATATTTAATATCCCTCACCATCTCTTTTGATTCCATGCGTAGATTGCATTCTGATCTTCAAGAGGAACAACTTTATCGCTTGCAATCCTTTTCTTGTTAGCACACCTCAGAACCCCCTGGGATTATCCTTCACTTGCCTGTTAAGGCAACATCATGACTTCTTTTAGCCCTCCTGATTTCTTTCTTAAGTATTATCTTGCATTTCTATACTCCATAAGCACCTCATATATTCCTATCCACCTATACGTGCTATGTACCTCCTTTTTGCTCTTAACCAGAACCTCGATATCTATTAAAAACCTAGGTTGTCTTTTATTTTGATTGGCACATACAAGGTCTGTACTCTCCAAATTTCATTTATGAGGACCCCACTTACCAGGTACACTTTTGACAGCGAACAGCCTGTCCTAATCGACTCTTTCCAGATCCTTTCTGATACCATAAAAATTGACCGTTCTCCAATTTAGAATCTGACCTCGGGAAGCAAACTTATTTGTTTGCATATTGACTTTGAAAATAATGGCACAGTGATCACGAGATGGAAAGTGCTCACCAGCACAATCTTCTGTCACCATAAGACCATACAACATAGGAGCAGAATTAGGCAAATCAGACTATCGAGTCTGCTCTGTCACTCTATCATGACTGATCCCGGATCGCACTTAACTCCATACTTCTGCCTTCTCTCCGCATTTTTTGATGCTCTGACCGATCAGAAAACTATGAACTTCTGCCTTAATTGTACCCACGGACCTGGCCTCCACCCGGTGTCTGTGGCAGAGCATTTCACAGATCCACCTTCCCTGGCGAAAAGAAAATCTCTTTATCTCTGTTCCACAATGTCACGCTCGAACTTGAGGCTGTGCCCTGTAGTTCTGGACGACCCCATCAGAGGAAGTATCCTCTCCGCTTCGACCCTATCTAGTCATTTCAACATTCAATAGTCCTCGATGAGATCCACTCGCCCCCCACACCCCGCCCCGTATTCTTCTAAATTTCAGAGTACAGGCCCAAAGCTACTAAACGCTCCTCATATGCCAATCCCCCCATTCTGGAATCATCCATAAGAAACTCCTTCGGACTCTCTCCAATGATAACACATTCTTTCTCAAATAATGGGCTCCAAACTGTTTACAATACTGCAGGTGCGGCCTGACCACAGTCTTATGAATGCTCGGTATTATCTTCATGGCTTTATATTCTATCCCCCTTGAAATAAATGCCAATGTGGCATTTGCCCTCGTTACCACAGACTCAACATGTAAATTACAGTCTCCGAAGTCCCTCCGCACCTCTGGTGTTCGAAGCTTCTCTCCATTTAGATAATAGTCCGCACGATTGTTCCTTTCAACAAAATGCATTATCATACATTTCCCAACACTGTATTCCATCTGCCACTTTAATGCCCATTCTTCCAATTTGTCTGAGGCCTGCTGCAATCATATTGCTTCCTCAGTACTACCTATCTTCCCCCACCCATCTTCATATCATGCGCAATCATTGTCTCAAAACCATCCATGGCATTATCCAAATTATTGACAGCAATGTGAAAAGTAACTGTCCCAATATTGACCTTAAGGAACACCACTAGTCACTGACAGCCGCTAGAAGAGGTTCCCTTTATTCCCACTCGCTGCCATCTGCCTTTCAGCCATTCCTTTATCTATGCCAGTATCTTTCCTGTAACGCCAGAGGATTTTTATCTTGTTAAGCAGCGTCAGGTGCGGCGCCTTATCCAATGTCTTCTGAAAATCCAAGTAAATGAAATCTACTGCCTTTCCTTTGGCCACCCTGCTTGTTAATTTCCCGAAGAGTTCTAATAGACTTGTGAGGCAAGATTTCCCTTCACAGAAACCATGCTGACATTGACATATTTTATCATTAGTCGTTAAGTACCCCGAAACCTCGTCCTTAATAACAGACTCCAGCACTTTCCTAACTACTGAGTTTAGGCTATCTGGCCTATAATTTTATCTCTCTTGTCTTCTTAAAATGTGGAGCGGCTTATGCAATTTTCCAGTCTTCCGGGACCCTGCCATAATCAAACATTTTTGAAAGATCATGACCAAAACATCTGGTAGCTCTTCAACAACTTTTCTCAAAACTCTGTTATACAATCCATCTAAACCACGTGACTTTCCTCACCTTCAGACCTTTCAGTTTACCTAGCAATTTTTTCTTTGTAATAGCAATTACACTCACTTTTGCTCCCTGATACTCACAGACGACTGGCACACAGCTAGTGTCTTCCACAGTGCAGACTGATGCAAATAGCCCATTAGGTACATCTGCCATTTCTTTAATCCCACTCCACCCCCATTACTACCTCAATATCAGCTCTCACTGCACTTTTAGTCTTTATATAACTGAAGAAATTAGTATCCTCCTTTATATTATTGGCTAGTTTGCCCTCATGTTTCGTCTTTTCCCTTCCTAGAGCTTATGTAGATGCAGTTTGTTGGATTTTAAAAGATTCCCAATCATCCAACTTCCCACTCAATTTTGCTACGTTTCCCTAACTTCCCTTGTCAGCCATGGATGACTACCCGTTCCATTTGAGAACTTCCTTTCCTGGAGATCATATCTATCCTGCGTCCTGTGAAATATTCCAAGAAGCCGTCATCCCCGCTGGTATCATCGTCCAATCCACCTGGGCAAGCTCGTCTCTCATACCTCTGCACTTCCCTTTATTCAATTGCGATACTGGTACATGTGACTTCTGCTTCCTCCTCTCAAATTACAGTATGAATTTAATTATATTATGATCACTTGCCCTTTCTAGTTCCCCAATAGCAGATCAAGTATCACACACTCTCTCGTTGGGTCTTCTATGTGCTGATTAAGAAAACTTCTTGAGCACATCTGAAAAATTCTAGCCCATTTAGTCCTTTTATAGCATGGGATTCCCAGCTAATATGTGCAAAGTTAAAAGTCACGGCCGTGTCAGTGAGAACATACTGGGGAGCTCGTCTTGTGAGGCGTTATGGTTGGAACTGAGTAGTAACAGCCTATGCTTCTTGCAACAGTCAGCACTCTCCCTACTAATGTGCTCATCTAAATCCATCGGATTGCTGAGTAGTCTGTAATCCCATTAACGTGGTGATATCGTTATCTATTACAGGTACTCCGTTCCAACCACAACGCCTCACTAGGCGATTTCTCCAGTCTGTCCTGACTGAGCACTGCTGTGATATTGTCCTTGACTAGGAACGCCTCCCTTCATTTTTCCCGCTTTGTGGCGTCTAAAACAATGGGGTCTCGTTGAGCTTCCAGTCCCAACCCTCCTTCAGTCAAGTCTCACAAATGACTACAGTATCATAATTCCGGTTTCTACGATGCCGCTGATAAGATTTGTAACGTTGCAGCATTTGACATTCATTTATTTAGAGTTGTATTTTTGTGTTATCTATCTATCTATCTATCTATCTATCTATCTATCTATCTATCTATCTATCTATCTATCTATCTATCTATCTATCTATCTATCTATCTATCTATCTATCTATCTATCTATCATTTATTTATTTACTTATTTATATAGTGGTACGTCGCGGGGCGGTACCGTTCAGAAAACCAGCGATTTCAATCTAACTAATAAAATTACAATTTACAACAACCAATTAACCTACTAACTGGTGATCTTATTAAAGTTGGTGGAAACCAAAACAGCCCGCACGCATCCCAGGGAAGAAGTACTTACACCTTTCAGACGGAGACGGGGGCTGAGCTCCGAACTCCGATGCTCCGAGCTGTAATAACGACTCGCTAAGTGCTAAACTATGGTGTCAGCTGTTAATCCCGCTCCTCCTAGGTGCTGCTTCAAATGACGATACAGTTTCATGGCAACTTCAGAATTATTTGAGAAAGAATATTGCAGCATACCAGTGAATCAATCCTTTCGTGAGGGTAGGAGTTTAATATAACTGATCAATTTACTTACTGAAGGCAGCGAACCGGTTGAGGTTGAAATCGAAATGTATTGTACACTGGAGCCGTTCTAAAATGTATGGGGAATAAACCTCCCAGCATGACATCTCCGAGTTGAGAAACGCCGCGACTGAATTTTCCTCGCAGTTTGCACATTGGTCCTGTGGCAGAATCGGCTTTTTTGATTGAGAAGAGAAATAATAGTCTCCAAATCGAAAAAAATTGCATAATAAAGGTTATAAACAACTTGTCGAAGCACACTCACAATATTATACAGGTCCTCTGATGAGTACCTGTTTATATACCCATTGGTAAACAAGTATTGCAGATGTGATTGAATTCGTAGCTGCCGGATAAAATCATCCCACCGGAATAATTGGAGGAAATTTTTGTTTTCTTGATAAACAGGTGTGGAGTGAGACGTAAATCAGAGAGGTTTCTGCATGCCGGAGGCAACGTGTCCCCGGATTTTAGATTTTAATGAAATTTTCTATGATTAATATGAAAGTTGTTACCTCAGCGAATAATGAATTTTGGAGAACTCTCTATAGGTGCCCTTTATACAAAACATTCAATGCCAAAACCAAAGGGAATGACGTTTGAGAACTCATCTATCTGACGCTATTGTCATTGTTGTCTTCAAGCTGTAAGAAGTTGTCAGTTGTCAAAGAGCATTCTGCAGAGTCGTCAGGCAATAATGACAATTAAAATGCAGTTAATATTTCCAAACGCGGGGCGGACGCACATTACCTGAGTGAAGACGTTTCCATTAATGTTCCCTTCAAAAATATTTAACATTTCACCTTGAACCCGTGTCATCTACTTGTTGTCTCAGCCAACGTCTGTGGAAACAGCTTGCATATATTTACTCCATATACTACTCATAATTCTGTATTCCTCTGTCAAAATATCTCCTCATGCTAGTATCCAAATTTCACTACTCAGTTAAGGCTATAAGACTATAAGACATAGGAGCACGAATTAGAATCAGAATCAGAATCAGAATCAAGTTTATTATCACCGCATGTGACATGAAATTTGTTAACTTAGCAGCAGCAGTTCAAGGCAATATATAATCTAGCAGAGAGAGAGAAAAAATAAAATAAAACATACTATTAAATAAACAAGTAAATCAATTACGTATATTGACAGGATGATTAAAATGTACAAAAACAGAATTACAGTATATTGAAAAATGTGAGGTAGTATTCAAAGCTTCAAATTATATTCAGGAATCGGAGGGCAGAGGAGAAGAAGCTGTTCCTGAATAGCTGAGTGTGTGTCTTCAGGCTCTTGTATCTCTTAACAGTGAGAACAGCGCATGCCGTGGGTGCTGGACGTCTTTAATAATGGACACTGCCTTTCTGAGACACTGATCTCTAAACCTGTCCTCGGTACATTGTAGACTGATGTTCAAGATGGAGCTGACTAGATATACAGTCTTCTGCAGCTTCTTTCGGCTTTGTGCAGTAACCCCTCCATACCAGCCAGTGATGGAGCCTGTCAGAATGCTCTCCATGGTACAACTATAGAAGATTTTGAGTGTACTTGGTTACATGCCAAATCGCTTCAAACTCCTAATAAAGTATAGCCGCTGTCTTGCCTTCTTGAGGACTACATCAATATGTTGGAACCAGGGTTCGTAATGCAATATTAGATCTCCTATTAGGAAACGAGGTAGGACAAGTGACGGAAGTGTGTGCGGGGGAACATTTTGGGTCTAGTGATCATAACGTTATTAGTTTCAACTTGGTCATGGATTAAGATAGATCTAGTCCTCGGTTTGAGGTACTAAACTGGAATAAGGCCAAATTTGAAGAAATGAGAAAGGATCTAAAAAGCGTGGATTGGGACAGGTTGTTCACTGGCAAGGGTGTGATTGGTAAGTGGGAGGCCTTCAAAGGAGAAATTTTGAGAGTGCAGAGTTTGTATGTTCCTGTCTGGATTAACGGCAAAGTGAATAAGAATAAGGAACCTTGGTTTTCGAAGGTTATAGGAAATCTGATAAAGAAGAAGAGGGTGGTGTATGACAGGTATGAACTACCTGCGTCTCAATATCACCAAGACCAAGGAGATGGTGGTGGACTTTAGGAGATCTAGGCCTCATATGGAGCCAGTGATCATTAATGGAGAATGTGTGGAGCAGGTTAAGACCTACAAGTATCTGGGAGTACAGTTAGACGAGAAGCTAGACTGGACTGCCAACACAGATGCCTTGTGCAGGAAGGCTGTACTTCCTTAGAAGGTTGGCGTCATTCAATGTCTGTAGTGAGATGCTGAAGATGTTCTATAGGTCAGTTGTGGAGAGCGCCCTCTTCTTTGTGGTGGCGTGTTGGGGAGGAAGCATTAAGAAGAGGGACGCCTCACGGCTTAATAAGTTGGTAAGGAAGGCGGGCTCTGTCGTGGGCAAAGTACTGGAGAGTTTAACATCGGTAGCTGAGCGAAGGGCGCTGAGTAGGCTACGGTCAATTATGGAAAACTCTGAACATCCTCTACATAGCACCATCCAGAGACAGAGAAGCAGTTTCAGCGACAGGTTACTATCGATGCAATGCTCCTCAGACAGGATGAAGAGGTCAATACTCCCCAATGTCATTAGGCTTTACAATTCAACCGCCAGGACTTAAGAACTTTTTTAAAAGCTATTATTAATGCTTTTTGAGATAGTGATTTAGATGCATATCATATTTTTTACTGAGTTAAGTATTGTATGTTATTAGTTTTGCTACAACAAGTGTATGGGACATTGGAAAAAAAGTTGAATTTCCCCATGGGGATGAATAAAGTATCTATCTATCTATCATCTATCTATCTATCTATCTATCTATCTATCTATCTATCTATCTATCTATCTATCTATCTATCTATCTATCTATCTATCTATCTATCTATCTATCTATCTATCTATCTATCTATTTATCTATCTATCTATAAGGAGCAAATAAAGCACTTGAGTAGTATAAAAAGTGCAAGAAAATACTTAAGAAAGAAATCAGGAGGGCAAAAAGAAGACATGAGGTTGCTTTGGCAGTCAAAGGGAAGGATAATCCTACGAGCTTTCACAGTTATATTAAGAGCAAAAGGATAGGAAGGGATAAAATTGGTCCTCTTGAACATCATAGAGGTCGGCTATGTATGGAACCAAAAGAAATGCGGGAGATATTAAATGTTTTTTTGCGTCTACATTTACTAAAGAAACTGGCATGGAGGCAATGGAAATAAGGCACACATGTAGTGAGGTCATGGAACCTATACAGATTGAAGAGGAGGAGCTGCTTGCTATCTTGAGGCAACTCAGAGTAGATAAATCCCCAGGACCTGACAGGTTATTCCCTCGGACTATGAAGGAGACTATTTTTGAAATTGCAGGGGTCTTGGCAAATGTGAGGTGCCGGAGGAGTAAAGGATAGCTCATGTTGTTCCGATATTTATAAAAGGCTCTAAACGTAATCTGGGAAATTATAAGCCGGTACATTTGACGTCAGTAGTAGGTAAATTTTTGGAAGGAGTCCTAAGCGATAGGTTCTAAATGTATTTGGATAGACAGGGGCTAATTAGGGAGAGTCAGCATGGCCTTGCGCATCGTAGGTCATGTTTGTGACCAATTTATTAGAGTTTTTAGAGGAGGTTACTAGGAATGGGGATGAAGGGAAGGCAGTGGATGATGTCTACATGGCCTTTGACAAGGTCCGCATGGGAGGTTAGTTAGGAAGATTCATTCGGCAGACCTACATGGTGAGGTCGTAAATTGGATTAGACACTGGCTCAATGGGAGAAGCCAAAGAATGGTAGTGGAGGATTGCTTCTCGGAGTGGAGGCCTGTGACTAGTGTTGTGCCACAGGGATCAGTGCTGGGCCCATTGTTATTTTTCATCTATATCAATGATCTGGATGATAATGTGTTAAGTTGGATCAGCAGATTTGCTGATGATACAAAGATTGGAGGTGTGGTGGACAGTGAAGAAGGTTTTCAAAGCTTGCAGAGGGATTTGGACCAGCTGGAGGTTAATGCAGACAGGTGTGAGGTATTGCACTTTGGAAGGACAAACCAAGGTAGAACATACAAGTTAAATGGTAGGACACTGAGGAGTGCAATTGAAAAGAGGCATCTGGGAATACAGATCATAATTCCCTAAAGGTTGTGTCACAGGTAGATAGGGTGTAAAGAGAACTTTTGGTATATTGGCCTTTATAAATCAAAGTATTGAGTATGAGCTGGAATGTTATCGTGAGGTTGTAGAAGATATTGGTGAGGCCGAATTTGGAGTATTGTGTGCAGTTTAGGTCAGCTAATTACAGGAAGGATATTAATCAGGTTGAAAGAGTGCAGAGAAGGTTTACAAGGATATTGCCGGGACGCGAGAAACTGAGTTACAGAGAAAGGTTGAATAGGTTAGGACTTTATTCCCTGGAGCGTAGAAGAATGAGGGGAAATTTGATAGAGGTGTATAAAATTATGATGGGTATAGATAGAGTGAATGCAAGCAGGTTTTTTCCACTGAGCCTAAGGGAGAAAAAAAGAACTGAGGACATGGATTAAGCAGAAAAAGGGAAAAGTTTAAAGGGAATATTAGGGTGAGCCTCTTTACACAGAGAGTATTGGGAGTGTGGAATGAACTGCCAGTTGAAGTGGTGAATGCAGGCTCACTTTTGACTTTTAAGAAAATCTTGGACAGGTATATGGATGAGAAGGATATGGAGGGAAATGGTCCAGGTGTAGATCAGTGGGACTAGGCAGAAAAATGGTTCGGCGCAGCCACGGACGGCCAAAATGCCTGTTTTTGTGCAATAATATTCTATGGTTCTATAGTTAGATCCTCAGAGATTTTGACACCCAGAAACTTGAAGCTGCTCACTCTGTTCACTGTTGATCCCTCTATGACGATTGATCTTGCCGTTCCTGAAGTCCGCAATCAGCTCTTTCGTCTTACTGACTTTGAGTGCCAGGTTGTTGCTGCGGCAGCATTCCTGTAGTTGAGTCGATTGAGCCCATCCAGTCTTCTTCGCTCTTCCGTCATGGCTGAACCCTGATCCCACTCAAACACCTACGGCTGCCTTCTTGCCGTATTTTGATGCCCTGACCGACCAGGAAAATATCAACGTCCACCTTAAATATTCCAGGGATATTTAAAAAATCCCGTAGTTTTCAATGAGATCCCCGACTTTCTTTTAATTACAGTGAGTACAGGCCCGAAGCTGCCAAACGTTCCTCCCATATTCAGTTTTCATTCCGGTAGTGATCTTTGTGAGGATCCTCTGGACTCTCTCCAACGACAGCACATCCTTTCTGAGATATATGGCCTAAAACTGTTGATAATACTGCAAGTGCGGTCTGACAGGTGCCTTATAAAGTCTAAGCATTATCTCTTTGGGTTTATATTCAAATAAATTCTAACATTGTTCACAGAAATAAATTCTAACATTGCATTTTCCTTCTTTATCACAGAGTAAGCTGTAAATTAACCTTCTGAGAGTCTTATATTGGCCATGGCGGATTTAAACTTTGAACTTGAATGGGTCAAGGACAATGGAAGCAGACAGATGAATTGACTTTGTTCCTGCCATGTGCTTGGAGATGGAGGCTACCATTACGTGGAACCGCTGGGCTTGATCAATGTTTTAAAGAAGACACAATGATACTTCGGGTAATATGCTGAACTGGAGATAATTTCCAAATAAGAAGGTATTTGTGAGATGTTCTTTAGATGGCTGTAGTATGCAGGTTTGTGAATGTTGGGATTGGTGCTTCAAGCTCGTTGCTGATTGAGAACAAGGAAATACAACCTACCGATTGTCACTTGATGGGAAGAGGACAATAAATAGATGTTGGTTTGGAGCAGAGCCATAACAAGGTGTTGAAGGACAGACACGTGAATTGTGGGGAATGACACTGGAATGCGATATTTGAATTGATAAGGAATGGATATAAATTTGGACACTTCGTGTATATTTGTAGCGGTAACTTCCAAGAATAACAGATACAAGGGTGAGCAACTCTGCGTGAAACACGTGGCGAGTGAATAGGGAACACGAGGAACGTCTGGCCAGCGTAGACATCTTTGCTCGGGTAATACCGTTGCAATTCTTGTACTAATCAGCAGAGTCAGGGGTACATAGCGGGTGTACACACAAGGTATTTGAATTGAAAGGAACTGAATTGACTTTATTTCTTACATGCTTCACATATATGAGTAGTATAAATGTTAACATTACGAATCCATCTAAATGTGCAATGTGCAATCATAGTAATTTATAATAATTTATAGCGAATAGAATCGTCAATGTAATATAGAGTACAGTCAAAGCAGCGTGAGTTCATCATTTTGATGGCCTGCTGGAAGAAGCTGTCCCGGATCCTGTCGGTCATGGCTTTTATGCTACGTTACCGCTTCCCGGATGGTAGCAGCTAGAATAGATTGTGGTTGGGATGACTTGGGTCCCCAATGATCCTATGGGCCCTTTTTACACACTTATCCTTGTATATATCCTAAATCATGAGAAGTTCACAACTACAAACTTTGTTTGTAAAGTGTGTGTGTGTGATAGTTTTTTTGCAGCAATACACAGAGGTACCGACTAGAGAAGGGGCAGTGTTGGTCTCCTGTTAGGGAATGAGACAGCTCAGGTCACGGAGGTATAAGTTGGGGAGCACTTCGCGTCCAGTCATCACAATGGCATTGGTTTCAATATAATGATGGAGAAGGATAGGACTGAACCGAGGGTTGAGATTTTTGATTGGAGAAAGGCTAACTTTGAGGAGATGCGAAAGGATTTAGGAGGAGTGGATTGGGACAATTTGTTTTATGGGAAGGATGTAATAGAGAAATGGAGGTCATTTAAAGGTGAAATTTTGAGGGTACAGAATCTTTATGTTCCTGTTAGATTGAAAGGAATGGGTAAAGTTTGAGAGCCATGGTTTTCGAGGGATATTGGAAACTTGGTTAGGAAAAATGAGAGATATCTACAATAAATATAGTGAACATGGAGTAAATGAGTTGCTCGAGGAATATAAAGAATGTAAGCAGAATCCTAAGGAAGAAATTAGAAAAGATAAAAGAAGATACGAGGTTGCTTTGGCAAATAAGGTGAAAATGAATCCGAAGTGTTTCTCCAGGTATATTAATAGCAAAAGGATGGTGATGGATAACATTGGTCCCTCAGAGAATTAGAGTGGACAGCTATGTGTGGAGCCGAAAAAGATCGGTGAGATTTTGAAAAATTTCTTTTCTTCGGTATTCACTAAGGAGAAGGTTATTGAATTGTTTATGGAAGTAGGGAAGTTATGGAAAGTATGACGATAAAAGAAGAGGAAGTACTGGCGCTTTTCAGGAATATAAGAGTGGATAAATCTCCGGAACCTGACAGGATATTCCCTAGGACCTTGAGGGATGTTAGTGCAGAAATAGCAGAGGCTCTGACAGAAATATTGCAGATGTCATTAGAAACGGGGATGGTGCCGGAGGATTGGTGTATTGCTCATGTGGTTCCATTGTGTAAAAAGGGTTGTAAGAGTAAACCTAGCAGTTATAGGCCTGTCAGTTTGTCGTCAGTGGTAGGTAAATTAATGGAAAGTATTCTTAGAGAGGGTACATATAATTATCTAGATAGACAGGGTCTGATTAGGAACAGTCAGCATGGATTTGTGCGTGGAAGGTGATGTTTGACAAATCTTATTGAATTTTTTGAAGAGGTTACTAGAAATTTGACCAGAGTAAAGCAGTGGTTGTTGACTATAGGGACTTCAGTAAGGCCTTTGACAAGGTTCTGCACGGAAGATTATTTAGGAAGGTTCAACCTTTAGGATTAATATTGAAGTAGTAAAATGGAATCAGTAGGGGCTGGATGGGAGATGCCAGAGAGTAGTGGTGGATAACTGTTTGTCAGGTTGGAGGCCGGTGACTAGTGTTGTGCCTCAGGGATCTGTACTGGGTTCAATGTAGTTTGTCATATACATTACTGATCTGGATGATGGTGTGGTAAATTGGATTAGTAAATATGCAGATGATACTAAGGTAAGTGGCATTGTGGATAATGATATAGGTTTTTAAGGCTTACAAAGAGGATTTAGGCCAGTTAGAAGAGTGGTCTGAACGATGGCAGATGGAGTTTAATGCTGATAAGTGTGAGGTGCTACATTTTGATTGGAATAATCCAAATAGGACATACATGGTAAATGGTAGGGCATTGACGAATGCAGTAGAACAGAATGTTCTAGGATTAATGTTGCATAGTTCCCTGAAGGTGGAATCTCGAGTAGATAGGGTGGTGAAGAAAGCTTTTGGTATGCTGGCCTTTATAAATCAGAGCATTGAGTATAGGAGTTGGGATGTAATGTTACAATTGTAAAAGACATTGGTAAGTCCGAATTTTGAGTATTGTGTACAGTCTGGTCACCGAATTATAGGAAAGATATCAACAAAATTGAGAGAGTACAGAGAACATTTACGAGAATGTTACCTGGGTTTCAGCACCTAAGTTACGGGGAAAGGTTGAACAAGTTAGGTCTTTATTCTTTGGAGCGTAGAAGGTTGAGGGGGGACTTGATAGAGGTATTTAAAATTATGAGGGGGATAGATAGAGTTGACGTGGATAGGCTTTTTCCATTGAGAGTAGAGGAGATTCAAACAAGAGGACATGAGTTGAGAGTTAGGGGGCAAAAGTTTAAGGGTAACTCGAGGAGGAATTTCTTTACTCAGAGAGTGGTAGCTGTGTGGAACGAACTTGCAGTAGAAGTGGTAGAGGCAGGTTTCTGCGACTTTTAGGAAGAGGTTGTTTCTTGACATCAGTGTGTCGGAGAGATGACTTCTTCCCGGTAGGTCACCATTGAGTTAAGGCCAATGAATGTAGTGTCGTAGCATCGTTGGTAAATTTAATTAGCAGATAGGAGCTGCCGGTGGCAATACATCCATGTGTATACAGAGGGAAAAGGAGGGCACTGTACGTAGCCCTGAGGGGCCTTCTGTATTGAGAGTCAGAGTGTTGGAGGTGAGGGAGCCCACTCTTACAAGTCGAGGGTCCAGGGACAAGGCCGATATCTCTGAGCTTCTTGCCTGCCTGGATGGAGCTATGATGTTGAGTGCTGAACTGTTGTCCAAGTACAGCATTCTCACATAAGCATCCTTCTTTTCCAGATGTATAAAGACGGTATGTAGAGCAATGGCTATTGCGTGATCTGTTGATCGGTTGTGTCCGTAGGGGAATTGTAGGGGGTACAGTTTGGATGATAGCAAGCTGCGGATGTAATCCTTGACCAGCCTGTCAAAGCATTTGAGACAAGACGCCAGTCGTTCAGGCATGTTACTTTGGTCTTTTTTTGGTCAAAATATTTTGAGGTCCCGGGGTGCTCTAGAAAAAAATGTCTGGGCCCTTAGTTTCGATCTGAACCACTCACGACGTTACGATAGTAAAATGGGAAAAGGAGAGGTCAAAATAAGCACAAAGGGTTTGACAATTGGAGGGACAAGTTTTTAAAATATTTAGGAATATAGAAAAATAGAAAACCTATAGCACAATACAGACCCTTCAGAAAGCTCATAAAGCTGGGCTGAACTTTTCCTTACCTTAGAAATTACCCAGGGTTACCCACAGCACTCTATTTTTCTAAGCTCTATGTTCCTACCCAGGAGTCTCTCAAAATACCCTAACGTATCCACCTCGACCACAGTCGCCAGCAGCCCATTCCACGCACTCACCATTCTCTGCATAAAAAAAACTTATCCCTGACTTCTCCTCTGTACCTGCTTCCACGCACCTTAAAACTGTGCCCTTTCTTGCTAGCCACTTCAAACCTGGCAAAAAGCCTTTGACTGGATCTATGGCTGTCATCATCTTACACACCTCTATCAGGTCAGCTCTCATCCTCCATTAACTTTTCCAATCATTCGGGATTTCCGAACTCCTTTAAAATCTTCACTCTCCACTGACCAAACTGGCAGTATTATAGCGAAACTGCCGGCAATAACCTTTGATACTTAAAACAGAAAGAAAAACTCCACTTTTGAACAAAACTGCGTCAAAAAATCGGAGTACGCAGCAACATAGAGTCAGTGGCGAATTCAGCCACGAACTGCCTACGTCACAGATTGGGATTCTCCATTTATATCCGGTTGAAAAACCTATCACATGACCTCTCACTGGCGGGGAAAATGACGTCACTCCCCATCACAAGACCATTACCTCATCTCCAGCATAGCTTCAATTACATCACGGTCTCTTGACAGGTAAAAGATACCCACGGGAACGTTACACCTACTTCCAAAAAAAATTGGTCTGTCAAGAACAAAATTTTAACAATTAACTATTTACAAAAAAAAACAAATGTATAAAATTTACAACATACACAGTATACATAGTATTATCACACACCAACTTACAAATTATTACACAGGAGTGTTACAAATGTTAAAACATCACTCCATAAATAAAATTACATTGTACATTCAACATCGAGATAGACAATCAGCAATAACATTATCTTTACCTTTAATATGAGTTATCAAAATATTAACCTCTTGTAACATTAAATCCCAATTTAATAGCCTTCTGTTTTTGTTTTTCATCTTACTCAGAAACACTAACGGATATTGATCAGTGTAAATGATAAGTGGTTTTTGAGTTGCACCAACAGAAACGTCGAAATGGTCTAAGGCTAAAACAAGAGATACCAATTCGTTCTCGAATATCGAGTCGGATATCTTCTTTGATGCTCATTAAATTTCTTAGAAAAGTAAGCTACTGGATGATCAACCTCATCACCCTCATTTCTTTGCAATAACACTGCTCCTGCAGCCTCATCGCTAGCATCTACAGCTAATGAAAAAGGTTTTTCAAAGTCAGATACCTTGAGCACAGGTTGTTGACATATCATAGTTTTCAATTTCTCAAATGCTTCTTGACAAGGCACTGTCCACACAAACTTTTCATTCTTCTTCAAGAGGTTAGTTAATGGAAGGGCCACATTAGCAAAATCCTTACAGAATTTTCGATAATATCCTACCCTAACCAGAAATCTTCTAAGAGTTTTTTTCCCCAGTTGGAGTGGGAATTTCTAAAATTGCCTGAACTTTTGCCTGAAATGGAGCTACCTTACCTTGACCCACAACATAACCAAGAAAAGTCACAGTGGGATGTCCGAATTCACTTTCAGCTAAGTTAATAGTTAAGTTAGCTTTGGAAAGCCTTTCAAATAATTTCTCAACCGCAATAATGTGTACTTCCGAAGTATCATTTCCTGTCACGAAATCGTCAATATAAGCATCTACATCTTTCAATCCCTGAATCACAGTGTTAATCATCCTCTGGAAAGTACCTGAGGCATTCTTCATCCCAAATGGATGAACATTATATTCATATAATCCAGATGGAGTTACAAATGTAGAAATCTCTCTACCTCTATCCGTTAATGGAACACACCAATACCCTTTCAATAAATCAATCTTTGTAAGGAAATTTGTTTTTTCCACTTTATCTACACAATCATCTACTCTAGGAATTGGATATGCATCTGTTTTCGTTCCAGCATTCACCTTCCTATAGTCCGTACAAAACCTAATACTACCGTCTGGTTTCGGCACCATAACACAAGTTGAACTCCAATTTGAGATAGAAGGTCGAATAATATTATTCGATAGCATATATTTAATTTCTTTCTCAGCAAGTACACATTTTTCCATATTCATCCTATATGTGATGTTGTTTAATGGGTTTGGCATCTCCAACATCTACGTCATGTGAAGCTATGGTAGTTATACCAGGAAAATCTGGAAACAAATCCTTATATTTAAAAATTAATTGTTTCACCTGCTGTTTCTGCTCTGGTTGTAAATGTGCTGATTTCTCATCAATATTTTCCAGAACGGTTGAGTTTGGTAACCTGGCAGAAACAATGTTGGGTTTAGAATGAGTTTCAGATGAATTATCCATTATGTCCCTTGTGAGATCAGACTCATTATTACTGACCACAACTGTATAGTAGCAGACTGTTTCTCATAATATGACTTTATCATATTTATATGGCAAAGTTGTGTTGGCCTTCTACGATCTGGAGTTTTTATTACGTAATCCACATCATTGATTTTAGACACCATTTCATAAGGGCCATGAAATCTAGCTTGTAAAGGATTCGTTTGCACTGGGAAAAGAACCAGCACCTTATCTCCAGGTTTAAACGTTCTCATCCTAGCTTCTTTATCGTACAAGTTTTTCATTTTCTACTCAGTCAATTTAAAATTTTCCCTAGCTAAGCTACAAGCTTTATATAGCTTTAGGCCAGTAAAAATGTTTTAAAATATTATCCAGAGTTTTCCTTACTCCTTGCTTTCCACCTAAGGGCACTCTATTAGCTAAAGTTAAAATCTCATTTCGATAAACTTTAGGAATAACTACCTGGTAAACAATATTCCATTCATCACTTGCAGGAATTGTAGGCGATCTCCACTTCCTCATCAACACTCCTTTTTCAAAATAATATCCTACTGGCGCCTTCTCAATTTCCCTATCTGGAAGAGCTTGTTCTTTTAATTTTATAATCTCAGGGTCTCTACTCTGCTATCGTCTCCTTTCGAGACAGAGACAAATCTTCATGGTCAGACTTACTCCAAGAATCTTGTTCAAACAATGAAGGTTAGAAAGTTTCTGACACATCCTCAAAACTCGAATCCAGAGTTGAACAATCATGGGTAACAAACCCATCCTGCGCATCAATCTTTTTAGCCATAGCTCGCGTTATCACACAGGAATAATTTGTGTTAGAATCCAACTGTGGTTCTTCTAACTTTATTGTCAAATGCTATTCAGGAAAAACTTGTCCACCTGCCAAGTCATTACCTAACAATAAAGTAATATCCTTCACAGGTAAGCTAGGCTGTAATCCTACTTCAACAAGTCCCATAACTAACCCTGACTAGACTGGACTGCCAACACAGATGCCTTGTGCAGGAAGGCACAGAGTCGACTGTACTTCCTTAGAAGGTTGGCGTCATTCAATGATTGTAGTGAGATGCTGAAGATGTTCTATAGGTCAGTTGTCGAGAGCGCCCTCTTCTTTGTGGTGGCGTGTTGGGGAGGAAGCATTAAGAAGAGGGACGCCTCACGTCTTAATCAGCTGGTAAGGAAGGCGGGCTCTGTCGTGGGCAAAGTACTGGAGAGTTTAACATCGGTAGCTGAGCGAAGGGCGCTGAGTAGGCTACGGTCAATTATGGAAAACTCTGAACATCCTCTACATAGCACCATCCAGAGACAGAGAAGCAGTTTCAGCGACAGGTTACTATCGATGCAATGCTCCTCAGACAGGATGAAGAGGTCAATACTCCCCAATGCCATTAGGCTTTACAATTCAACCGCCAGGACTTAAGAACTTTTTAAAAGCTATTATTAATGCTTTTTGAGATAGTGATTTAGATGCATATCATATTTTTTTACTGAGTTAAGTATTGTATGTAATTAGTTTTGCTACAACAAGTGTATGGGACATTGGAAAAAAAGTTGAATTTCCCCATGGGGATGAATAAAGTATCTATCTATCATCCATCTATCTATCTATCTAATTCACTTTATGCAGATGTACAGGCATAAGGGCTCTCCCAACACCTTGTATAAAATTTATCTCACCAGTGTCAGACTCTTCATTAAACTTTAACACACTGTCTAACATCAGTGACTGAGAAGCTCCAGTATCCCTAAGGATTTTTATTGGCACCAGAGTAGATCCTTCTTTACAGGATACAAATCCTTCAGTTATAAAATGATCATAACCACTTTTAACTTGGTCAGACTAAGAAAACCTCATTTGCGTTTATTAAACCCTGTGGATTTACATGTGTTTCAGTATGTTGCACACAAGCATCTGGGACTGCTTCCATTTCTTTCTTTTTCAATCGGAAACAGTTAGCTATTACGTGACCAGGTGTCATACAATATTTACAAATCTGACAAAATTGTCTTTCCTTCACAGGTTTTCCTTCCTCTTTACCCTTCACACTAACTTTCGATTTAATTACTGATTTACCTTGATTCACTATGTTATTTTTCCTTTTAAAAGTTCTCCCTTGAGAAAATTTATCTTTATGAATTAAAGCATACTCATCAGCTAATTTAGTAGAGTCCTGTGTTTCCGTGTTTCTCTCATTTAAGTATGTCTTTACTTTATCAGGAATACTCCTTTTAAACTCCTCCTTTAAAATCAGCTCTTTCAATTTATTATAGTCCCTATTTACATTTTTAGAGGAAACCCATCTCCCAAAACACATAGCTTTATCATAGGCAAATTCCACATACGTTTTCTCCACAGATTTCTTCAAATTTCT
This sequence comes from Hemitrygon akajei, assembly GCF_048418815.1. Lineage (NCBI taxonomy): Eukaryota > Metazoa > Chordata > Chondrichthyes > Myliobatiformes > Dasyatidae > Hemitrygon > Hemitrygon akajei. Next base: position 209,559,482 of record NC_133126.1, on the reverse strand, counting down.
AAATCTTTCTCTGTAAGCTTCTGGAACCAACTCATATGCCTTCAATATCTGATGCTTCACAATATCATAATCAAGAGCTTGCTCGGCAGTTAAATCTGTATAAACCTTTTGTGCTTTGCCTTTCATAACACTCTGTAACAACACTGACCATTTCTCTTTTGGCCACTCTGAAATCAGAGCAATAGTTTCAAAATGTGAAAATATTTTTCTACTTCTCTTTCACTAAATGGAGGGACCAAAGTAATTGACTAACAACAAACGTTTTCCTAGAACCAGGAGACTGATTCGCAGACCTTAATTCGGTTATGGCCAATTCAAATTCCCTTTTTTTATTTTCTGCTTCGAACCTACAACGCTCCAAGTCTGCTTTATTTTGTTCCCACTTCATTTGTTCAATTTGTAACTGTATCTTTAGAGTACTTATTGGAAACGAATCTAAAACCGATTCATCAAAATCACCCGAATCTACATAGTGTGACGCGACTGTTCTCTGTATTAGAGCCTTTGATGTAGAGCTCGATATACCTTTAAGTTCCAACCTACTAGCAATTTCAAATACAACAGTTTTTTTCGCCTTCGCTAATGGAGAGAAAATACAAAAGAAAAGACTGAGGCGCTAAGGGTTTTGGGATTCCTTGTGCAGGACTCTCTATCGGTGATTACATGGTATTACAGGAAATTTTCTAACATGGGTGAAGCATTGGCTGATTGGTAGAAGTCAGCGAGTGGGAACAGAAGGATCCTTTTTTTTGGTTTTCTGCCAGTGAATAGTGGTGTTCTGCAGGGGGCGGTGTTGGGACCACTTCACACCATTCTGTATATAAGTGTTTTAGATGATGGAATAGATGGCTTTGATACGAGGATTGGTGGATGGGCAGGTAGTGCCGAGGAAACAAGTAGAACGCAGAACGATGCAGAAGGATGGAGATTAGGAGACTGGGCATGAAATTAGTAAATGAAATGCAATGTTGGAAAATACATGGCCATGCACTTTGCTAGCAGAAGTAAATGTGCGGACTATTTTCTAACCGGGTTGAAAATCGAAGAATCTGAGATGCAGGAGGGACTTGGGTGTCGTTGTGCAGAACACCATGAAGGCTAACTTGCAGAGTGGGTGGTGAGGAAGGAAATACATTTATTTCAAGAGAACTAGATTACAAGTACATGGATGTAATGCTGAGGCTTTAATAAGACACTGGCGAGGCCTCATCTTGTGTATTATGAGCATTTTTAGGCCCGTCATCTTAGAAAGGACGTGCTGGCATTGGAGAGAGTCTAGAAGAGGCCCACAAGGATAATCATGATACCAGGAATGAAACGGCTGCCTTACGGGTAATGTTTGATGGCTCTGGGTCTGTACTCGCTGGAATTCCGAAGGATGATGGCTGATCTCATTGAAACCTTTCAGAGTAGATGTGAAAAGGATGTTTCCCATATTGGGAGAGTCTAGGACAAAAGGCCATAGCCTCAGGATACAGGGGATACCCTTTCAAAACAAAGATGTGGAGATATATCTTTAGCCAAAGGGTGATGAATTTTAGGAATTAGTTGCCACATGCAGCTGCGAAGGCCAGATCGCTGGGTGCTTTTAAGGCAGAGATTTATAGGTTCTTGATTGAACATGGCATCAAAGGTTACGGGGAGAAGGCCAGGAGCTGTGGTTGCGGAGGAAATAGAAAAAAAAGATCAACCTTTGTTGAATGGCGTAGCAGACTCGAAGGGCCGGATAGCCTAATTCTTCTCCTGTATCTTATAGTCTATGGTCTTCTACCATAAAAGCAAGGAAGAAATGTTGGGAATTTATAAAGCACTGTCGGGGCTTCTCTTAGAGAATCGTAAGCAGGTTTGGGACGATTTTCTTAGAAAGGAAATTGGAGAGTGTTCAAAGGAGGTTCACGAGAGCGATTCCAGTATGACGTGGGTTGTCACATGAAGCGCTTTTGGTGCCTCTGGTTCTGTATTCGCTGAGAAATGACAAGAACAAGGGGGGACCTCACTGAAACCTATTGAATGTTGAGAGACTTTGATAGACTGGATATGGAGAGGATGTGGCATATAGTGCGAGTGTCTAAGATCAGAGAACAGAGGCACAGAATAGAGGCGCGTCCTTGGAGAACAGAGAATTTCCTCAGCCAGAGAGTGGTGAATCTATCGAACTGTTTGTCACGGGTCTTTATGTATATTTAAGGTCGGGTTTGAACGATTCTTGAATGTTAGGGGCTTGAAAAGATGTAGGGAGAAGGCGGGCCTTACTGGAGTCAATGTAGACAACACCCACGCACAAAGCTCTGTTGACTCTCCCTATTAAGTCCCTTTATATCCGAATACTTGTAGGTCCTATCTCTCAGTACTCATACCAATAATTTACCTACTACTGACGTCAAATTTACCGGCCTATAATTTCCCGGATTACTTTAAGAGCCATTTTAAAACAATGGAAAAACATGCGCTATCCTCCAATCCTCCGGCATCTCACCCATGGATACGAACATTTTAAATATATCTGCCATTGTCCCTGGAATTTCAACACTGGTCGCCTTCAAGGTCCAAGGGAATACCCTATCAAGTCCTGGGGATTTATCTACTCTGATTTTCCTCAAGATAGCAACCACCTCCTCCTCTTCAATCTGGAAAGGTTCCATGACCTAACTACTGGTTTGCCTTATTTCCATTCAGTCCATGCCAGTTTCCTCAGTAAATATAGACGCAGAAAACCCATTTAAGATCTCCCCCATTTCTTTTGGTTCCATACGTAGCCGACCATTCTGATCTGCAAGAGGAACAATTTTATCACTTACTATCCTTTTACTCTTGATACAGCTGCAGAAGCTCTTTGGATTACCCTCACCTTGACTCCCAAAACATCCCATGTCTTTTAGCCCTCCTGCTTTCTTTCTTAAGTATTTTCTGCATTTATTATAGTCCTCAAGCACCTGATTTGCCCCTGTTTCCCATACATGTCATACATCTCTCTCTTCTTCTCTACCAGAGCTACAATATCCCTAGAAAACCAAGCTTTCTTATTCTTATTCAACTTGCCTTTAATTCTGACAGAAAAATACAAACTGTGCACTCTCAAAATTTCTCCTTTGAAGGCCTCCCACCTACCAATCACGTCCTTGCCAGAGAACAACCTTTCCCAAACCACGCTTTTTAGATCCTTTCTGATTTCTTCAGATTTGGCTGTTTTCCAGTTTAGAACCTCAATCCGAGGACCAGATCTATCTTTGTCCATGACCAAGTTGAAACTAATGGTGTTATGATCATTGGAACTAAAGTGTTCCCCTACAGACACTTCCGTCACCTGTCCTAACTCGTTTCTTGATAGGAGATATAACATTGCAGCCTCTCTACCAGTACCACTATATATTGATTTCGAAAACTTTCCTGAACACATTTTACGAACTCTAACTTTTATAGACCTTTAACAGTATGGGAGTCCCAATCTATATGTGGAAATTTAAAACGCCCTACTATCACAACTTTATGTTTCCTGTGGTTGTCTGCTATCGCTCTGCAGATTTGCTCCTCTAGTTCTCGCTGACTATTCGGTGGTCTATAATACAACCCCATTAATGTGGTCGCACCTTTCCTGTTTCTCAGCTCCACCCATATGGCCTCGGTATACAAGTTTCACTAATGGCTACAATATCATATTTCACGTGCCAATCCATGCCCTCATCTCGTCAGACTTCTCCTCAATGCTCCTCGCATTGAAATAGACACACCTCAGAAGATTATTACCACCACACACAGCCCTTCTGTTTGTGACTTTGCAGGAACCTTTAAAATCATTTATTTACACCCCCGCTCCACCATCAGCTCTGGCACTCTTATTCTCATCCCACTGCAGATCTAGTTTAAACCACCCTCCCACCAAACCTCCCTGCAAGGATGGTGGTTCCCTTGTAGTTCATGTGTAACTCGTCTCTATTGTACAGTTCCTACCTGCCCTAGAGGAGGTTGCAATGATCCTGAAATGAAACCCTGCCCCCTACATCAGTTCCTCAGCCACGTGACTATCTTCCGGAGCATCCCATTCTTACTCTCCCTGGCACGTGGCATAGGTAGTAATCCTGAGATTACTATCCCCGAGGTCCTGCTTTTTAATTTCCTACCAAGCTCTCCATACTCACTCTTCAGGACCTCCTCACTCTCTCTTTCTACGTCATTGGTACCGCTGCGTACCATGACATCTGGCTGCTCACCCTCCCATTTCAGAATGCTGTGCACGCGATCAGAGACATCCCTGATCCTGGCATCCAGGAGGCAATAAAACATCCGGGAGTCTCTGTCATGACCACAGAACCTCCTGTCTGTACCTCTAACTATCGAGTCCACTATCACTACCGTTCTCCTCTTCTTCCCCCCTCCCTTCTGCTCTGCAGAACCAGACTCAGTGCCAGAGATCCGGCTGACGCAGCTTGTCTCAGTTAAGTCATCCCGCACGACAGTATCCAAATCGGTATACTTGTTGTTGAGGGCAATGGTCACAGGGCAGCCCTGCTCTGCCTGCACTTTCACTTTCCCTCGCCTGACGGTAACTTAATTACCTGTGCGCTGCTCCTTTGTCGTAACTACCTCCCTGAAACTACTATCTATAAACTCCTCATTCTCCCTAAAGATCCGGAGGTCATTCAGCTCCTGCTCCAGTTCCTTAACGCGGATTGTTAGGAGCTGCAGCTGGATGCACTTCTTGCAGGTGTCGTGTCAGGGAGAGCAGAGGTCTCTCTGACTCCCCACATCCTGCAAGAGGAGCATTCTAACATGCTGCCTGGAATTCTCAGTACTCTAAACAAACAAAAGAAAACTTGCTGGAACCAACCCTCGACTCTGCCCGTTCACGCCGAAGCCTGTTGAGCCAAAGCCGTCCCACTCTGTCGATGGCCACTATGCGGATTGCCGCTGTAAATGGACGTCTTTTTTTAAACCTTTGGCGCTTACGTCACGCGCCTGCGCAGTCTAGCATCTTTTCCCGGAGGAGTGAAAAAATGACTTCTCACCGAGATGGCTTTACGCCTTCAATCTTAGCCTCTTGCTTCGATTTAAAAAGACCGTTGAAAAATTCCTCTCCTTTTTAAACCTTTGCCTTTCTACGTCACGCGCCTGTGCAGTCTAGCCTTTTATACCCGTGCAGAAAAAGTGACTTCTCTCCGAGATGCCTTCACTCCTTCCCTCTCAGCCTCTTGCTTCGATATAGAGTATTGTATTCTGTTGCGGTCACCTCACTTAACGAAGGAGGTTGTGTCTGTGGAGCGGGTGCACATAACGTTTACCGGATAGTGTTTGAAGTTAAGGGCATGCATACGTGGAAGGATTGGATAAAGTTGTGTTCGCTGTAATTATGGGACTGCGAAAAGATCTCTTCCGGTTTTAAAGGTTAATGTGAGGCACAGAGTAGCGGCTAGTTCTGATAAAGACACGATACACGTTTGATCAATGGTAATGGTTGCGAGTGAAATATTCAACACACTTCACTATATAAATGTACATTTATGTTAAAAATCTTCATTTCGACGTTTCCTGTAAGAAGATAAGATTAAGCAAGAGAGGGCACGGTTAAGGTCTACAAGGATGTTAGATGGAAAGAACGAGTAGTGTCATAGAACACTACAGCCAGAAACCGGCCTCTTAGCCCATCTAATCTGACTGGTTGCATCGTTATGAACCCGAGAGACAGCTCTCCACTCCCCTACTGTCTATGTGCAGTCCCTATCAACAGTCTACTCAAAACTGCTGTGGTTTTGTACTTCCAGTAATATAGGCCCAGGAAAGATTCCATACACGATAAATCCACAAGCCTTGACACTCAGGGACGAGGGCTAGAGTATTATTAACTTCATTAGTTTGTGACGATGTTTTTCCGACAACGCAATTATATGTGTTATATGTGCAAAATGGACCAAATGTGATTGAACCGCAGTGTTATAAAGCTGCATATAATACGCTACATGTAGAATTAAATCTTTAAAAACACACGAAGGACACATGAAGGATAAAAAGGGCAAAACACTTCGTGCGTTTCGTCGATGCATATTATTCTATAATTTCTCTGCTCTACCCATCAACTGTTTCTTCGTGTTCTCTTCCGGTTTGATTAAAATAATGTAACATTTTGGAACAAAGATGCAACTTAACAATCCAAAGCTTGATGCTAAAATTGCAAAGATTTCCACAGCGACGGTGTACTTCCCGGGAGTGCTTACATACGCTGGAATGAATGTTATCCACACTGCAAAAAAGATGAGCATGCTGAACGTTATAAACTTAGCCTCGTTAAACTTGTCCGGTAATGCTCTGCCCAAGAAGGCTAAGATCAAACATACGCACGCTAGTAGTCCGATGTAGCCGAAGACGCAGCAGAAAGCAACAGTGGAACCCACAGCACATTCTAGAATAATCTTTGAACTTTGGTATTTGGTGTTTTTCGACGAGAATGGAGGGGAAGTTAGTAGCCAGATCACACACACAATAACTTGAATCAATGTGGAGAGAAGGATAATGGATCTTTGCTGTATAGGCCCGAACCATTTCATCAGATTGCTAGACGGCAAGGTGGATTTGAAGGCCATCAGGACGACCAAGGTTTTGCTGAGAATGCAGGAAATGCACAGCACGAAGCTAATCCCGAAGGCAGTGTGACGCAATGCGCACGACCACGGTGACGGCTGCCCAATAAACGCAATGGAACACAGGAAGCAGAGAATTAACGAGACCAACAGAAGGAAACTCAGTTCCGAATTGTTGGCCCTAACAATGGGCGTGTTTATGAAATATAGGAACACAGTCGCGACAGCTCCCGTGATGCAAGTCCCAAACAGGGACATGGCCGCGAGTATTACCCCCATGCTGTCGCGAAAAGAGAGGAACTCGATCTGTTTGGGAACACAACGGTCTTTCCGATCATTCGACCAGTAATCCACAGGACACTTGATACACTCTGTGGAATCTATGGATGGAAAATACAATGTGATCAGCTATAGTGGGAGGTGTTACGCTGTCATTCTTTGGCATACAATCGGCTCTAATTCGATCAGTGTACTTTACCTGTTTGATTGCTAATCTCTCCGTCAGAACAGGGTAAGCAATCGAAGCAGCAGACGGGCTGACCATGTCGAGCTCCCTTTCTTGTACCTTTAGCGCACGGTTCACTGCAGACAGATACTGGAACCTGTGGAGACAGAACATCGTACACTAAACGACACACTTATTGTGCAATCGCAGGACATGTCACTTTTTTGTGAGTTTTCCTTTCGAGGATTGAAGATTAACTTTGTCAGGTAGAGGTGCGGTAATAGGATACTGGTCAGCGTCAAGCTTTAAAGCGTAGGTGACCCGGGTTATGTTCCCGCCGCTGTCTGTAAGGAGTTTGTTCATCCCGTGTCTGTGTGGTTTTCCTCCGGGTGCTCCGGTTTCCTCCCACATTCCAAAGGCATACAGGTTAGCATGTTAATTGGGCAGCTGTGTCCAATTGGCTGCCGCGGACTCGTTAGGCCGAAAGGGCCTCAATGTACTGAATCTTGAAATAAAAAGAAAAGATTTTCGCCATATATATTCATATGTATGAGGATTTTTTTTGTTTTGTGTTGGCGCAATAGGCAACAGCATTGTGCTTATTCTTTACTTGAGTCTGTACTTGATATGGCATTGAGAAATTAACCTGGTCACGTGTCAGATCTGTCGGTGCGAGAGCGCTTTGGAGGTCGTGATCACAACTCCATCTCCTTTACCATAGCGCTGGAGAGGGTTCGGGGCAGATAATTTGGGAAATCATTTAATTGGGCTAGGGGGAAATATGATGCTATTAGGTAGGGACTTGAGAACATAAATTGGGAGCAGATGTTCTCAAAAAATGAACGGCAGAAATGTGGCAAATGTTCAAGGGAAATTTGCATGGCGTTCTGCATTGATATGTTCCATTGAGGCAGGGAAAGGATGGTAGGGTAAAAGAACCATGGTGTACAAAGGATGTAGAGAATCAAGTTAAGACGAAAAGATAAATTTACAAAAGGATCAAGAAACTAGGTACTGACAGAGCTCTAGAAAATTATAGGTTTGCCTTCAAGGAGTAGAGGACTGACATTAGGAGAGCTAGAAGGGGCCATGAGAAGGTCTTGGCGTACAGGATTATGGAACCCCAAGGAATTTTACAAGTATGTGAAGAGCAAGAGGATAGCCATGTGAGAATAGGACCTATCAGGTGCGATAGTGGAAATACGTGCATGGAGACGGAGGAGGTAGTGCAGGTATTTAATAAATACTTTGCTCCAGGGAAAAGGACCTTGGTAACTGCAGGGATGACGTACAGCGGACTGAAACTTTTGAGTGTATAGACGTTAAGTAAGAGGATGTACTAGAGCTTTTGAGAAAAATTAAATTGGATAATTCGCCGGGACTGGAGGAGATATACCCCAGGCTACTGTGGGAGGCGAAATAGGAGATTGCTGAGCTTCTGTCAATGATCTTTGCATCATCAATAGGGACTGGAGATGTACCAGAGGATTGGAGGGTTGAAAATATTGTTCACTTTTTCAAGAAAGTGAGTAGGGATAACCCAAGAAATTATAGACCGGTCTGTTTTACTTCAGTGGCAGGTAAGCTGTTGGTGAAGGTTCTGACAGGCAGGATTTACGTGATTTGGAGAGACATAATGTGAGTAGGGATAGTCAGCATAGCTTTGCCTGTAGTTGTGGTTGTACTTGATTTGGTTTTGAGAAATGTACCTGGTCACGTATCAGACCTTTCGGTGGGAGAGCATCTTGGAGGTAGTGATCACAACTCTATCTCCTTTACCATAGTGCTGGAGAGAGATAAGTGCAGACAATGTGGGTATCATTTATTTGGACTATGGGGAAACATGCTGCTATTAGGCATAAATTTGGAAATGCACGGCAGAAATGTGGCAAGTGGAGTTCAACAAGGAAATTGTGAAGTGGTTCATTTTGGAAGGGCAAATTTGAATGCAGAATATAATATTAATGTTAAGACTTTGGCAGTGTAGAGGATCAGGTACAAATTGCGGTCTGTGTCCATAGTATAAAAAAAAGCTGCTGCACACGTTGACGGTGCTGTTAGGAAGGCCTATAGTGAGTTGGCATGCACTAACCGTAGGAATGAGTTCAATAAACGTGAGATATTGTTACAGTAATTTAAGACCCGGTTGTCACAGCCGGGCTGGAAGTGTGGAGAAGTTCCCACTACCCACAGTACAGAACGATAAAGTGCTCAAAATGGTGTGCGTTCCTAACAGCCTCTCACAGTCAAGTTCAACTCTTGGCCTTTACGTGTGGCTCAGCTAAATCAGTGATGTGGAGAAGGGTATCTCACTGTCTGGACAATAGACAGTTCTTCACATCTTCACCCTCCCCCCAAGGTTTGTGCCCTGGGGAGGAAACAGTCAATCAGAGGCTCAAACACATGATCCCCAGGGGTAGACAGCTGCCTACTATAAGACCTTGGTTAGATCTCACTTGAGTGGGGTCACCTCACTACAGGAAGGATGTGGATTCTGTAGAAAGATTTACAAGAATGTTGCCTCGATTGGAGAGCTTGCCTTCTGAGAATAAGTTACCTTTTTTCCTTGAATCCACAGGACATGAGAGGTGACTTGACAGAGGTGTATAAGATGATGAAAGGTATTGATCATGTGGATAGCCAGAGGCTTAGGACCAAGGCTGAAATGGCGTACAGGAGGGGGCATAGTTTTAAGGTACTTCGAAGTAGGTAGAGAGGGTATGTCAGGGGTACGTTTTTCACACAGAGAGTGGTGTGTTCGTGGAATGCTATGTTGCCGATGGTGGTGGAGGCGGGTACAATAGGGGCTTTTAAGAAACTCTTCGATAGGTACGTGGAATTTAGAAAAAATAGAAGGCTATGCTGCAGGGTCATTCTTGGCACATTCTACAGTAGGTTACATGGTTAGCAAAACATTGTGGCCCGAAGGGCCTGTAATATGCTGTAGATCTCTATGTTCTATCAAAAAACAAATTGAAAAGTTAGAAGAAATAAAGTTTTGTGTAAAATATATCTTTAAGGGTACCGATATGCAATAACTGTACATAAATACATAAATACCATCATGTATTTAAAATGTAAACACATAATAAGATTTGGTTTAAAGTGTTTGCTGCGTAGTGCAATGACGGGAGTAACAGAGAGATCGGAACGGGAGGGCTAGCGAGAATGCTTGATCAGATTAATGGTATAGGGGAAGAAGGTTTTAAGATGTTGTGTTTGTTTATGTTAATAGCCTCAACACTCTTTCCAAAGGGAACTCTAGGAGAGCTTGTTGAGTGGGTATTTTCCCGATATTTTTCTTCCCTGTCCGCTTGTCGTGGAAACATACAAGTCCTATTTCTGCCTCAATTACTTCTTCTGGCAGTTCGTTTCATAGACTAACTATCGACGGGATGAAAAAGAAACATGCCGATGAAAAAAAAGCTCCCGGTTTAATCATTTCCCTCTCACATTAAACTTATGCTCTTTCGGAATTACTGCCTGGTTTGGTGCAGCATCCTCCCACAAAATAGTACTTCCACAGTAAACTGTCAGGTCAACAGAAAAGGCCCTTGATTGCAGTCTGAAATCAAAGGCACACATTTCACCGACGAGAGTTGGGATCAAAGGGTGGAGGAGGTTGGTCTGAGAAGATGTGGGGAGGGTGTTAAGGGAAGCAATGCTGGGACGAAGATCGAAACTCGACGGACACAAAGAGTCGACGGTGGAGACACGAGATTGCAGAGAGGTGAGGGGAAATTAGAGACTGCGGTTCCAGTGACAACGCCTAATTCTCGGCCTGGACGTGCGGTCAGTCAAGGTCCAGGCAGGAGGCAAAGTTGGATATAACGTTTTTAGCAGTTTGAAGGTGTAAGGGATCGTTGGAACAGGCATTGCCGGCGGTAGAATTGGGGTTTTGAATCCGTTCAGGATCATTGGAACCAGAGGTGACGATGTCCAGAGCCATCGGGGACGGTAAGTGATTCGGAGAAATTCGAAACCTAGGGGCATCCAACGGAATCGAGGTTCTATCCTGAGGCAGCAGGGACTGCAATCTAGGGCCCTAGTGGGCCGTCGGCTTTGAAGACGACGGCTCTGCAGTCTGCAGGTGAGCCATCTGCCGATCCTTGCTGATGCGGGGAAGGCGAGGAAACAGCGATCGAAAACTTGGATCCGGCAGAGATAAAGTATTGGAGAGATCCATTGCGTCGGGAGGAGTGAGAATCCCGGATCTGTGGCAGCGACCCCGACAGTACCACCAGATTTCTCCGCATGGTGGAAAGGGTGGCACGTGGCAAGAGTGGTGGGTGCGTGGATTGAACTGCCGGCAACGGTGGGGGAAGTGGATGCAATAGGGGCTTTTTAAAGAACTTAGATAGGTACGTAGAGCTTAGAAAAATAGAGGGTTATGCAACAGGGTAGTTCTAGGCAGTTTCTAGAGTAGGTAGCATGGTCAGTGCAAGATTGTGGGCCGAAAGGCATTTAATATGCTGTAGATTTCAATGTTCTGTGTTCTGGAATGTGGAGGAAGCAGCAGCGGGGGAAGCAGTCAATTGAATGTGAGTACCTGGGGTCCTCAGAGGCTCCAAATCGACAAGTTTGAAAACTGATTTGGAAACCATATGGTACAACCTGGCGACGGAGACATATCCCAGGAAGGTTGCATGGCTGTGGCAGCGGATCTGGATGAGACCATGGTCGAAGAGGCGGAGGGCAGCAGAGATCACAAAGGGGGAAAAATGAGAGACGGTTTCATTGAACTCCCGTCAAATGGAAGATTTAAACTTCTTCAGGATAGGCATCCCTCGAAGAGAGTTCATAGTACGAGTAATATCACAAGTACGAGGAAATCTGCCGATGCTAGAAATTTAAAGCAACACACACAGCGCTGGAGGAACTTAACAGTTCACTGGGCATCTATAGTCAGTGAACAGACGACGTTTCGGACCGAGACCGCTCTCCAGGAGTGGAAAGGAAGGGAGAAGTCAGTTTAAGAAGGTTGGACAGCGGGAAGGAAGAAGTACATAGTGGCAGGTGATACGTGAAACCGGGAGAGGGGAATGGGTGAAGTTGATTAGTGAGAAAAGATCAAGGGCTGGAGAATTGAGAGTCTGATAGAAGATAGAAAATCTTGGAAGAAACCAGAGGTGGAGGAGAAATGGGCAAAATGGGGGAATGGGCAGGGACCGAGATCAAGTAGGAAAGGGAAAATAGAATGGGGAATGGTGAAGGAGAGGAGAGAGGCATTACGGGAAGCTCGAGAAATCGATGTTCATGCTATCAGGTAGGAGGTTACCCAGACGGATTGTAAAGTGAATAAACTCTTCTCGGGCTTCCAGCTGGTTATAGGTATTGAGCATAACCGATAATTCAATGAGAAACATTGCATTTTCAGCAGGGATGAAGCCTGGTATAGACTAGATATCTGTTAGAGTCAGTGGATTTATAAAATATATCATCCATAAGACTCTCTGCAGAGATTGAGACAGAGAGATCTAGAAAGAGGAGACAGGTGTCCGTAATGAATTAAGTAAATTTTAAGGCAGAGTTAAAGTTAGAGGCAATTTTGATTAAATCGACGAGCTGAGCTTGAAGCAGGAACCAGCCTCAAAGCAATCATCGATGTAGCGTAGGCAGAGTTGGTGAGCGACTCTGGTGTAGGATTGGAACATGGACTGTTCCACGTAGCCGACAAAAAGACAGGATCCTTAGAGTGTCCTTCACTAACCTTTAGTGGGGAAGTCAGGGAACTTAAAGACATTTTCAAAGCTTGTGAAACGTCACGGATGTACGTAGGACGGGTGCATAGGTATCTTGGTCGCCATGTATGAGATGTGCTGAACGGCCCGTTTCAGTGCGGCAGAGATTTATAGTTTTCATTTACTTGTTTTTCTTTGCAACTTCAGCACAGAGAACAGATGATGATCGTAGTTTGATTTGGATTGTCGTGAGGAAGTTTCTGTCTAAGCCCTGATACGCTGCTGAAAGCACCCTCATCTGTATGTCCTGCAGCTGCAGTAACGCCTGTGATTATGCATTCAGGCGGGGTGTGCTGAGTGAATGGATTGTTTCTTCTTATATAAACCTCCAGTTGAGAAAAGGATTAAAAATACCAACCCACAACAAAATGATGTGGAGAGAATTCTATGGGACACTTAATATTTTGGGAACAGCTTCTTACAGCTTCTTGCAATGTATAATGATGATAAAATATTAATGCAAGATATACATATGTATATGTATATCTGTATCTATATATCTATATCTATATATATATATATATATATACACACACAGAGCTATATATATATTTATATACATTATATTTATCTTATATTAATATTTTATTAAACATTGCAATGTACAATAACTCAAAGTGTTTTGATTTTTTGGTTTACACGGTGTATTATATACACACATTTGAGCAAAGAAAATACATTTGTAAAAGCAACAGAACAATCTTTTCAACTTATGTCAATAATAATAAACTTGAGTTCCTTACATTGTGTCCAGATCCGTGCCAAACGATTTCACTTTCCTCTAAGATAAATTCGTTCCCCGCAGGCAGGGCAGCATCGTAATATCCAACTTTAACCAACTCCACTGAACCGTCCACTCGTCCTTGCCAGTTTATCACGTCATAGGAAGCGATGGGATCTCCATTTTCATCAAAGCTTATTTGTTCTCCGAACTGATTGGTGAAGCGGACCTCCCGAAGATAGTGCAACAGCTGCAGATACAACAACATTCACTAAGTTAAGCCGTTTACTCATTGAATAAGGTTTAATATTTAAAGAACTATATTAAACTAGGATCCTTTTAACTGAAGTTTAAAACAATGTACTCATCTGTACTTGCCAGACAGCAATGAATATTACATTCATTTTTCACACGTACAGTACATCGAAACATCGAAACCTACAATGAAATGCGTAGTTTGCGTCAAGGACCAACACAGACCAAGGACGTGCTGGAGAAAACCTCAAGTGTCAAAGAAACATCGAAAACCTGCAGTACAATACAGGCCCTTCGGCCCACAAAGTTGTGCCAAACATGTCTTTACCTTAGAAATTACTCAAGTTACCCATAGACCTCTATTTTCCCAAGATCCATATACCTATTCAAAGTCTCTTAAAATACCCTATCGTATCTGCCTCCACCACCGTTGCCGGCAGCCCATTCCACGCGCTCACCAATCTCTGCGTAAAATAACTTACCCCGATATCTCCTCTGTATCTACTCCCCAGCAACCTAAACTTGTGCCCTCTTGTGGCAGCCATTTCAGACCTGGGAGTCTTACCATTGATACTATATTCTGCCATCATATTTGACGTTCCAAAATGAAACACTTCACACTTATCTGGGTTGAACTGCCACTTCTCAACCCAGTTTTGCATCCTTTCAATGTCCGGCTGTAACCTCTGACAGTCCACCGCAGTATTCCCAAACCTTCCAACCATTGAGTCTTCAGCAAACTTACTAACCCAACTCTGCACTTCCACATGCGGGTCGTTTGTAAACATCACGAAGAGTAAGGCTCCCATTAGGGCACACTACTGGTCACCGACCTTCATGCAGAATATGACCCGTCTACAAACACTCTTTGCCTTCTGTGGGCAAGCCAGTTATGGATCCACAAAGCAATGTCCTCTTGGATCCCATGGCTCCTTACGTTCTGAATAAGCCTTGCATGGGGTACCTTATCAAATGCTTTGCTGAAATCCATGTTCTTTATCTATTGCTCTTCCTTCATCAATGTGTTTAGTCACATCCACAAAAAATTCAATCGGAGTCGTAAGGCACGACCTGCCCTTGACCAAGCCATGCTGACTATTCCTAATCATATTATACCTCTCCAAATGTTCAGAAATCCTGCCTCTCAGGATTTTCTTCATCAGCTTACCCACCACTGAAGGAAGAGTCACTGGTCTATAATTTCCCGGGCTATCTATACTCCGTTGTCTGCAACCCTCCAATCATCCGGAACCTTTCCCGTCCCTCTTGATGTTGCGAAGATCATTGCCAGAATTTCAGCAATATCCTCCCTCTCCTCCCACAGTAGCCTGGGGTACACCTCATCCAGTCCCAGCGACTTACCCAATTTGATGCTTTCCAAAACTCCAGCACATCCCCTTTCTTATTACATGCTCGAGCTTTTCAGTCTGCTGCAAGTCATCACTACAGTCACCAGTCTGTTTTTCTACAGTGAATACTGAAGTTAAGTATTCATTACCTCTACTATTTCCATCGGTTCCATACATACTTTCTCACTTTCACACTTGATATGCCCTATTCGTTCACGTCTTTTCTTCTTGCTCTTCACATACTTGTAGAATGCCTTGAGGTTTTAGTTAATTCTGCCCGCTACGCCTTTTCATGCCCCCTGATGGCTCTCCTAATTTCCTTCTTTAGCTCCTTCCTGTTAGCCTTATAATCATCTAGATCTCTAACATTAACTAGATCTCTGAAGCTTCCGTAAGTTTTTCTTTTCTTCTTGACTAGATTTTCTTCAGCGTTTGAACATCACGGTTCTTGAACCCTATCATAACTTCTCCGTCTCATTGCAACGTACCTCTGTAGAACTCCACATAATGTCCCCTGAACATTTGCTACTTTTCTTCCGTACCTTTCCCTGAGAACAACTGTTCCGAATTTAAGCTTCCAAGTTCCAGTCTGATAACCTGATAATTCCCCTTACTCCAATTAAACGCTTTCCAACTTGTCTGTTCCTATTTTTCTCCAATGCTATTGCAAAAGCAAATAAAATTATGATCAATATCTGCAAAATGCGCTCCCACTGAGCGATGTGACAGACGACCAGGTTCATTACTCAATACCAGATCAAGTAGAGTCTCCACTCTGCATATTGTGGTTGGCTTATCTACATATTGTGTCAAGAAACCTTCCTGAACACAGCTCACAATCTCCACCCCATCTAAACCCCTTGCTCTAGGGAGATGCCAATCGATATTTGGGAAATTAAAATCTCCCACCACGATATCTCTCTTATTATTACACCTTTCCAGCATCTGTTTCCCTATCTGCTCCTCGATATCACTGTTACTACACGATGTTTTTTACAGGCCTACTAGGCGGCTTATGAAAAAACACCCAGTAGACTTCTTGACCCCTTTGTGTTCCTAACCTCCACCCACAAAGACTCCATAGACAATCCCTCCATGACGTCCACCTTTTGTGCAGCCGTGACACTATCTCTGATCAGCAGTGCCACGCCCCCACATCTTTTGCCTCTCTCCCTGTCCTTTCTGAAACATCTAAAACCCATCACTTGAAGTAGCCATTCCTGTTCCCGAGCTATCCAATTCTCTGTAATGGCCACCACATCACAGCTCCAAGTACTGTTCCACGCTCTAAGCTCATCCACTTTGTTCACAATATTCCTTGTGTTAAAATAAACACATTACAAACCGTCGGTCTGAGTGCGCCCCTTCTCTGTCACCCGCCTATCCTCCTTCACACACTGTTTCTAAGCTTTCTTTATTTGTGAGCCAACCAGCTCTTCCCCAATCTCTTCAGTCCGGTGTCCACCACCCAACAATTCTAGTTTAAACTCTCCGTAGTAGACTCAGCAAATTTCCCCGCAAGGATATCGGTCCCCCTAGGATTCAAATGCAACCTATCCTTTATAGTATCGGTCACACTTGCCCCAAAGGAGGTCCAGTGATTCAGGAGTCTGAATATCTGCCCTCTGCTCCAATCCCTCAGCCACGCAATTATCCTCCACCTCATTCTATTCGGATATTTACTGTCACGTGGCACAGGCTGTAATCCCGAGATTACTACCTTTGCGGCACTGCTTCTCAGCTAACTTCCTAACTCCCTGTAGTCTATTTTCAGGACCTCTTCCCTTTTCCTGCCTATGTCATTAGTACCAATACATACCACGACCTCTGGTTATTCTCACTCCCACTGCAGGATATAGTTAACGCGACCTGAAGCATCCCGGATGCTGAGACCTGGGAAGCAAACTAGCATCCAAATTTATTTCCTGCGTCCCCAAAATGTCATGGTTCTGTCGGTGGTCCGCATTCCAATTCACGGTCTGCTCCATCTTTCCTGTTTCCAGGTTTTCCGGTTTTCCCCTGTTCTGTGCTCTAATTGAGGCACCTGATTCTCATTTTGGGCTGGCTACATAAATAGCTCCCCGGTTCAGCTTCATTTGCTGGACTGTTCCCTTCACCATCCTCCTGAAGCCTTTGGCCGAAGCTTTGCCTGCAACCGCGCCTGCGTTCTCGCCTGTATCGTGGTGTTCTACCGCTGGGGCAAGACCGGAACCTTGCTGTAGCGAGAAACTAAATTGTCTATCGTTGTTTGGAACTGTCTCTGTGTCCACACCTTCACTAGGTAGGTCTTGCCGTTTGCCGCTACCTTAAGTTGGGAACCGTCTTTTTGTGTTGTCTCTACGAGTTCCGGCCCTACGTCCTACTCCTGACTCTGTATAGAACACCGGCCCCAAGCCCTGTTCATAAGGAGGGGTCCCGGCTCTGTGTTCCATGTACCCCTGTTCCTGTCTCTCTTAAGACCCTCTGTTCCTGTTCACTCAAGACCAAGGACCCGTGTTCCTGTTCTCTCAAGACCTAAGCTCCTTGTTCAGGTGTTTTAAGATCGAGACAAGGCTTTGGGTTCTTGTCTTATCCTTGTGCCTTGTCCTGTGCAGGAGTTCCATGTCTAGTCCTGCAGCGAAGCCTCAAAGAACCCAAACCTCGCCTAGTCCGGTAGCCAAGCCTCGAAGAACTCAAGCCATGTCCAGTCCTGTAGCCACGTCATGTCCACACCTAGTTCCGGGGTCCAGGTTCTGGGTCCTTGTCCAGTCTCTGGCTCGGAGTCTAAGCCCAGGCTTTTAGTTCCCAGTTCCTTGTCCTGGTCCCGCTTACCTAGCCAAAGCCATAGCCCAAATCTGAGTTCCTGTCCCAGATCCTAGTCTGTGCCCTGTCCCGTCCCTATCTCTAGTCCAGTCCAGTTCCCAGTCCTTCAGTATCTGTGTCTTGCATTTGGGTCCGCTCACCGCGCCCACCATATGACACAGAATCGCCTGTCTGGCACCCTAACTATAGAGTCTCCTATCACTGCTGTCTTTCTCTTCCTTTCTGTACACTTCTGAGCCGCAGCGACGGACTCTGTTCCCGAGGCACGGCCACTGTTGCTTCCCCCAGGCGTACTTATTGTTAAGGGGACAGCCACAGGGGGACTCTCTACTACCTGACACTTCCGCTTCCCTCGCCTGACCATTACCCACTGGTCTGTCTCCCGAGGTTCCGGTGTGACCACCTGCCTATAACTCCTTTCTATCACCTCCTCACTCTCCCTGACCAGACGAAGGTCATCGAGCTGCAACTCCAGTTCACTAACGCGGTCCCTTAGGAGCAGCAGCTCGACACGCTGGCTGTAGATATGGTCTTCCGGGAGGCTGGGAGACTCTAGGACTTCCCAAATCTGGCACTGAGGATAGAACACCGGCCACACACACATACTTCCTTTCCACAATTAACACAGGTGAACCTTGCCTGGTGTCGCAATGTTTCCGACGACAAAAAAATGCCCTCAACTTATGAACCCTTACTTACCAGTCCGACTTTATGAAAGTGGGAGGAGACCGGAGCACCCGGAGGAAGCCCCCGTGTTACGGGGAGAATGGACAAACTCCTTACAGGTTGCGGTGGGATTTATACCCTGGTACTGGCGTTGTAAAACGTTACGCTAACTAGTGCTTTTGTGCCGCCCAGTACCAAATAAAGTTGATCCTTAATCTTCGTCCTTGAATTGAACCCCAACGGAATGTAAAGCATGCCTTAACCGCTACGCTACCGCTTCGTACATTTTCTTGACTATTATGGAAACTACTTTTTGGCAGACGGGAATATTCCACTCGTTGCTCACCTGCCAGGGTAAAATGTTTGATTTTTGGCCACAAGTTTTGTTCACAAAGGGTCCTTTTCCGTCTGTACACGATTGTAAATTATGAAGAGCATGCGCCACAGCGTACACAGCTTTATACACATTGTAGGAGATTCTCAACTGTGAAACGTCAGCGTATGTATTTTCCACCGTCTCTAGACTCTCCGAACCGTTGCACTGTTTGTTTGGAGACAACGACGCGTTTCCGTTCATAATCTGATTTGACAATTTTGGACTGCAGCCAAAAACATCCCGCCACAGTTCATCCACAAATGGGTGGTCTGGTGCCGAGGACGGATGGAGTTTGACCAGAAATTCTCTCAGACCAGGAATTTCCTGTTTCCGGATCGCAAACCCGATCGCTCCTGAAAGTATTTCACGGCTTTCCTCAGACCACAGATGGGCCGATGTTATCCAGCTCTCGCTCGCTATGATTTGAATGTCAGTAACGTTCTGTAGACGCATTTCCTTCACCAAGGACATTGCATCGCTTTCAAAAGTGAAAAGAATGACCACTTTAGCAGAGGACTTTTGCATTGTCGCTGTCACTTGCATCAGTTTAGATCTGGTGCTTGCAGAAGAAATAAATTCAATAAAAGCGATGCATGTCTCAAACTTAGAAACTTCTTGAATAAACGACAATATCGCGAATCGACCATATTCACCGTTATCAGCGACAATCCCGATCCAAAGCCACTGGAAGCGCTGTACAAGTCTGACCAAGGCTTTGATCTGAACGGCATCACTAGAAGCAGTTCTGAAGAACGTTGGGAACTCTCTCTTGTCACTTAGGCAGGTACAGGAAGCAGAGTAGCTGATCTGGAAGAGAAAACATAAGTTACACAACACATTAAGCACAGTTCACAAACATCTGAGAGTCCTTGATTCCGACTTCGGGGTAAAATGTTTGTGCATTTTTCACTCGTCTGTCAGAGAAAATTCGGCTTTGAGAGACTGAAAGAGAGCTATATTTTTAAAAATAAAATCGTTGTTGTAAGATTAGCTTTATAGAGATTAGCTTTATTTCTCACATGTACTTCGAAACATACAGAGCAATGCTTCGTTTTCTGTCAAATCAACTTCACGGGGTTGCACTGGGGGCAGCCGTAAGCGTCGCCACACTTAGGGTGCCAACATTTCATGCTCACTTCTCACTATCCCGAACCAACAGGCAATTGGGCTGAGGGAGCAAATCGGAGCACTTGGAGGAAACACATTCGTTTGGAATCAAACATTTAAGAACAAGCAGCAGATTAAACTGATGCCAATCCTGATGTCGAGTGTTGGCTCGAAATGTCGAATGTGTATTCCCATCCTTTGATGCTGCTAAGCACGTTGAGTTCCTCCGGCATTTGCTGTGCGTTCCGGTATGTGAGAATCTGTTGTGTTTAACCTTTAACATTGCAGAACATTTCAAATCGTTTCACAGGTTAAACTGCACCTTGTGGAACTGAAAACTAAAAAAAAGGTCTCTATTTCTGCACAATAACAATTAAATCTGTATAATGATAATATGCTATATTCTTATATTTCAATGCTTGCAATAGATGGAAAAAGACGGCCATGCAGCACTTTACAGTTTGGTACGTACGGCATTGTGGGCATAACTGGATTGTGGTTGAAAGAAGATTATAGCGAGGAGCTTTACAGCCAAGGATCCATTTTGTATCGAATGTAGAAGCAGGTAGCAGAGGGGCTGTTAAAGTTCTGCTGTCAAAAATAAGTAAATCACTAGAAAGAGATGGCAGAAGGTGTAAACCTTAGTGGGTAGAGCCAAAGAATTGCAAATGTAAGCAAAGCCCTGATGGGAGTTATAAGCTTAAACAACAGTAGCAGGGATGTGTACTACAAGTACAAATGGAGATAGAAAATGCACACCAAAGGGGCAATATTACAATCACCATGAGGGATTTAAGTATACAGGTAGATTGGGAAAATAGGGTGAAGGCTGGATCGCAAGAGGGAGAATTTCTAGAATGCATACGAGATTGAATTTTAAAGCAGCGCGTGTTTTTTAGCCTACTGATTGGTCAACTATTCTGGATTGTGTGTTGAGCAACGAACTGGAGATGATCAGAGAGCTAAAGGTAAAAGAACTAAAAAGGACAAATGAACACAATGCGATAATATTTACACAACAATTTTAGAAGGATAAACTAAAGTCGGATTTAACAGTGTTGCAATAGGAATTTGCTGAGGCATGAGAGTGGGGTTAGCCAAAATTGAAAAACGAAACAACACTGGCCGGGATGACAGCATAGCAGCAATCTCTGGAATTTCTGAAAACGATAAAAGGTGCAGGAGAATTACCTCTCAAAGAGGAAGAAGTATTCTAAAGAGAAATTGACACTACTTTGGTTAAAGAAGAAAAGTAAACAAAAAAACATTTGAATAGAGGGCATTTGATAGAGGGAAACGTCAAAGGAATTTAGGGGATCGGGAAGCATTGAAAAGCCAACAGAAGGCAATTAAAACGTGTAATGAAAGAGAGGCGAGGGTGGATATCTGACTGTTGGAATGTGATGCTGGAGAGGGAGTGATGGTGGAACAAGAAAATGGTGGACGAAACGGAATCAGTATTTTGCATCAGTCGTCACTGTGTTGAGACACTGGCTGCATGCCGGAATTTCGCGAGTCTCAGGGGGCAGAAGTGTGTGAAGTTCCCTTTATTATGGATACAGTGGCTCAGAATCTGACAGGTCTTAACGTGCTTAAGCTACCTGGACCAGATGGTACACAGCCCAGGGTTCTGCAAGAGGTGGCAAAAGAGATTCTGGAGGTATAAGTAATGATCATTCAATAATCAATTGATTGAAGAACGGAAAGCGGCAACAAAAAAGGAAATTATAGGCCAGTTAGTCTGATCTCAGTGGTTGCGAAGGTGTTGAAGGATCGGGGTATTTGGACGCACACGATATCCTTGGTGCCATTTTTCAGATGACAGGAAGGATAGTGAAGTTATGAACAGTGTGGAGATTGATAGGCTACAACTGAACATTGACAGGATCCAGAGCCGGACTGGGTAGTGGCAGGAGGCGTTCAACCTAGAAATGTTCTAACAATGGAAGTTATAGTAGTAAAATAACGTACGCCAGTAAAATTGTTACCAAATAATTCTACATGCTTCAAAGCAGACAATGCAGACAATCATGAATCTTGCCATTCAGCCCCGCCTACTTATACCTCGTGACATTCAACAGACTGTAGAGCACAGCCTGTACAGTTTAGGCCAGACACTATTTTCTACAGACCGTACAGCTTACAGTAAATTAAGGAATCCTACCAGGCCGATATTGAACGGAGCCAATAGGCGGGAGGCAGCGACTGATTCCGAAGACGCGGCGTCGCCCACAACGATGGCCACTGCTGGGAGTGCTGAGCAAGTGTAGCTGGATTCAGGTTCATCTTCCTGGTTCAGTAACTGGAGGACTCCTTTGAGCGATTCGGAATGTGCCTGGCAGCTATCAAAGATCCTGTATCCGAGAGTTATATTTGGAAGCAGCTCAGTTTTCCTGTTTATTTCATCAATTGCGAAAATCATTGTGTGCACCCAGCGGAGCTCCATTTGCCGGAATCTAGTAAATATACAAGAGATGTGTCATCATATTGGAGAGACATGCAAAAATATTAATCAGTTCACACTTTCACAGCACCGTGTACAATTCTGCTCTTCACGTTACTGGAAGGATGTGGTCGTAGCAGACAGAGTGGAAACGGGATTCAGTGGATTACAGTCTGGAATAGAGCGCCATAGTTAAAAGGAGAGATTGTATCGGCTGCGTTTATTCTCAGTGGAATGGAGGAGGATGAAGAGTGACCTTATAGATGCTTATAAAATTCTGAGAATCTCTCCTCAGATCATCTGTCTTTTCCCAAGGCAGGGGAGGCTAAATCTAGACGGAGCAATTTGAGCCAAGAAGGGAGAAATGTAAAAGAAGACCGGAGGGTCAGATACTTAAGTGGAGAGTGGTAAGGGCCTGAACTGCAGTGCTGTATTTTCTATAGTTCAATGAAATGGATCTTGAAGTGAACGTGAGGTGAAGTGTGTTTGTAAGAGAGTCCAGGAGCTATGGAGATGAGTTCTTCAACTCGTTCTCATTATTTCTTGCTTATTTATTATTATCAATAGATGACTTTTTACTGTATTTGCACAGTTCATTGTCTTATGCACATTTCCTGTTTGTCCGTCTTATTACGTGCGGGATTTCATTGGTTTGTCTTTGT
This sequence comes from Hemitrygon akajei, assembly GCF_048418815.1. Lineage (NCBI taxonomy): Eukaryota > Metazoa > Chordata > Chondrichthyes > Myliobatiformes > Dasyatidae > Hemitrygon > Hemitrygon akajei. The sequence goes on along the minus strand of NC_133126.1, from coordinate 209,536,346 downwards.
TATGTACTGTGAATGCCCATATGGAAGCGAGCACGAGTGTTTTATAATGTAAGTTGCCGATAAAACTTCTTTGAACTTAAATTTTGAATAATGCTATAGAATATTTCAATGGCTGTTTACTAGGGCGCAATGCAGTTTAATAACTTCCTAAAAAGCGAGAAAACAAGTATTTAACTTGAATTTCTTACCTGTAGAAATCCTATAGTTACAGAGGTCTCAGAGCTAAAGGAATAAACGCAAAAAAGAATATCACCCAACTAATTGATAGTGAAATTTCCTCAGTCATTCTCGCTCCCAGTGAATAGGTATTCAGCAGGTAAAAAGAGATACAACAGATATTGACTGCCTGAATTCGACCTTCCAGCTGTTTCATCTTCGGTGATGTCGCAGACATTCATGGAAAAGTACAATACAGGAGTAATCCCTTCGGCACATCTTGTTAGTGCCAAGCCGTTTAAAATAACTACTGCAATCTACCTTCACGGGGACAATCGTCCGCCATACCTCTATTAGCTATGTAACGATCCAAACATGTCTTAAACGTTGGAATCAAGCTCTCATGCATCTCTTGCGCAGGAACCTCATTACACACTCTTACATTCCTGTAGTGAACAAGATTCCCCAACAGTCCTTCCAGGTGAGACACCTCTTCACTTGTGAGACTGTTGGGGTCATCTATTGCATCCAGTGCTCCCAGTGCGGCCTCCTTTACATTAGCGAGACCCGACGCAGATTGGGGGACCACTTCGTCGAGGACCTTCGCTCCGTCCGCCACAACAGACAGGATTTCCTAGTTGCCACCTACTTCAACTCTGCTTCACATTCCCATTCATATATGTCCATACATGCGGCTGGATTGAAGGGCCGAATGGCCTACACCTGCACCCATTGTCTATTGTCTATTGGTCCCCTCTACTGTCATGATGAGGCCAAACTCAGGTTGGCGGAGCAACACCTCATATACCATCTGGGTGTTCTCCAGCCCCTTGGCATGAACATTGAATTCTCTAACTTCCGGTAATTCCCTCCCTCTCCCTTCCCCCACTCCAGCTGCCTATCACTTCTCTCATAATTCTGTCTTCTTCTATTGCACATAGTGCTTTCCCCTTACATCCCTTCTTCACTTTACCTGAATATCCCGTCGCTGCTTCGCATCCCCCACCACTTGATCTTTCCCCTTATTGGGTTTTCACCTGGCACCTACCAGCCTTCTCATTCCCACTCTTCCCCCGCCTTCTTTATAGGGCCCCTGCCTCCTCCCTCTTCAGTCCTGACGAAGGGTCTCGTTCCGAAAGTTTGACAGTTCGTTTCCACGGATGGTACCCGACCTGCTGAGTTCCTCCAGCGTGTTGTACGTGTTGCTTTGACCCCAGCATCTGCAGTGTCCTTTTGCGTTTATGTTTTCCCTCACCTTCCGAATAAAGTTTTCATCTTTTACTCTTCACTCGTATGTTCCTGATGAGTGAAGACGTTTCCACTCACTTTCCCCATGAACTTCACGTTTGCCACCGTTTTACTCTCACAGTCTGAATGATGGAGTTTCCTCTGACGTTCCCGAGAAACGATGTATCTGTCACACTTAACTCATGACCTCCAATTGTAGTCCCACTCAACCTAAGTGGAAACAGTCTGCTTGCATTTACCTTATCTATACCCCTCATAATATTGCATACCTCTATCAAATATCCTCTGAATCTTCTAACTTCCAAGGAATAAAATCATAACGTAGTTAATCTTTCCACATAGCCCAGGTCCCGCAAGAGCCCGCAACATCCTTTGAAATTTTATTTGTACTTTATTTGCCACATTCCGGTAGGTAGGTGACCAGAATTGAACAAAATATTCTAAATGCAGCCTCACCAATGGATTATACAACTTCAACATAACTTTCCATTTCTTGTATTCAGTATTTGATTTAGAAGGCCTATCACCAAAAGCTTTCGTCACGAGACTATCGATCTGTGACGCAATTGTCAATGAATTCTGGACCTGTATTCCGAGATCCCTTTGATCCAATACACTCCTCAGAGCCCTGACGTTTACTGTATAAAGCGACCCTGGTTGGCCCAACCGAATTGCAACAACTTGCATTTATCTGCATTAAATTCGATCTGCCATTTTTCCATCTGGTTCAGATCCCTCTGCTATCCATGAAACACACACACATTGTGCTGGAGGAACTTAGCAGACCAGGCATGTTAAATGGAAAAGTGTAAACAGTCATCATTTCTGGCCGAGACGCTTCATCAGGGCACTCAGTCAGGAATTTTTGCTCTTTGTGTCTTGCTTGGATTTCTGGCTGTTACAAGGATGGTCTGGGGGCGAACCCAAGTGCAGGACACAGTCACGGAAGCAGACTAGGACTTGACTTGGACTCGGAGTTAGGACCTGGACTTGGACTAGACTGGGACCCGAAGCCTTGACCGGACTGGGACCCGGAGTCTTGAACGGACTGGGACCCGGTGCCTTGACCGGACTGGGACCCGGAACCTTGACCGGACTGGGATCCGGAGTCTTGAACGGACTGGGATCCGGAGCCTTGACCGGACTTGGACTCTGAGCCTTGTCCTGACTGGGACACAGAATCTTGACGGACTGGGACCCGGAGCCTTGACCGGACTGGGTCCTGGAGCCTTGGACAGGGTCTTTGAGCCTTGACTTCGACTGGGACTAAGAGCCAACAAAACAAAACAACGTCAGACCATTCGAATCCCGGCTCGAAGCAGCGGTAAAACGGCCGGCAACACTCAGCTGGACACGAGAAGACAAAAGCAAACAACAACAGACAAAACGTATTTTGACACGGAGAATTTCATGAAGACGGCCCCTTATTCTTGGCGGCTCTGAAGACGGTCCCTTTATCCGGCGGCTCTGAAGACGGTCCCTTTATCCGGCGGCTCTGAAGACGGTCCCTTAATCCGGCGGCTTGGAACTTTTATCGCCGTCCTGGCCACGGTGACTATCCAGCATCTTGACTCGAAGAAGGAACAGCGGATGACGGGCTGTCGGCTCGACCCCGGAACTTAGACAGGAAGGCTCTCGACTCGACTCACTCTCGGCAACCCGGAACGAGCATGACCGCACTGCTGAGGTGACGAACCAGCAGCGAGTAGATGTAAGCCGGAGTTCTTATGCTGTCGGTTCGAATGAGGATCAGGATCCCTAATCAAGGAGCCCAGTGGAACACGGGTAAAGGAAATTAACTGAAATGAGTAGTTACCGGACCGGACTCTGACACTGGCATCTGCAAATGTTCTGGTATCTCCGTTGCAAGTTACGAAGGTGTTCTTCACTGCCCACTACATCACAGATCTTGGTGTCATCCTCAAAAGTAGTGTTAATCACATTATCATCCGGAGCATTAGGGTGAGGGTTAGTATTAGAGTTAGACGACAAAAAATAACAGACCTAATACCGATCGCTGTGCCACTACACTAGTGACGGATCTCCATTTAGCGGTGCAACCATCTACTTCACTGTCCGGATTCTCTCTCAAAGAAAATGTCCACTCCAATTTGCTAATTCATCTAGAATGCCGAGTGACTGAATCTACTTGACCAACTTCCCAAGCGGTGCCTTGTCATATGCTCTGTTAAAGTCTATGTGGAACACATCCACTGCTTTGTCTTCATCAACCCTCCTGGTACTTCCTTGAGAACTGCATAAGATTGCTCAGACGTTAATCACTACACACGAAGTTATGCTGATGGGTTTTAATCTATCCATGTCCCTCCAAGTACTTATATATCCGGTCACTTAGAGTAACTTACAATAACCGGTCTCTAGTTTCCTGGTTTATGTTTAGAGCCTTTCTTAAAGAACGGACAACATTGGCTGTCCTGCCATACAGCGGCACCCCACTCGCAGCTAAGGATGATTTAAATGTCACTGGTAGGGCGCCGGCACTTCTGCACGTTCCTCTGACAGGGTCCGAGAGAACATAGTGTTAAGCCCTGGTGATTTATCCATCTTAGTTTGCGTAACGACAGCAAACACATACTGATTTGTAATCAGTATACCGTCCCTGAAGTTGCCTTACTGCTATAGACATTGTGCCCGTCTCATTTGTAAATACAGACGCAAAAATATATATTTAAGATACCCCGCCATCCCTTTTGACTTTCCGCGTGGATTGCATTCTGATCCTCAAGAGGAACAATCTTATCACTTGCAATCCTTTTTCTGTTAACGCATCTCCGAACCCTGTAGGATTGCCCTTCACTTGCCTGTTAAGGCAACACCATGACTTCTTTTTTCCTCCTGATTTCTTTCTAATCTTGCATTTCTGTATTCTATAACCACCTCATATGTTCCTGCTCCCTATGCTTGCTCTGTACCTGCTTTTTGCTCTTACCGAGTACCGCAATATCTATTAGAACCAAGGTTGTCTTTACCTTTTATTTTAATAGGCACATAAAATGTTCGTACTCTCAAAATTTCACTTTTAAAGGTCCCACTTACCAAGTACACTTTTGTCAGTGCTCAGCCTGTCCTAATCGACTCTTTCTGATGCCATAACAATTGGCCTTTCTCCAATTTAGAACCTGACCTCGTGAAGCAAACTTATCATTTTGCATATTGACTTTGAAATTAATGGCAATGTGATCACTAGAAGGAAGGTGTTCACCAACACAATCTTCTGTCAGCATAAGACCAGAAGATATAGGAGCAGAATTAGGCAATTCAGACCATCGAGTCTGCTCCGCCACTCTGTAATGGCTAATCCCGGATCCCACTCATCCCCATACTTCTCCCTTCTCGCCACATTCTTTGATGCCATGACTGATCAGAAAACTACGAACTCTTAACTTAATTGTACCCACGGACCAGGCATCCACCCGCCGTCTGTGGCAGAGCATTTCACAGATTCACCAATCTTTGGCGGAAAAAGTCTTTAATGTTCCAAAATGTCGCCCCTCGAATTGGAAGCTAGTTCTGGATCCCCCCAAGAGAGGAAATACCCTCCACACATCGACCCGATCTCGACTTTTCAACATTGTGTTGTCTTCAATGAGATCCTCTCCTCCCCCAAAACCTGCGCCCCATATTCTTCTAAATTTCAGAGTGTAGGCTCAAAACTTCCAAACGTTCCTCATATGCTAATCCCCCCCATTCCTGGAATAATCTACATGAAACTGCTTTGGTCTGTCTCCAATGATAACACTTCTTCTCTCAGATATGTGGACCCAACTTGTGACAATACTGTACTGCATGTGCGGCCTGACTACTGCTGTATGAATGCTCAGTATTATTTCTTTTTCATATTTTATTCCCCTTAAAATAAATTCCAACGTTGCATTTGGTCTCTTTACCAGAGATTCAAACTGTAAATTAGAGATTGTGAAGTCTCTCTGCACCTCTGATGCTTGAACCTTCTCCTCATTTAGATAATGGTCCGCTCTATTGTTCGTTTTACCAAAATGCGTTATCATACATTTACCAACACCGTATCCATTCTGCCATTTTTATGCCCATTGTTCAAATTTGCCTGAGTCCTGCTGCAGTCGCATTGCTTCCTCAACACTACCTACACCTCCACTTGTCTTAGTTTCATCCGCAAATATTACCTTATCCCATCCATGTCATTATCCAAATTATTGACAACAATGTGGAAAGTAGCGAACCCCGTATTGACCTCAATAAACACCACTAATCACTGGCAGCCGACTTGAAAAGGCATCTTTTCTCCCACTCGCTGCCTGCTGCCTGTCAGCTATTCCTTTATCCATGCCAGTACCTTTCCTGTGACGCCAGAGGATTTTTATTTTGTTAAGCAGCCTCATGTGTGGCACCTTATCCAATGACTTCTGAAAATACAGGTAAATGACATCTACTGAGTCTCATTTGTTCTCCTAGCTTGCTACTTTCTCAAAGCGTTCTAACAGCTTTGTGAGGCAAGATTTCCCTTCACAGAAACCAGCACATTCCTAACCACTGAGTTTAGGCTACCTGCCCTTTCATTTCATCTCTTTTGTTTTCCTTCCTTCTTAAAGAGTGGAGTGACATTTACAATTTTCCTGTCCTCCTGGACCCTGACAGAATTAAGTAAATTTTGACAGATCATGACCAAAACATCTGTTATCTCTTTAACAACCTTTCTCAAGACTCTCTCACATAATCCATCCGGACCAGGTAACTTTCCCACCGTCAGACCTCCGTCATATTGTTGGCTAGTTTGCCCTCATATTTCGTCTATTCGCTTCTTAGAGCTTTAAGTGTGGGTTTTTGTTGATTTTAAAATGCCTCCCAATCATCCAACTTCCCACTCACTTTTTCTACCTTATATGCCCTTTACTTGGCTTTTCGTTAACTTCCCTTGTCAGACACGAATGCCTACTCCTGCCATTTGAGGACATCTTCTCCTATATGATAATATCTACTTTGCGTCCAGTGAAATACCCCCAGAAGCTTCAGCCATCTCTGTTCCGCCATCATCCCCGCTGGAATCACCGTCCAATCTAGCTGTGCAAGCTCGTCTCTCATGCCTTTATTCAATTGCGATACGGGTACATGTGACTTATGCTTCCCCCTCTCAAATTACAGCATGAATTTAATTATATTATTATCACTTGCACTTTCTAGTTCCCCAATAGCAGATCAAGTATCACACACTCTGTCGTTGGGACTTCCATGTGCTGATTAAGAATACTTTCTTGAACACATCTGAGAAACTCTAGCCCATTTAGTCCTTTTATAGCATGGAATTCCCAGCAAATATGTGCAAAGTTAAAAGTCACAGCCGTGTCAGTCAGAACATACTGGAGAGCTCATCATGTGAGGCGTTCTGCTTGGAACTGCGTAATACCAACCTTATGTTCTTTGCAAGAGTCTGCGCTCTCTTTACAAATGTGCTCATCTAAATCCATCGGGTCGCTGAGTAGTCTCTAATCCCATTAACGTGGTGATACCTTTATTTATTACTCAGTTCCAACCACAACGCCTTACTAGGCGAGTTTTCCAGACTGTGCTGATTGAGCACTGTTGTGATGTAGTCATTGGATAGTAACGCCTCCTTCCATCTCTTCCGCTGTGTGGCTTCTAAACAACGGAGCCCCATTGAGCTTCCAGTCCCTCCCCTCCTTCTATCAAGTCTCACTAATGCGTACAGTATCATAATACAGCTTCTCCGATGCCGCTGATAATATATTTTACATTTTGCAGCATTTGACATTCATTTATTTAGAGTTGTATTTTTGTATTATCTATCTATCTATCTATCTATCTATCTATCTATCTATCTATCTATCTATCTATCTATCTATCTATCTATCTATCTATCTATCTATCTATCTATCTATCTATCTATCCATCTATCATTTACTTCTATACTTATTTAGTGGTACGTCGTCCAACAGGCCCTTCTGGCCCTACGAGTGGTGCCATTCAGTAAACTAGCGATATCTATCTAGCTAATAAAATTACTATTTACAACAACCAATTAACCTACCATCTGGTGGTCTTAATGAAGTTGGAGGAGACAAAAACATACCGCTCGCATCCCGTGAAGAAGTGCTCACACCTTTCAGTCGGAGACGGGGAATGAACTTCGAACTCGATGCCCCGAGCTGTAATAACGACTTGCTAATTGCGAAGCTACTGTATTCAGCTGTTAATCCCGCTCTCGCTTGGTCCCGTTTAAATTTGATGATTCAATTTCATGGCAACTTCAGAATAATTTGAGAAAAAAATTGCACCATGCAGTGAATGAATCCTATCGTGAGGGTGGGTGTTGATTAGTTATTAATAACTGATTAGTTTACTTACTGATGACAACGGACCGGTTGAGGTTGAAATCGAAATGTATTATAGACTGGAGTCGTTCTAAAATGTATGGGGAATAAACCTCCCAGCATGACATCTCCGAGTTGAGAAACGCCGCGATTGAACTTTCCCCGCAGTTTGCACATAGGTTCTGTGGCTGAATCTGCAATCTTGATTGAGAAGAGAAATAATAGTCTCCAAATCGAAAGAAACTGCATTACAAAGATTATGAACAACTTTTCGAAACACACTCACAATATTATACAGATCCTCTGAAGAGTACCTGTTTATATACCCATTGGTAAACAAGGAATGCAGATGTGATTGAATTCGTAGCTGCCGGATAAAATCATCCCACCGGAATAATTGGAGGAAATTTCTGTTTTCTTGATAAACAGGTGCAGAGTGAGACGGAAATCAGAGAGATTTGGCATGCCGGAGGCAACGTGTCCCCGGATTTTAGATTTTAATGACATTTTCTATGATTATTATGAAAGATCTTACCTCAGCGAATAAGGAATTTTGGAGAACTCTCTATAGGCGCCTTTATACAAAACATTCAATGCTAAAAGCAAAGGGAATAACGTTTGAGAACTTATCTATATGACGCGATTGTCATTGCTGTCTTTCGGCTGTAAGAAGCTGTCAGTTGTCAACGAGCGTTGTGCGAGTCGTCAGCCAATAATGTTAATTAAAATGCATTTTATATTTCCAAACGCGGGGCGGACACACATCACCTGAGTAAACACATTTCCATTAATGTTCCCTTCCTATACTTAACCTTTCACCTTGAACCCGTGTCATCTACTTGTAGTCTCAGCCAACGTCTGTGGAAACAGCTTGCATATATTTACTCCATATACCACTCATAATTATAGAGATCTCTGTCAAAATATCTCCTCATGCTAGTATCCAAATTTCCCTACTCAGTTAAGGCTATAAGACTATAAGACATAGGAACAGGAATTAGAATCAGAATCAGAATCAGATTTATTATCACCGGCATGTGATGTGAAATTTGTGAAATTAGCAGCAGCAGATCAAGGCAATACATAATCTAGCAGAGAAATACAATAAATGCAGAGAAAATAATAGTAATAATAAAATAAAACATAATATTAAATAAACAAGTAAATCAATTACGTACATTGAATACATTACAAAAATGTGCAAAAACAGAAATACTGTGTGTTGAAAAAAAGTGAGGTAGTGACCGAAGCTTCAAATTCCATTCAGGAGTTGGATGGCAGAGGAGAAGAAACTGTTCCTGAATCGCTGAGTGTGTGCATTCAGGTTCCTGTACCTCCTACCTGATGGTAAAAGTGAGAAAAGGGCATGCCCTGGGCGCTGGAGGTCTTTAATAATGGTCACTGCCTTTTTGAGACACTGCTCCCTAAAGATGTCCTGGGTACATTGTAGACTAGTGTCCAAGATGGAGCTAACGAGATATGCAATCTTTTGCAGCTTCTTTCGGCTCTGTGCAGTAGCCCCTCCATACCAGCCAGTGATGGAGCCTGTCAGAATGCTCTCCATGGTACAACTATAGAAGATTTTGAGTGTACTTGGTTACATGCCAAATCGCTTCAAACTCCTAATAAAGTATAGCCGCTGTCTTGCCTTCTTGAGGACTACATCAATATGTTGGAACCAGGGTTCCTAATGCAATATTAGATCTCCTATTAGGAAACGAGGTAGGACAAGTGACGGAAGTGTGTGCGGGGGAACATTTTGGGTCTAGTGATCATAACGTTATTAGTTTCAACTTGGTCATGGATTAAGATAGATCTAGTCCTCGGTTTGAGGTACTAAACTGGAATAAGGCCAAATTTGAAGAAATGAGAAAGGATCTAAAAAGCGTGGATTGGGACAGGTTGTTCACTGGCAAGGGTATGATTGGTAAGTGGGAGGCCTTCAAAGGAGAAATTTTGAGAGTGCAGTGTTTGTATGTTCCTGTCTGGATTAACGGCAAAGTGAATAAGAATAAGGAACCTTGGTTTTCGAAGGTTATAGGAAATCTGATAAAGAAGAAGAGGGTGGTGTATGACAGGTATGGACAATAAGGAGCAAAGAAAGCACTTGAGTAGTATAAAAAGTGCAAGAAAATACTTAAGAAAGAAATCAGGAGGGTAAAAAGAAGACATGAGGTTGCTTTGGCAGTCAAAGGGAAGGATAATCCTACGAGCTTTCACAGTTATATTAAGAGCAAAAGGATAGTAAGGGATAAATTGGTCCTCTTGAACATCATAGAGGTCGGCTATGTATGGAACCAAAAGAAATGTGGGAGATATTAAATGTTTTTTTGCGTCTACATTTACTAAAGAAACTGGCATGGAGGCAATGGAAATAAGGCACACATGTAGTGAGGTCATGGAACCTATACAGATTGAAGAGGAGGAGCTGCTTGCTATCTTGAGGCAACTCAGAGTAGATAAATCCCCAGGACCTGACAGGTTATTCCCTCGGACTATGAAGGAGACTAGTTTTGAAATTGCAGGGTCTTGGCAAATGTGAGGTGCCGGAGGAGTGAAGGATAGCTCATGTTGTTCCGATATTTATAAAAGGCTCTAAACGTAATATGGGAAATTATAAGCCGGTACATTTGACGTCAGTAGTAGGTAAATTTTTGGAAGGAGTCCTAAGCGATAGGTTCTAAATGTATTTGGATAGACAGGGACTAATTAGGGAGAGTCAGCATGGCCTTGCGCATGGTAGGTCATGTTTGTGACCAATTTATTAGAGTTTTTAGTGGAGGTTACTAGGAATGGGATGAAGGGAAGGCAGTGGATGATGTCTACATGGCCTTTGACAAGGTCCGCATGGGAGGTTAGTTAGTTAGGAAGATTCCTTCGGCAGATCTACGTGGTGAGGTCGTAAATTGGATTAGACACTGGCTCAATGGGAGAAGCCAGAGAATGGTAGTGGAGGATTGCTTCTCGGAGTGGAGGCCTGTGACTAGTGTTGTGCCACAGGGATCAGTGCTGGGCCCATTGTTATTTTTCATCTATATCAATGATCTGGATGATAATGTGGTAAGTTGGATCAGCAGATTTGCTGATGATACAAAGATTGGAGGTGTGGTGGACAGTGAAGAAGGTTTTCAAAGCTTGCAGAGGGATTTGGTCCAGCTGGAGGTTAATGCAGACAGGTGTGAGGTATTGCACTTTGGAAGGACAAACCAAGGTAGAACATACAAGTTAAATGGTAGGACACTGAGGAGTGCAATCGAAAAGAGGCATCTGGGAATACAGATCATAATTCCCTAAAGGTTGTGTCACAGGTAGATAGGGTGTAAAGAGAACTTTTGGTACATTGGCCTTTATAAATCAAAGTATTGAGTATGAGTTGGAATGTTATCGTGAGGTTGTAGAAGATATTGGTGAGGCCGAATTTGGAGTATTGTGTGCAGTTTAGGTCAGCTAATTACAGGAAGGATATTAATCAGGTTGAAAGAGTGCAGAGAAGGTTTACAAGGATATTGCCGGGACCCGAGAAACTGAGTTACAGAGAAAGGTTGAATAGGTTAGGACTTTATTCCCTGGAGCGTAGAAGAATGAGGGGAAATTTGATAGAGGTGTATAAAATTATGATGGGTATAGATAGAGTGAATGCAAGCAGGTTTTTTTCCACTGAGCCTAAGGGAGAAAACAAGAACTGAGGACATGGATTAAGCAGAAAAAGGGAAAAGTTTAAAGGGAATATTAGGGTGAGCCTCTTCACACAGAGAGTATTGGGAGTGTGGAATGAGCTGCCAGTTGAAGTGGTGAATGCAGGCTCACTTTTGACTTTTAAGAAAATCTTGGACAGGTATATGGATGAGATGGTTGTGGAGGGAAATGGTCCAGGTACAGATCAGTGGGACTAGGCAGAAAAATGGTTCGGCGCAGCCACGAACGGCCAAAATGCCTGTTTTTGTGCAATAATATTCTATGGTTCTATAGTTAGATCCTCAGAGATTTTGACACCCAGAAACTTGAAGCTGCTCACTCTGTTCACTGTTGATCCCTCTATGACGATTGATCTTGCCGTTCCTGAAGTCCGCAATCAGCTCTTTCGTCTTACTGACTTTGAGTGCCAGGTTGTTGCTGTGGCAGCATTCCTGTAGTTGAGTCGATTGAGCCCATCCAGTCTTCTTCGCTCTTCCGTCATGGCTGAACCCTGATCCCACTCAAACACCTACGGCTGCCTTCTTGCCGTATTTTGATGCCCTGACCGACCAGGAACATATCAACGTCCACCTTAAATATTCCAGGGATATTTAAAAAATCCCGTAGTTTTCAATGAGATCCCCTACTTTCTTTTAATTACAGTGAGTACAGGCCCGAAGCTGCCAAACGTTCCTCCCATATTCAGTTTTCATTCCGGTAGTGATCTTTGTGAGGATCCTCTGGACTCTCTCCAACGACAGCACATCCTTTCTGAGATATATGGCCTAAAACTGTTGATAATACTGCAAGTGCGGTCTGACAGGTGCCTTATAAAGTCTAAGCATTTTCTCTTTGATTTTATATTCAAATAAATTCTAACATTGTTCACAGAAATAAATTCTAACATTGCATTTTCCTTCTTTATCACAGAGTAAGCTGTAAATTAACCTTCTGAGAGTCTTATATTGGCCATGGCGGATTTAAACTTTGAACTTGAATGGGTCAAGGACAGTGGAAGCAGACAGATGAATTGACTTTGTTCCTGCCATGTGCTTGGAGATGGAGGCTACCATTATGTGGAACCGCTGGGCTTGATCAATGTTTTAAAGAAGACACAATGATACTTCGGGTAATATGCTGAACTGGAGATAATTTCCAAATAAGAAGGTATTTGTGAGATGTTCTTTAGATGGCTGTAGTATGCAGGTTTGTGAATGTTGGGATTGGTGCTTCAAGCTCGTTGCTGATTGAGAACAAGGAAATACAACCTACCGATTGTCACTTGATGGGAAGAGGACAATAAATAGATGTTGGTTTGGAGCAGAGCCATAACAAGGTGTTGAAGGACAGACACGTGAATTGTGGGGAATGACACTGGAATGCGATATTTGAATTGATAAGGAATGGATATAAATTTGGACACTTCGTGTATATTTGTAGCGGTAACTTCCAAGAATAACAGATACAAGGGTGAGCAACTGTGCGTGAAACACGTGGCGAGTGAATAGGGAACACGAGGAACGTCTGGCCAGCGTAGACATCTTTGCTCGGGTAATACCGTTGCAATTCTTGTACTATTCAGCAGAGTCAGGGGTACATAGCGGGTGTACACACAAGGTATTTGAATTGAAAGGAACTGAATTGACTTTATTTCTTACATCCTTCACATACATGAGTAGTATAAATGTTAACATTACGAATCCATCTAAATGTGCAATGTGCAATCATAGTAATTTATAATAATTTATAGTGAATAGAATCGTCAATGTAATATAGAGTACAGTCAAAGCAGCGTGAGTTCATCATTTTGATGGCCTGCTGGAAGAAGCTGTCCCGGATCCTGTCGGTCCTGGTTTTTATGCTACGTTACCGCTTCCCGGATGGTAGCAGCTAGAATAGATTGTGGTTGGGATGACTTGGGTCCCCAATGATCCTATGGGCCCTTTTTACACACCTATCCTTGTATATATCCTAAATCATGAGAAGTTCACAACTACAAACTTTGTTTATAAAGTGTGTGTGTGTGATAGTTTTTTGCAGCAATACACAGAGGTACCGACTAGAGAAGGGGCAGTGTTGGTCTCCTGTTAGGGAATGAGACAGGTCAGGTCACGGAGGTATATGTTGGGGAGCACTTCGCGTCCAGTCATCACAATGGCATTGGTTTCAATATAATTATGGAGAAGGATAGGACTGAACCGAGGGTTGAGATTTTTGATTGGAGAAAGGCTAACTTTGAGGAGATGCGAAAGGATTTAGGAGGAGTGGATTGGGACAATTTGTTTTATGGGAAGGATGTAATAGAGAAATGGAGGTCATTTAAAGGTGAAATTTTGAGGGTTCAGAATCTTTATGTTCCTGTTAGATTGAAAGGAATGGGTAAAGTTTGAGAGCCATGGTTTTCGAGGGATATTGAAAACTTGGTCAGGAAAAATGAGAGATATCTACAATAAATATAGTGAACATGGAGTAAATGAGTTGCTCGAGGAATATAAAGAATGTAAGAAGAATCCTAAGGAAGAAATTAGAAAAGCTAAAAGAAGATACGAGGTTGCTTTGGCAAATCAGGTGAAAATGAATCCGAAGTGTTTCTCCAGGTATATTAATAGCAAAAGGATGGTGATGGATAACATTGGTCCCTCAGAGAATCAGAGTGGACAGCTATGTGTGGAGCCGAAAAAGATGGGTGAGGTTTTGAAAAATTTCTTTTCTTCGGTATTCACTAAGGAGAAGGTTATTGAATTGTGTATGGAAGTAGGGAAGTTATGGAAACTATGACGATAAAAGAAGAGGAAGTACTGGCGCTTTTCAGGAATATAAGAGTGGATAAATCTCCGGAAGCTGACAGGATATTCCCTAGGACCTTGAGGGATGTTAGTGCAGAAATAGCAGAGGCTCTGACAGAAATATTGCAGATGTCATTAGAAACGGGGATGGTGCCGGAGGATTGGTGTATTGCTCATGTGGTTCCATTGTGTAAAAAGGGTTGTAAGAGTAAACCTAGCAGTTATAGGCCTGTCAGTTTGTCGTCAGTGGTAGGTAAATTAATGGAAAGTATTCTTAGAGAGGGTACATATAATTATCTAGATAGACAGGGTCTGATTAGAAACAGTCAGCATGGATTTGTGCGTGGAAGGTGATGTTTGACAAATCTTATTGAATTTTTTGAAGAGGTTACTAGAAATTTGACCAGAGTGAAGCAGTGGTTGTTGACTATAGGGACTTCAGTAAGGCCTTTGACAAGGTTCTGCACGGAAGATTATTTAGGAAGGTTCAACCTTTAGGATTAATATTGAAGTAGTAAAATGGAATCAGTAGGGGCTGGATGGGAGATGCCAGAGAGTAGTGGTGGATAACTGTTTGTCAGGTTGGAGGCCGGTGACTAGTGTTGTACCTCAGGGATTTGTACTGGGTTCAATATAGTTTGTCATATACATTACTGATCTGGATGATGGTGTGGTAAATTGGATTAGTAAATATGTAGATGATACTAAGGTAAGTGGCATTGTGGATAATGATATAGGTTTTTAAGGCTTACAAAGAGGATTTAGGCCAGTTAGAAGAGTGGTCTGAACGATGGCAGATGGAGTTTAATGCTGATAAGTGTGAGGTGCTACATTTTGATAGGAATAATCCAAATGGGACATGCATGGTAAATGGTAGGGCATTGACGAATGCAGTAGAACAGAATGTTCTAGGATTAATGTTGCATAGTTCCCTGAAGGTGGAATCTCGAGTAGATAGGGTGGTGAAGAAAGCTTTTGGTATGCTGGCCTTTATAAATCAGAGCATTGAGTATAGGAGTTGGGATGTAATGTTACAATTGTAAAAGACATTGGTAAGTCCGAATTTTGAGTATTGTGTACAGTCTGGTCACCGAATTATAGGAAAGATATCAACAAAATTGAGAGAGTACAGAGAAGATTTACGAGAATGTTACCTGGGTTTCAGCACCTAAGTTACGGGGAAAGGTTGAACAAGTTAGGTCTTTATTCTTTGGAGCGTAGAAGGTTGAGGGGGGACTTGATAGAGGTATTTAAAATTATGAGGGGGATAGATAGAGTTGACGTGGATAGGCTTTTTCCATTGAAAGTAGAGGAGATTCAAACAAGAGGACATGAGTTGAGAGTTAGGGGGCAAAAGTTTAAGGGTAACTCGAGGAGGAATTTCTTTACTCAGAGAGTGGTAGCTGTGTGGAACGAACTTGCAGTAGAAGTGGTAGAGGCAGGTTCGATATTGTCATTTAAAGTAAAGTTGGATAGGTATCTGGACAGGAAAGGAATGGAGGGTTATGGTCTGAGTGCGGGCCAGTGGAACGAGTTGAGAGTTAGCCTTAGGCACGGACTAGAAGGGAACAGATGGCCTGTTTCCGTGCTGTAATTGTTATATGGTTATATGGTCATGTGATTATAGATGCGCTGGGCTGTTCGCACCACTCCCTGAAGAGTCCTGCGATTAACGGATGTACAGCGATGTATTCGGTGATGTAGATGCCGAGGAAACTGAAGCTGTTTACCCTCTCAGCCCCAGAATTATTGATGTCAATAGGGATTAGCCCGTCTCTATTCCTCCTGTAATCCACAACCAGCTCCTTTGTTTCTGCGACTTTTAGGAAGAGGTTGTTTCTTGACATCAGTGTGTCGGAGAGATGACTTCTTCCCGGTAGGTCACCATTGAGTTAAGGCCAATGAATGTAGTGTCGTAGCGTCGTTGGTAAATTTAATTAGCAGATTGGAGCTGCCGGTGGCAATACAGCCATGTGTATACAGAGGGAAAAGGAGGGCACTGTACGTATCCCTGAGGGGCCTTCTGTATTGAGAGTCAGAGTGTTGGAGGTGAGGGAGCCCACTCTTACAAGTCGAGGGTCCAGGGACAAGGCCGCTATCTCTGAGCTTCTTGCCTGCCTGGATGGAGCTATGATGTTGAGTTCTGAACTGTTGTCCAAGAACAGCATTCTCACATAAGCATCCTTCTTTTCCAGATGTATAAAGACGGTATGTAGAGCAGTGGCTATTGCGTGATCTGTTGATCGGTTGTGTCCGTAGGGGAATTGTAGGGGGTACAGTTTGGATGATAGCAAGCTGCGGATGTAATCCTTGACCAGCCTGTCAAAGCATTTGAGACAAGACGCCAGTCGTTCAGGCATGTTACTTTGGTCTTTTTTTGGTCAAAATATTTTGAGGTCCCGGGGTGCTCTAGAAAAAAATGTCTGGGCCCTTAGTTTCGATCTGAACCACTCACGACGTTACGATAGTAAAATGGGAAAAGGAGAGGTCAAAATAAGCACAAAGGGTTTGACAATTGGAGGGACAGGTTTCTAAAATATTTAGGAATATAGAAAAATAGAAAACCTATAGCACAATACAGACCCTTCAGAAAGCTCATAAAGCTGGGCTGAACTTGTCCTTACCTTAGAAATTACCCAGGGTTACCCACAGCACTCTATTTTTCTAAGCTCTATGTTCCTACCCAGGAGTCTCTCAAAATACCCTAACGTATCCGCCTCGACCACAGTCGCCAGCATCCATTCCACGCACTCACCATTCTCTGCATAAAAAAAAAACTTATCCCTGACTTCTCCTCTGTACCTGCTTCCACGCACCTTAAAACTGTGCCCTTTCTTGCTAGCCACTTCAACCCTGGCAAAAAGCCTTTGACTCGATCTATCGCTGTCATCATCTTACACACCTCTATCAGGTCAGCTCTCATCCTTCATTAACTTTTCCAATCCTTCGGGATTTCCGAACTCCTTTAAAATCTTCACTCTCCACTGACCAAACTGGCAGTATTATAGCGAAACTGCCGGCAATAACCTTTGATACTTAAAACAGAAAGTAAAACTCCGCTTTTGAATAAAACTGCGTCATAATATCGGAGTACGCAGCAACATAGAGTCAGTGGTGAATTCAGCCACGAACTGCGTACGTCACAGATTGGGATTCTCCATTTATATCCGGTTGAAAAACCTATCACATGACCTCTCACTGGCGGGGAAAATGACGTCACTCCCCATCACAAGACCATTACCTCATCTCCAGCATAGCTTCAATTACATCACGGTCTCGTGACAGGTACAAGATACCCACGGGAACGTTACACCTACTTCCAAAAAAAATTGGTCTGTCAAGAACAAAATTTTAACAATTAACTATTTACAAAAAAAACAAATGTATAAAATTTACAACATATACAGTATACATAGTATTATCACACACCAACTTACAAATTATTACACAGGAGTGTTACAAATGTTAAAACATCACTCCATAAATAAAATTACATTGTACATTCAACATCGAGATAGACAATCAGCAATAACATTATCTTTACCTTTAATATGAGTTATCAAAATATTAACCTCTTGTAACATTAAATCCCAATTTAATAGCCTTCTGTTTTTGTTTTTCATCTTACTCAGAAACACTAACGGATATTGATCAGTGTAAATGATAAGTGGTTTTTGAGTTGCACCAACATATACGTCGAAATGGTCTAAGGCTAAAACAAGAGATACCAATTCGTTATCGAATATCGAGTCGGATATCTTCTTTGATGCTCATTAAATTTCTTAGAAAATTAAGCTACTGGATGATCAACCTCATCACCCTCATTTCTTTGCAATAACACTGCTCCTGCAGCCTCATCGCTAGCATCTACAGCTAATGAAAAAGGGTTTTCAAAGTCAGATACCTTGAGCACAGGTTGTTGACATATCATAGTTTTCAATTTCTCAAATGCTTCTTGACAAGGCACTGTCCACACAAACTTTTCATTCTTCTTCAAGAGGTTAGTTAATGGAAGGGCCACATTAGCAAAATCCTTACAGAATTTTCGATAATATCCTACCATAAACAGAAATCTTCTGAGAGTTTTTTTTTTCCAGTTGGAGTGGGAATTTCTAAAATTGCCCGAACTTTTGCCTGAAATGGAGCTACCTTACCTTGACCCACAACATAACCAAGAAAAGTCACAGTGGGATGTCCGAATTCACTTTCAGCTAAGTTAATAGTTAAGTTAGCTTTGGAAAGCCTTTCAAATAATTTCTCAACCACAATAATGTGTACTTCCCAAGTATCATTTCCTGTCACGAAATCGTCAATATAAGCATCTACATCTTTCAATCCCTGAATCACAGTGTTAATCATCCTCTGGAAAGTACCTGAGGCATTCTTCATCCCAAATGGATGAACATTATATTCATATAATCCAGATGGAGTTACAAATGTAGAAATCTCTCTACCACTATCCGTTAATGGAACACACCAATACCCTTTCAATAAATCAATCTTTGTAAGGAAATTTGTTTTTTCCACTTTATCTACACAATCATCTACTCTAGGAATTGGATATGCATCTGTTTTCGTTCCAGCATTCACCTTCCTATTGTCCGTACAAAACCTAATACTACCGTCTGGTTTCGGCACCATAACACAAGTTGAACTCCAATTTGAGTTAGAAGGTCGAATAATATAATTCGATAGCATATATTTAATTTCTTTCTCAGCAAGTACACATTTTTCCATATTCATCCTATATGTGATGTTGTTTAATGGGTTTGGCATCTCCAACATCTACGTCATGTGAAGCTATGGTAGTTATACCAGGAAAATCTGGAAACAAATCCTTATATTTAAAAATTAATTGTTTCACCTGCTGTTTCTGCTCTGGTTGTAAATGTGCTGATTTCTCATCAATATTTTCCAGAACGGTTGAGTTTGGTAACCTGGCAGAAACAATGTTGGGTTTAGAATGAGTTTCAGATGAATTATCCATTATGTCCCTTGTGAGATCAGACTCATTATTACTGACCACAACTGTCATAGTAGCAGACTGTTTCTCATAATATGAGTTTATCATATTTATATGGCAAAGTTGTGTTGGCCTTCTACGATCTGGAGTTTTTATTACGTAATCCACATCATTGATTTTAGACACCATTTCATAAGGGCCATGAAATCTAGCTTGTAAAGGATTCGTTTGCACTGGGAAAAGAACCAGCACCTTATCTGCAGGTTTAAACGTCCTCATCCTAGCTTCTTTATCGTACAAGTTTTTCATTTTCTACTCAGTCAATTTAAAAAATTCCCTAGCTAAGCTACAAGCTTTATATAGCTTTAGGCCAGTAAAAATGTTTTAAAATATTATCCAGAGTTTTCCTTACTCCTTGCTTTCCACCTAAGGGCACTCTATTAGCTAAAGTTAAAATCTCATTTCGATAAACTTTAGGAACAACTACCTGGTAAACAATATTCCATTCATCACTTGCAGGAATTGTAGGCGATCTCCACTTCCTCATCAACACTCCTTTTTCAAAATAATATCCTACTGGCGCCTTCTCAATTTCCCTATCTGGAAGAGCTTGTTCTTTTAATTTTATAATCTCAGGGTCTCTACTCTGCTATCGTCTCCTTTCGAGACAGAGACAAATCTTCATGGTCAGACTTACTCCAAGAATCTTGTTCAAACAATGAAGGTTAGAAAGTTTCTGACACATCCTCAAAACTCGAATCCAGAGTTGAACAATCATGGGTAACAAACTCATCCTGCGCATCAATCTTTTTAGCCATAGCTCGCGTTATCACACAGGAATAATCTGTGTTAGAATCCAACTGTGGTTCTTCTAACTTTATTGTCAAATGCTATTCAGGAAAAACTTGTCCACCTGCCAAGTCATTACCTAACAATAAAGTAATATCCTTCACAGGTAAGCTAGGCTGTAATCCTACTTCAACAAGTCCCATAACTAACCCTGACTTTGAATTCACTTTATGCAGATGTACAGGCATAAGGGCTCTCCCAACACCTTGTATAAAATTTATCTCACCAGTATCAGACTCTTCATTAAACTTTAACACACTGTCTAACATCAGTGACTGAGAAGCTCCAGTATCCCTAAGGATTTTTATTGGCACCAGAGTAGATCCTTCTTTAAAGAATACAAATCCTTCAGTTATAAAATGATCATAACCGCTTTTAACTTGGTCAGACTAAGAAAACCTCATTTGCGTTTATTAAACCCTGTGGATTTACATGTGTTTCAGTATGTTGCACACAAGCATCTGGGACTGCTTCCTTTTCTTTCTTTTTCAATCGGAAACAGTTAGCTATTACGTGACCAGGTGTCATACAATATTTACAAATCTGACAAAATTGTCTTTCCTTCACAGGTTTTCCTTCCTCTTTACCCTTCACACTAACTTTCGATTTAATTACTGATTTACCTTGATTCACTATGTTATTTTTCCTTTTAAAAGTTCTACCTTGAGAAAATTTATCTTTATGAATTAAAGCATACTCATCAACTAATTTAGTAGAGTCCTGTGTTTCCGTGTTTCTCTCATTTGAGTATGTCTTTACTTCATCAGGAATACTCCTTTTAAACTCCTCCTTTAAAATCAGCTCTTTCAATTTATTATAGTCCCCATTTACATTTTTAGAGGAAACCCATCTCCCCAAACACATAGCTTTATCATAGGCAAATTCCACATACGTTTTCTCCACAGATTTCTTCAAATTTCTAAATCTTTCTCTGTAAGCTTCTGGAACCAACTCATGTGCCTTCAATATCTGATGCTTCACAATATCATAATCAAGAGCTTGCTCAGCAGTTAAATCTGTATAAACCTTTTGTGCTTTGCCTTTCATAACACTCTGTAACAACACTGACCATTTCTCTTCTGGCCACTCTGAAATCAGAGCAATAGTTTCAAAATGTGAAAATATTTTTCTACTTCTCTTTCACTAAATGGAGGGACCAAAGTAATTGACTAACAACAAACGTTTTCCTAGAACCAGGAGACTGATTCGCAGACCTTAATTCGGTTATGGCCAATTCAAATTCCCTTTTTTTATTTTCTGTTTCGAACCTACAACGCTACAAGTCTGATTTACTTTGTTCCCACTTCATTTGTTCAATTTGTAACTGTATCTTTAGAGTACTTATTGGAAACGAATCTAAAACCGATTCATCAAAATCACCCGAATCTACATAGTGTGACGCGACTGTTCTCTGTATTAGAGCCTTTGATGTAGAGCTCGATATACCTTTAAGTTCCAACCTACTAGCAATTTCAAATACAACAGTTTTTTTCGCCTTCGCTAATGGAGAGAAAATACAAAAGAAAAGACTGTGGCGCTAAGGGTTTTGGGATTCCTTGTGCAGGACTCTATCGGTTATTACATGGTATTACAGGAAATTTTCTAACATGGGTGGAGCATTGGCTGATTGGTAGAAATCAGCGAGTGGGAACAGAAGGATCCTTTTTTTTGGTTTTCTGCCAGTGAATAGTGGTATTCTGCAGGGGGCGGTGTTGGGACCACTTCACACCATTCTGTAAATAAGTGTTTTAGATGATGGAATAGTTGGCTTTGATACGAGGATTGGTGGATGGGCAGGTAGTGCTGAGGAAACAAGTAGAACGCAGAACGATGCAGAAGGATGGAGATTAGGAGACTGGGCATGAAATTAGTAAATGAAATGCAATGTTGGAAAATACATAGCCATGCACTTTGCTAGCAGAAGTAAATGTGCGGACTATTTTCTAACCGGGTTGAAAATCGAAGAATCTGAGATGCAGGAGGGACTTGGGTGTCCTTGTGCAGAACACCATGAAGATTAACTTGCAGAGTGGGTGGTGAGGAAGGAAATACATTTATTTCAAGAGAACTAGATTGCAAGTACATGGATGTAATGCTGAGGCTTTATAAGACACTGGCGAGGCCTCATCTTGTGTATTATGAGCATTTTTAGGCCCGTCATCTTAGAAAGGACGTGCTGGCATTGGGGAGAGTCTAGCAGAGGCCCACAATGATAATCATGATACCAGGAATGAAACGGCTGCCTTACGGGTAACGTTTGATGGCTCTGGGTCTGTACTCGCTGGAATTCCGAAGGATGATGGCTGATCTCATTGAAACCTTTCAGAGTAGATGTGAAAAGGATGTTTCCCATACTGGGAGAGTCTAGGACAAATGGCCATAGCCTCAGGATACAGGGGATACCCTTTCAAAACAAAGATGTGAAGATATATCTTTAGCCAAAGGGTGATGAATTTTAGGAATTAGTTGCCACATGCAGCTGCGAAGGCCAGATCGCTGGGTGCTTTTAAGGCAGAGATTTATAGGTTCTTGATTGAACATGGCATCAAAGGTTACGGGGAGAAGGCCAGGAGCTGGGGTTGCGGAGGAAATAGAAAAAAAGATCAACCTTTGTTGAATGGCGTAGCAAACTCGAAGGGCCGGATAGCCTAATTCTTCTTCTGTATCTTATAGTCTATGGTCTTCTACCATAAAAGCAAGGAAGAAATGTTGGGAATTTATAAAGCACTGTCGGGTCTTCTCTTAGAGAATCGTAAGCAGGTTTGGGACGATTTTCTTAGAAAGGAAATTGGAGAGTGTTCAAAGGAGGTTCACGAGAGCGATTCCAGTATGACGTGGGTTGTCACATGAAGCGCTTTTGGTGCCTCTGGTCCTGTATTCGCTGAGAAATGACAAGAACAAGGGGGGACCTCATTGAAACCTATTGAATGTTGAGAGACTTTGATAGACTGGATATGGAGAGGATGTGTCATATAGTGCGAGAGTCTAAGATCAGAGAACAGAGGCACAGAATAGAGGCGCGTCCTTGGAGAACAGAGAATTTCCTCAGCCAGAGAGTGGTGAATCTATCGAACTGTTTGTCACGGGTCTTTATGTATATTTAAGGTCGGGTTTGAACGATTCTTGAATGTTAGGGGCTTGAAAAGATGTAGGGAGAAGGCGGGCCTTACTGGAGTCAATGTAGACAACACCCACGCACAAAGCTCTGTTGACTCTCCCTATTAAGTCCCTTTATATCCGAATACTTGTAGGTCCTATCACTCAGTACTCATACCAATAATTTACCTACTACTGACGTCAAATTTACCGGCCTATAATTTCCCGGATTACTTTAAGAGCCATTTTAAAACAACGGAAAAACATGCGCTATCCTCCAATCCTCCGGCATCTCACCCGTGGATACGAACATTTTAAATATATCTGCCATGGCCCCTGGAATTTCAACACTGGTCGCCTTCAAGGTCCAAGGGAATACCCTATCAAGTCCTGGGGATTTATCTACTCTGATTTTCCTCAAGATGGCAACCACCTCCTCCTCTTCAATCTGGAAAGGTTCCATGACCTAACTACTGGTTTGCCTTATTTCCATTCACTCCATGCCAGTTTCCTCAGTAAATATAGACGCAGAAAACCCATTTAAGATCTCCCCCATTTCTTTTGGTTCCATACGTAGCCGACCATTCTGATCTGCAAGAGGAAAAATTTTATCACTTACTATCCTTTTACTCTTGATACAGCTGCAGAAGCTCTTTGGATTACCCTCACCTTGACTCCCAAAACATCCCATGTCTTTTAGCCCTCCTGCTTTCTTTCTTAAGTATTTTCTGCATTTATTATAGTCCTCAAGCACCTGATTTGCCCCTGTTTCCCATACATGTCATACATCTCTCTCTTCTTCTCTACCAGAGCTACAATACCCCTAGAAAACCAAGCTTTCTTATTCTTATTCAACTTGCCTTTAATCCTGACAGAAAAATACAAACTCTGCACTCTCAAAATTTCTCCTTTGAAAGCCTCCCACCTACCAATCACGTCCTTGCCAGAGAACAACCTTTCCCAAACCACGCTTTTTAGATCCTTTCTGATTTCTTCAGATTTGGCCGTTTTCCAGTTTAGAACCTCAATCCGAGGACCAGATCTATCTTTGTCCATGACCAAGTTGAAACTAATGGTGTTATGATCATTGGAACTAAAGTGTTCCCCTACAGACACTTCCGTCACCTGTCCTAACTCGTTTCTTGATAGGAGATATAACATTGCATCCTCTCTACCAGTACCACTATATATTGATTTCGAAAACTTTCCTGAACACATTTTACGAACTCTAACTTTTATAGACCTTTAACAGTATGGGAGTCCCAATCTATATGTGGAAATTTAAAACGCCCTACTATCACAACTTTATGTTTCCTGTGGTTGTCTGCTATCGCTCTGCAGATTTGCTCCTCTAGTTCTCGCTGACTATTCGGTGGTCTATAATACAACCCCATTAATGTGGTCGCACCTTTCCTGTTTCTCAGCTCCACCCATATGGCCTCGGTATACAAGTTTCACTAATGGCTACAATATCATATTTCACGTGCCAATCCATGCCCTCATCTCGTCAGACTTCTCCTCAATGCTCCTCGCATTGAAATAGACACACCTCAGAAGATTATTACCACCACACACAGCCCTTCTATTTGTGACTTTGCAGGAACCTTTAAAATCATTTATTTACACCCCCGCTCCACCATCAGCTCTGGCACTCTTATTCCCATCCCACTGCAGATCTAGTTTAAACCACCCTCCCACCAAACCTCCCTGCAAGGATGGTGGTTCCCTTGTAGTTCATGTGTAACTCGTCTCTATTGTACAGTTCCTACCTGCCCTAGAGGAGGTTCCAATGGTCCTGAAATGAAACCCTGCCCCCTACACCAGTTCCTCAGCCACGTGACTATCTTCCAGAGCATCCGATTCTTACTCTCCCTGGCACGTGGCATAGGTAGTAATCCTGAGATTACTATCCCCGAGGTCCTGCTTTTTAATTTCCTACCAAGCTCTCCATACTCACTCTTCAGGACCTCCTCACACTCTCTTTCTACGTCATTGGTACCGCTGCGTACCATGACATCTGGCTGCTCACCCTCCCATTTCAGAATGCTGTGCACGCGATCAGAGACATCCCTGATCCTGTCATCCAGGAGGCAATAAAACATCCGTGAGTCTCCGTCATGACCACAGAACCTCCTGTCTGTACCTCTAACTATCGAGTCCACTATCACTACCGTTCTCCTCTTCTTCCCCCCTCCCTTCTGCTCTGCAGAACCAGACTCAGTGCCAGAGATCCGGCTGATGCAGCTTGCCTCAGTTAAGTCATCCCGCACGACAGTATCCAAATCGGTATACTTGTTGTTGAGGGCAATGGGCACAGGGCAGCCCTGCTCTGCCTGCACTTTCACTTTCCCTCGCCTGACGGTAAGCTAATTACCTGTGCGCTGCTCCTTTGTCGTAACTACCTCCCTGAAACTACTATCTATAAACTCCTCATTCTCCCTAATGATCCGGAGGTCATTCAGCTCCTGCTCCAGTTCCTTAACGCGGATTGTTAGGAGCTGCAGTTGGATGCACTTCTTGCAGGTGTCGTGTCAGGGAGAGCAGAGGTCTCTCTGACTCCCCACATCCTGCAAGAGGAGCATTCTAACATGCTGCCTGGAATTCTCAGTACTCTAAACAAACAAAAGAAAACTTGCTGGAACCAACCCTCGACTCTGCCCGTTCACGCCGAAGCCTGTTGAGCCAAAGCCGTCCCACTCTGACGATGGCCACTATGCGGATTGCCGCTGTAAATGGACGTCTTTTTTTAAACCTTTGGCGCTTACGTCACGCGCCTGCGCAGTCTAGCATCTTATCCCGGAGGATTGAAAAAATGACTTCTCACCGAGATGGCTTTACGCCTTCAATCTCAGCCTCTTGCTTCGATTTAAAAAGACCGTTGAAAAATTCCTCTCCTTTTTAAACCTTTGCCTTTCTACGTCACGCGCCTGTGCAGTCTAGCCTTTTTTACCCGTGCAGAAAAAGTGACTTCTCTCCGAGATGCCTTCACTCCTTCCCTCTCAGCCTCTTGCTTCGATATAGAGTATTGTATTCTGTTGCGATCACCTCACTTAACGAAGGAGGTTGTGTCTGTGGAGCGGGTGCACATAACGTTTACCGGATAGTGTTTGAAGTTAAGGGCATGCATACGTGGAAGGATTGGATAAAGGTGTGTTCGCTGTAATTATGGGACTGCAAAAAGATCTCTTCCGGTTTTAAAGGTTAATGTGAGGCACAGAGTAGCGGCTAGTATCACTTCCCCAGGTTGAAATTTCCAGTACCGGAGGGCGACCATTTAAAGTAAGAAAG
The DNA here is from genome assembly GCF_048418815.1 of Hemitrygon akajei. Lineage (NCBI taxonomy): Eukaryota > Metazoa > Chordata > Chondrichthyes > Myliobatiformes > Dasyatidae > Hemitrygon > Hemitrygon akajei. Next base: position 209,509,959 of record NC_133126.1, on the reverse strand, counting down.
GGAAAGTTCATTGGAGATTTGCAGGGCAAGTTTTTTTTTACAGACAGTGACGTGTGCCTGGAATCCTCTTCCCTGGGAAGTGATGTTGCAAACCACGACAGAAGCTTTAGAAAGTCTGTTAGATAGGGTCATCAATTTGCAAGAGATGGAATGTTATGAATGTTAAATAAAAAATATAACTCTGTTTATCATACGTCGGTTGAAAAATACAGTGAAATGTGCTATTTGTGGTAAATGTAATCAGCGTGGACTGTGTTACAAAAAAAAAACTGCAGAGGTCACGATGGTCGCGGTGCCAATATTGCATGCCAACAACAAACTTACCCTTAACCTTTACAACTTGGGAATGTGGGAGGAAAGACATACAGTTATGGGGACAAGGTGCCAACTCCTTTCACAGAGTGGTAGGAATTGAACCCCAATCAGTGATCGCAGGTGTGTGAGTGATGCGTCAACTGCGACGCGGCCGTGCAGCTCCATTGTGTATGCAGAAATGATTAGTTGGGTTGTGTATTAAATTAGTTTATTTGACACAATATTGTGGGATGAAGGGCTGTTACTGTGTTGTATTGTTGTGTTTTGTATGTTCTGATAAAGACACGATACACGTCTGATCAATGGTAATGGTTGCGAGTGAAATATTCAACACACTTCACTATAGAAATGTACATTTATGTTAAAAATCTTCATTTCGACGTTCCCTTTAAGAAGATAAGATTAAGCAAGAGAGGGCACGGTTAAGGTCTACAAGGATTTTATATGGAAAGAACGAGTAGTGTCATAGAACACTACAGCCAGAAACCTGCCTCTTAGCCCATCTAATCTGACTGGTTGCATCGTTATGAACCCGAGAGACAGCTCTCCACACTCCTGTTGTCTATGTGCAGTCCCTATCAACAGTCTACTCAAAACTGCTGTGGCTTTGTACTTCCAGTAATGTGGGCCCAGGAAAGATTCCATACATGATAAATCCACAAGCCTTGACATTCAGGGACGAGGGCTAGAGTATTATTAACTTCATTAGTTTGTGACGATGTTTTTCCGACAACGCAATTATATGTGTTATATGTGCAAAATGGACCAAATGTGATTGAACCGCAGTTTTATAAAGCGGCATATAATACGCTACATGTAGAATTAAATCTTTAAAAACACACGAAGGACACATGAAGGATAAAAAGGGCAAAACACTTCGTGCGTTTCGTCGATGCATATTATTCTATAATCTCTCTGCTCTACCCATCAACTGTTTCTTCGTGTTCTCTTCCGGTTTGATTAAAATAATGTAACATTTTGGAACAAAGATGCAACTTAACAATCCAAAGCTTGATGCTAAAATCGCAAAGATTTCCACAGCGACCGTGTACTTCCCGGGAGTGCTTACATACGCTGAAATGAATGTTATCCACACTGCAAAAAAGATGAGCATGCTGAACGTTATAAACTTAGCCTCGTTAAACTTGTCCGGTAATGCTCTGCCCAAGAAGGCTAAGATCAAACATATGCACGCTAGTAGTCCGATGTAGCCGAAGACGCAGCAGAAAGCAACAGTGGAACCCACAGCACATTCTAGAATAATCTTTGAACTTTGGTATTTGGTGTTTTTCGACGGGAATGGGGGGGAAGTTAGTAGCCAGATCACACACACAATAACTTGAATCAATGTGGAGAGAAGGATAATGGATCTTTGCTGTGTAGGCCCGAACCATTTCATCACATTGCTAGACGGCAAGGTGGATTTGATGGCCATCAGGACGACCAAGGTTTTGCTGAGAATGCAGGAAATGCACAGCACGAAGCTAATCCCGAAGGCAGTGTGACGCGCTGCGCACGACCACGGTGACGGCTGCCCAATAAACGCAATGGAACACAGGAAGCAGAGAATTAACGAGACCAACAGAAGGAAACTCAGTTCCGAATTGTTGGCCCTAACAATGGGCGTGTTTATGAAATATAGGAACACAGCCGCGACAGCTCCCGTGATGCAAGCCCCAAACAGGGACATGGCCGCCAGTATTACCCCCATGCTGTCGCGAAAAGAGAGGAACTCGATCTGTTTGGGAACACAACGGTCTCTTCGATCATTCGACCAGTAATCCACAGGACACTTGATACATTCTGTGGAATCTATGGATGGAAAATACAATGTGAAGATCTACAGTGGGAAGGAAGTTATCCGAAAATTCTGGGCATACAATCGTCCCTAATTCGATAAGTGTACTTTACCTGTTTGATTGCTAATCTCTCCGTCAGAACAGGGTAAGCAATCGAAGCAGCAGACGGGCTGACCTTGTCGAGCTCCCTTTCTTGTACCTTTAGCGCACGGTTCACTGCAGACAGATACTGGAACCTGTGGAGACAGAACATTGTACACTAAACGACACACTTATTGCGCAATCGCAGGACATGTCACTTTTTTGTGAGTTTTCCTTTCGAGGATTGAAGATTAACTTTGTCAGGTAGAGGTGAGGTAATAGGATACTGGTCAGCGTCAAGCTTTAAAGCGTAGGTGACCCGGGTTATGTTCCCGCCGCTGTCTGTAAGGAGTTTGTTCATCCCGTGTCTGTGCGGTTTTCCTCCGGGTGCTCCGGCTTCCTCCCACATTCCAAAGGCATACAGGTTAGCATGTTAATTGGACAGCTGTGTCCAATTGGGTGCCGCGGACTCGTTAGGCCGAAAGGGCCTCAATGTACTGAATCTTGAAATAAAAAGAAAAGATTTTCGCCATATGTATTCATATGTATGAGGATTTTTTTTGTTTTGTGTTGGCGCAATAGGCAACAGCATTGTGCTTATTCTTTACTTGAGTCTGTACTTGATATGGCATTGAGAAATTAACCTGGTCACGTGTCAGATCTGTCGGTGCGAGAGCGCTTTGGAGGTCGTGATCACAACTCCATCTCCTTTACCATAGCGCTGGAGAGGGTTCGGGGCAGATAATTTGGGAAATCATTTAATTGGGCTAGGGGGAAATATGATGCTATTAGGTAGGGACTTGAGAACATAAATTGGGAGCAGATGTTCTCAAAAAAATGAACGGCAGAAATGTGGCAAATGTTCAAGGGAAATTTGCATGGCGTTCTGCATTGATATGTTCCATTGAGGCAGGGAAAGGATGGTAGGGTAAAAGAACCATGGTGTACAAAGGATGTAGAGAATCAAGTTAAGACGAAAAGATAAATTTACAAAAGGATCAAGAAACTAGGTACCGACAGAGCTCTAGAAAATTATAGGTTTGCCTTCAAGGAGTAGAGGACTGACATTAGGAGAGCTAGAAGGGGCCATGAGAAGGTCTTGGCGTGCAGGATTATGGAACCCCAAGGAATTCTACAAGTATGTGAGAGCAAGAGGATAGCTATGTGAGAATAGGACCTATCAGGTGCAATAGTGGAAATATGTGCATGGAGACCGAGGAGGTAGTGCAGGTATTTAATAAATACTTTGCTTCAGTATTCTCCAGGGAAAAGGACCTTGGTAACTGTAGGGATGACGTACAGCGGACTGAAACGTTTGAGTGTATAGACGTTAAGTAAGAGGATGTACTAGAGCTTTTGAGAAAAATTAAATTGGATAATTCGCCGGGACTGGAGGAGATATACCCCAGGCTACTGTGGGAGGCGAAATAGGAGATTGCTGAGCTTCTGGCAATGATCTTTGCATCATCAATAGGGACTGGAGAAGTACCAGAGGATTGGAGGGTTGAAAATATTGTTCCCTTTTTCAAGAAAGTGAGTAGGGATAACCCAGGAAATTATAGACCAGTGTGTTTTACATCAGTGGCAGGTAAGCTGTTGGTGAAGGTTCTGACAGGCAGGATTTACGTGATTTGGAGAGACATAATCTGAGTAGGGATAGTCAGCATAGCTTTGCCTGTAGTTGTGGTTGTACTTGATTTGGTTTTGAGAAATGTACCTGGTCACGTATCAGACCTTTCGGTGGGAGAGCATCTTGGAGGTAGTGATCACAACTCTATCTCCTTTACCATAGTGCTGGAGAGAGATAAGTGCAGACAATGTGGGTATCATTTATTTGGACTATGGGGAAACATGCTGCTATTAGGCATAAATTTGGAAATGCACGGCAGAAATGTGGCAAATGTTCAGGGATCATTCTCATGACGTTCTGCACTGGTATGTCCCAGTGTGTCAGATAAAAGATATAGGGTAGAAAACCGACGGTGTTCAAAAGGTGTACAAAATCAAGTTATGCCAAAAAGGAAGACTTACGAAAGGTTCAAGGAACAAGGTACTGACAAAGCTCTAGAAAATTAGTGTTGCCTGGAGGGAGTATAGGAATTAAATTAGGAGAGCTGGAAGGGGGCCATGAGAAGGCCTTGGCGAGTAGGATTAAGGATAATCCCCATGCATTCTGCAACTTTGTGAAGAGCAAGAGGATAGTCATGTGAGAATAGGACCAATCAGGTCGACAGTGGAAACGTGCATGTAGTCGGAGGAGGTAGCGTAGGCACCTAATGAATACTTTTCTTCAGTATTAACCAGGGAAAAGGACCTTGCTAACTCTGCGGACGTCGTACAGCGGACTGAAACAGTTGAGCATATAGAAAGCAAGAAGATGTGTTGGGAATTTTGAGAAACATTAAGTTAGAGAAGAGACCGAGACTGGACGAGATATACCCACAGGCTGCAGTGAGAGGCGAGGGAGGAGATTGCTGAGCCTCTGGCGATGATCTTTGCATTATCAATAGGGATGGAAGAAGTACCGGTGGTCTGGAGGTCTGCAAATGTTGCTCCCTTGTTCAACAAGGGAGGAGAGGTTACCCAGGAAATTATAGACTGAGTTTTACTTCAGTGGTGGACAGGTTGTTGCAGAAGATTCTGAGAGGCAGTATTTATGAAAATTTGCCGAGACATTATCTAATTTGAGATAGTGAGCATAGCTTTGACAAGGGCAGGTCGTGCCTTACGAGCCCGACTGAATTCTTTGAGGATGGTACAAAACACACTGATGAATGAGAACAGAGGATGTACTGTAAATGGAACTCAGTAAGTCATTTGATAAGGTTTCCCATACAAGCCTCATTCAGTAAGTAAGGAGACATGGGTTCCAAGGCGACCTTGCTTTGCGGATGCATAATTGGCTTGCCCACAGAAGGCAAAGTGTATTGTCTGCAGTGATCTGTTCTGGGACTTCTCCTCATTTTGATTATTATTAATTACCTGGATAAAGTTGTAGAATGGTGGGTTGGCAAGTCTGCAGATGACACAAAGGTAGATAGCTGGGAGGGATGTCAGAGGTTACAGTAGGACATTGATTGGATGCAGAACTCGGTTGAGAAGTGGCAGGTGGAGTTCAACAAGGAAATTGTGAAGTGGTTCATTTTGGAAGGGCAAATTTGAATGCAGAATATAATAATAATATTAAGACTTTGGCAGTGTAGAGGATCAGGTACAAATTGCGGTCTGTGTCCATAGTATAAAAAAAAGCTGCTGCACACGTTGACGGTGCTGTTAGGAAGGCCTATAGTGAGTTGGCATGCACTAACCGTAGGAATGAGTTCAATAAACGTGAGATATTGTTACAGTAATTTAAGACCCGGTTGTCACAGCCGGGCTGGAAGTGTGGAGAAGTTCCCACTACCCACAGTACAGAACGATAAAGTGCTCAAAATGGTGTGCGTTCCTAACAGCCTCTCACAGTCAAGTTCAATTCTTGGCCTTCACTTGTGGCTCAGCTAAATCAGTGATGTGGAGAAGGATATCTCACTGCGTGGACAATAGGCAGTTCTTCACATCTTCACTCTCCCCCCAAGGTTTGTGCCCTGGGGAGGACACAGTCAATCAGAGGCTCAAACACATGATCCGCTGGGATAGACAGCTGCCTAATACAAGACCCTGGTTAGATCTCACTTGAGTGGGGTCACTTACAGGAAGGTTGTGGATTCTGTAGAAAGATTTACAAGGATGTTGCGTCGATTGGAGAGCTTGCCTTATGAGAATAGGTTACCTTTTCTCCTTGAATCCACAGGACATGAGACGTGACTTGATAGAGGTGTATAAGATGATGAAAGGTATTAATCATGTGGATAGCCAGAGGCTTAGGACCAAGGCTGAAATGGCATACACGAGGGGGCATAGTTCTAAGGTACTTCGAAGTAGGTAGAGAGGGTATGTCAGGGGTACGTTTTTCACACAGAGAGTGGTGTGTGTGTGGAATGCTATGCTGCCGACGGTGGTGGAGGCGAGTACAATAGGGGCTTTTAAGAAACTCTTCGATAGGTACGTGGAATTTAGAAAAATAGAAGGCTATGCTGCAGGGTCATTCTCGGCACATTCTACAGTAGGTTACATGGTTAGCAAAACATTGTGGCCCGAAGGACCTGTAATATGCTGTAGACCTCAATGTTCTATCAAAAAACAGATTGAAAAGTTAGAAGAAATAAAGTTTTGTGTAAAATATATCTTTAAGGGTACCGATATGCAATAACTGTACATAAATACCATCATGTATTTAAAATATCAAGGTATAATAAGTCTTGGTTTAAAGTGTTTGCAGCGCATTGCAATAGAGAGTTGGGAATGGGAGGGCTAGCGAGAATGCTTGATCAGATTAATAGTATAGGGGAAGAATGTTTTAAAGTGCTGTGTTTGTTTATGTTAATAGCCTCATCACTCTTTCCAAAGGGAACTCTAGAAGAGTGGGTAGTCTCCACGATATTTTTTTGCCCTGCCCGCTTGTCGTGGAAGCATACAAGTCCTATTTCTGCCTCAATTACTTCTTCTGGCAGTTCGTTTCATATACTAACTACCTACTGGATGAAAAAAAAACATGCCCATTAGCTCCCGGTTTAATCATTTCCCTCTCACATTAAACTTATGCTCTTTCGGCATTACTGTATGGTTTGGCGCAACATTCTTACATAAAATAGCACTTCCACAGTAAACTGTCAGGTCAACAGAAAAGGCCCTTGATTGCAGTCTGCAATCAAAGGCACACATTTCACCGATGAGAGTTGGGATCAAAGGGTGGAGGAGGTTGGTCTGGGGAGATGTGGGGAGGGTGTTGAGGGTATCTATGGTGGGACGAAGATCGAAACTCGACGGACACAAAGAGTCGACGGTGGGGCCTCAGAGACACGAGATTGCAGATTTGTGAGGGGAAATTAGAGACTGGGGTTCCAGTGACAACGACTAGTTCTCGGCCTGGACGTGCGGTCAGTGAAGGTCCAGGCTGTTGACAAAGTTGGATATAGCGTTTTTAGCAGTTTGAGGGTGTAAGGGATCTTTGGAACACGCATTGCCGGCGGTAGAACTGCGGTTTTGAATCCGTTCAGGATCATTGGAACCAGTGTTGACGATGTCCAGATACATCGGGGACGGTAAGTGATGCGGAGAAATTCGAAATCTAGGGGCATCCAACTGAATCGAGGTTCAATCCTGAGGTAGCAGGGATTGCAGTCTAGCGCCCTAGTGGGCCGTCGGCTTTGAAGACGACGGCTCTGCAGTCTGCAGATGAGCTATCTGCCGATCCTTGCTGATGCGGGGAAGGCGAGGAAACAGCGATCGAAATCTTGGATCCGGCAGCGATAAAGTATTGGAGAGATCAATTGCGTCTGGAGGAGTGAGAATCCCGGATCTGTTGCAGCGACTCCGACAGTCCCACCAGATTTCTCCGCATGGTGGAAAGGGTGGCGCGTGGCAAGAGTGGTGGGTGCGTGGATTGAACTGCCGGCAACGGTGGGGGAAGTGGATGCAATAGTGCTTTTTTAAAACTCTTAGATAGGTACATGGAGCTTTGAAAAATAGAGGGTTATGCAACAGGGTAATTATAGGCAGTTTCTAGAGTAGGTAGCATGGTCAGGGCAAGATTGTGGGCCGAAAGGCATATAATGTGCTGTAGATTTCAATGTTCTGTGTTCTGGAATGTGGAGGAAGCAGCAGCGGGGGAAGCAGTCAATTGAATGTGAGTACCTGGGGTCCTCAGAGGCTCCAAATCGACAAGTTTGAAAACTGATTTGGAAGCCATATGGTACAACCTGGCGGCGGAGTGAAATCCCAGGAAGTTTGCAAGGCTGTGGCAACGGGTCTGGATGAGACCATGGTCGAAGAGGCGGAGGGCAGCAGAGATCACAGAGGGGGAACAGTGAGAGACGGTTTCATTGAACTCCCGTCAAACGGAAGATTTAAACTTCTTCAGGATAGACATCCCTCGAAGAGAGTTCATAGTACGAGTAATATCACAAGCACGAGGAAATCTGCCAATGCTAGAAATTAAAAGCAACACACATAACGCTGGAGGAACTTAACAGTTCACTGGGCATCTATGGTCCGTGAACAGACGACGTTTCGGACCGAGTCCGCTCTCCAGGACTGGAAAAGAAGGGAGAAGTCAGTTTAAGAAGGTTGGACAGCGGGAAGGAAGAAGTACATAGTGGCAACATTGCATTTTCAGCAGGGATGAAGCCTGGTATAGACTAGATATCTGTTAGAGTCAGTGGATTTATAACATATATCATCCATAAGACTCTCTGCAGAGGTTGAGACAGAGAGATCGAGAAAGAGGAGAGAGGTGTCCGTAATGAATTAAGTAAATTTTGAGGCAGAGTTAAAGTTAGAGGCAATTTTGATGAAATTGACGAGCTGAGCTTGAAGCAGGAACCAGCCTGTAAGCAATCATCGATGTAGCGTAGGCAGAGTTGGTGAGCGACTCTGGAGTAGGATTGGAACATGGACAGTTCCACGTAGCCGACAAAAAGACAGGATCCTTAGAGTGTCCTTCACTATACCTTTAGTGGGGAAGTCAAGGAGCTTAAAGACATTTTCAAAGCTTGTGAAACGTCACGGATGTACGTAGGACTGGCGCATCGGTATCTTCGTCACCATGGATGAGATGTGCTGAAGGGCCCGTTTTATTGCGGCAGAGATTTATAGTTTTTATTTACTTGTTTTTCTTTGGAACTTCAGCACAGAGAATAGATGATGATCGTAGTCTGATTTGGATTGTAGTGAGGAAGTTTCTGTCTAAGCCCTGATACGCTGCTGAGAACACCCTCATCTGTGTCTCCTGCAGCTGCAGTAACGCCTGTGATTATGCATTCAGGCGGGGTGTGCTGAGTGAATGGATTGTTTCTTCTTATATAAACCTCCATTTGAGAAAAGGATTAAAAATTCCAACCCTCAACAAAATCATGTGGAGAGAATTCTATGGGACACTTAATATTTTGGGAACAGCTTCTTAAAGCTTCTTGCAATGTATAATGATGACAAAATATTAATACAAGATATACATATGTATATGTATATCTGTATCTATATATATATACATACACAGAGTATATATATATTTATATACATTATATTTATCTTATATTAATATTTTATTAAACATTGCAATGTACAATAACTCAAAGTGTTTTGATTTTTTGGTTTACACGGTGTATTATATACACACATTTGAGCAAAGAAAATACATTTGTAAAAGCAACAGAACAATCTTTTCAACTTATGTCAATAATAATAAACTTGAGTTCCTTACATTGTGTCCAGATCCGTGCCAAACGATTTCACTTTCCTCTAAGATAAATTCGTTCCCCGGAGGCAGGGCAGCATCGTAATATCCAACTTTAACCAACTCCACTGAACCGTCCACTCGTCCTTGCCAGTTTATCACGTCATAGGAAGCGATGGGATCTCCATTCTCATCAAAGCTTATTTGTTCTCCGAACTGATTGGTGAAGCGGACCTCCCGAAGATAGTGCAACAGCTGCAGATACAACAACATTCACTAAGTTAAGCCGTTTACTCATTGAATAAGGTTTAATATCTAAAGAACTATATTAAACTAGGATCCTTTTAATTGAAGTTTAAAACAATGTACTCATCTGTACTTGACAGACAGCAATGAATATTACATTCATTTTTCACACGTACAGTACATCGAAACATCGAAACCTACAATGAAATGCGTAGTTTGCGTCAAGGACTAACACAGACCGAGGACGTGCTGGAGAAAACCTCAAGTGTCAAAGAAACATCGAAAACCTACAGTACAATACACGCCGTTCGGCCCACAAAGTTGTGCCAAACATGTCTTTACCGTATAAATTACTCTAGTTACCCATAGACCTCTATTTTCCTAAGATTCATATACCTATCTAAAGTCTCTTAAAAGACCCTATCGTATCCGCCTCCACCACTGTTGTCGGCAGCCCATTCCACGCGCTCACCAATCTCTGCGTAAAATAACTTACCCCGATATCTCCTCGGTATCTACTCCCCAGCAACCTAAACCTGTGCCCTCTTGTGGCAGCCATTTCAGCCCTGGGAAAAAGCCTCTGACTGTCCACACGATCAATGCCTCTCATCATTCTATACACCTCTATCAGGTCACCTCTCATCCTCCGTCGCACCAAAAGGCCGAGATCACTCAACCTGTTTTTATCAGGCATGCTCCCCAATCCAGGCATCATCCATGTAAATTTCCCTTGCACCCTTACCATGGTTTCAACATTCTTCCTGCAGTAGGTTGACCAGAACTGAACACAGTCCTTTAAGTTGGGTCTGACCAGGGTCCTATATAGCGGCAACATTACCTCTCGACTCCTAAACTCAATTCCACGAATTGTGAAGGACAACAAACCGGATGCCTTCTTAACCACAGAGTCAAACTGCGCAGCTGCTTTGAGCGTCCTATGGACTCGGACTCCATGAACCCTCTGATCCTCCAACACAGCCAAGAGTCTTACCATTAATACTATATTCTGCCATCATATTTGACCTTCCAAAATGAAACACTTCACACTTATCTGGGTTGAACTGCCACTTCTCAGCCCAGTTTTGCACCCTTTCAATGTCCGGCTGTAACCTCTGACAGCCCACCACAGTATTCCCAAACCTTCCAACCATTGTGTCTTCAGCAAACTTACTCACCCAACTTTGCACTTCCACATGCGGGTCGTCTGTAAACATCACGAAGAGTAAGGCTCCCATTAGGGCACACTACTGGTCACCGACCTTCATGCAGAACATGACCCGTCTACAAACACTCTTTGCCTTCTGTGGGCAAGCCAGTTTTGAATCCACAAAACAATGTCCCCTTGGATCCCATGGCTCCTTGCGTTCTGAATAAGCCTTGCATGGGGTACCTTATCAAATGCTTTGCTGAAATCCATGTTCTATATCTATTGCTCTTCCTTCATCAATGTGTTTAGTCACATCCACAAAAAATTCAATTGGAGTCGTAAGGCACGACCTGTCCTTGACCAAGCCATGCTGACTATTCCTAATCATATTATACCTCTCCAAATGTTCATAAATCCTACCTTTCAGGATCTTCTCCATCAACTTACCAACCACTGCAGGAAGAGTCACTGGTATATAATTTCCTGGGCTATCTCTACTCCCTTTTCTGAAACCCTCCAATCCTCCGGAACCTTTCCCGTCCCTCTTGATGTTGCAAAGATCATTGCCAGAATTTCAGCAATATCCTTCCTCTCCTCCCACAGTAGCCTGGGGTACACCTCATCCAGTCCCAGCGACTTACCCAATTTGATGCTTTCCAAAACTCCAGGATATCCTCTTTCTTATTACATGCTCGAGCTTTTCAGTCTGCTGCAAGTCATCACTACAGTCACCAGTCTGTTTTCCACAGTGAATACTGAAGTTAAGTATTCATTACATCTACTATTTCCAACGGTTCCATACACACTTTCTCACTTGATATGCCCTATTCGTTCACGTCTTTTCTTCTTGCTCTTCACATACTTGTAGAATGCCTTGAGGTTTTAGTTAATCCTGCCCGCTACGTCTTTTCATGGCTCCTGATGGCTCTCATAATTTCCTTCTTTAGCTCCTTCCTGTTAGTCTTATAATCGTCTAGATCTCTAACATTAACTAGATCTCTGAAACTTTCGTAAGCTTTTCTTTTCTTCTTGACTAGATTTTCTGCAGCCTTTGAACATCACGGTTCTTGAACCCTATCATAACTTCCCCGTCTCGTTGGAACGTACCTCTGTAGAACTCCACACAATATCCCCTGAACATTTGCCACTTTTCTTCCGTACCTTTCCCTGAGAACAACTGTTCCCAATTTAAGCTTCCAAGTTCCAGTCTGATAACCTGATAATTCCCCTTACTCCAATTAAACGCTTTCCAACTTGTCTGTTCCTATTTTCAATGCTATTGCAAATGGTCCAATGCTATTGCAAAAGGAAATAAAATTATGATCAATATCTGCAAAATGCTCTCCCACTGAGAGATGTGACAGACGACCAGGTTCATTACTCAATACCAGATCAAGTAGAGTCTCCGCTCTGCATATTGTGGTTGGCTTATCTACATATTGTGTCAAGAAACCTTCCTGAACACAGCTCACAACCTCCACCCCATCTAAACTCCTTGCTCTAGGGAGATGCCAATCGATATTTGGGAAATTAAAATCTCCCACCATGATATCTCTCTTATTATTACACCTTTCCAGCATCTGTTTCCCTATCTGCTCCTCGATATCACTGTTACTACAGGGTGTTTTTTATAGGCCTACTAGCCGGCTTATGAAAAAACACCCAGTAGACTTCTTGACCACTTTGTGTTCCTAACCTCCACCCACAAAGACTCCATAGACAATCCCTCCATGACGTCCACCTTTTGTGCAGCCGTGACACTATCTCTGATTAACAGTGCCACGCCCCCACAACTTTTGCCTCCCTCCCTGTCCTTTCTGAAACATCTAAGACCCATCACTTGAAGTAACCATTCCTGTCCCCGAGCTATCCAATTCTCTGTAATGGCCACCACGTCATAGCTCCAAGTACTGTTCCATGCTCTAAGCTCATCCACTTTGTTCACAATATTCCTTGTGTTAAAATAAACACATTACAAACCGTCGGTCTGAGTGCGCCCCTTCTCTGTCACCCGCCTATCCTCCTTCACACACTGTCTCTAAGCTTTCTTTATTTGTGAGCCAACCAGCTCTTCCCCAATCTCTTCAGTCCGGTGCCCACCACCCAACAATTCTAGTTCAAACTCTCCGTAGTAGACTCAGCAAATTTCCCCGCAAGGATATCGGTCCCCCTAGGATTCAAATGCAACCTATCCTTTATAGTATCGGTCACATTTGCCCCAAAGGAGTTCCCAGTGATTCAGAAGTCTGAATATCTGCCCCTTGCTCCAATCCCTCAGCCACGCAATTATCCTCCACCTCATTGTATTCGGATATTTACTGTCACGTGGCACAGGCTGTAATCCCGAGATTACTACCTTTGCGGTACTGCTTCTAGCTAACTTCCTAACTCCCTGTAGTCTGTTTTCAGGACCTCTTCCCTTTTCCTGCCTATGTCATTAGTACCAATACATACCACGACCTGTGGCTATTCTCACTCCCACTGCAGGATATAGTTAACGCGACCTGAAGCATCCCGGATGCTGAGACCTGGGAAGCAAACTAGCATCCGAATTTATTTCCTGCTTCCCCCAAAATGTCATGGTTCTGTCGGTGGTCCGCATTCTGATTCACGGTCTGGTCCATCTTTCCTGTTTCCAGGTTTTCCGGTTTCCCCCTGTTCTGTGCTCTAATTGAGGCACCTGATTCTCATTTTGGGCTGGCTACATAAATAGCTCCCCGGTTCAGCTTCATTTGCTGGACTGTTCCCTTCACCATCCTCCTGAAGCCTTTGGCCGAAGCTTTGCCTGCAACATCGCCTGCGTTCTCGCCTGTATTGTGGTGTTCTACCGCTGGGGCAAGACCGGAACCTTGCTGTAGCGAGAAAATAAATTGTCTATCGTTGTTTGGAACTGTCTCTGTGTCCACACCTTCGCTAGGTAGGTCTTGCCGTTTGCCGCTACCTTAAGTTGGGAACCGTTTCTTTGTGTTGTCTCTACGAGTTCCGGCCCTACGTCCTACTCCTGACTCTGTGTAGAACACCGGCCCCAAGCCCTGTTCATAAGGAGGGGTCCCGGCTCTGTGTTCCATGTACCCCTGTTCCTGTCTCTCTTAAGACCCTCTGTTCCTGTTCACTCAAGACCAAGGACCCGTGTTCCTGTTATCTCAAGACCTAAGCTCCTTGTTCAGGTGTTTTAAGATCGAGACAAGGCTTTGGGTTCTTGTCTTATCCTTGTGCCTTGTCCTGTGCAGGAGTTCCATGTCTAGTCCTGCAGCGAAGCCTCAAAGAACCCAAACCTCGCCTAGTCCGGTAGCCAAGCCTCGAAGAACCCAAGCCATGTCCAGTCCTGTAGCCACGTCATGTCCTCGCCTAGTTCCGGGGTCCAGGTTCTGGGTCCTTGTCCAGTCTCTGGCTCGGAGTCCAAGCCCAGGCTTTTAGTTCCCAGTTCCTTGTCCTGGTCCCGCTTACCTATCCAAAGCCATAGCCCAAATCTGAGTTCCTGTCCCAGATCCTAGTCTGTGCCCTGTCCCGTCCCTATCTCTAGTCCAGTCCAGTTCCTAGTCCTTCAGTATCTGTGTCTTGCATTTGGGTCCGCTCCCCGCGCCCACCTTATGACACAGAATCGCCTGTCTGGCACCCTAACTATAGAGTCTCCTATCACTGCTGTCTTTCTCTTCTTTTCTGTACACTTCTGAGCCACAGCGCCGGACTATGTTCCCGAGACACGGCCACTGTTGCTTCCCCCAGGTAGGCTGTCCAGGCCAACAGTCCCCAAACAGGCGTACTTATTGTTAAGGGGGACAGCCACAGGGGTACTCTCTACTACCTGACACTTCCGCTTCCCTCTCCTGACCATTACCCACTGGTCTGTCTCCCGTGGTTCCGGTGTGACCTCCTGCCTATAACTCCTTTCTATCACCTCCTCACTCTCCCTGACCAGACGAAGGTCATCGAGCTGCAACTCCAGTACACTAACGCGGTCCCTTAGGAGCAGCAGCTCGACACGCCGGCTGTAGATATGGTCTTCCGGGAGGCTGGGAGACTCTAGGACTTCCCAAATCTGACACTGAGCATTGAACACCGGCCACACACACATACTTCCTTTCCACAATTAACACAGGTGAACCTCGCCTGGTGTCGCAATGGTTCCCATGACAAAAAACTGCCCTCAACTTATGAACCCTTACTTACCAGTCCGACTTTATGAAAGTGGGAGGAGACTGGAGCACCCGGAGGAAGCCCACGTGTCACGGGGAGAATGGACAAACTCCTTACAGGCTGCGGTGGGATTTATACCCTGGTACTGGCGTTGGAAAACGTTACGCTAACTTGTGCTTTTGTGCCGCCCAGTACCAAATAAAGTTGATCCTTAATCTTTGATCCTTGAATTGAACCCCAACGGAATGTAAAGCATTCCTTAACCGCTACGCTACCGCTTCGTACATTTTCTTGACTATTATGGAAACTACTTTTTGGCAGACGGGAATATTCCACTCGTTGCTCACCTGCCAGGGTAAAATGTTTGATTTTTGGCCACAAGTTTTGTTCACAAAGGGTCCGTTTCCGTCTGTACACGATTGTAAATTATGAAGAGCATGCGCCACAGCGTACACAGCTTTATACACATTGTAGGAGATTCTCAACTGTGAAACGTCAGCGTATGTATTTTCCACCGTCTCTAGACTCTCTGAACCGTTGCACAGTTTGTTTGGAGACAACGACGCGTTTCCGTCCAGAATCTGATTTGACAATTTTGGACTGCAGCCAAAAACATCCCGCCACAGTTCATCCACAAATGGGTGGTCTGGTGCCGAGGACGGATGGAGTTTGACCAGAAATTCTCTCAGACCAGGAATTTCCTGTTTCCGGATCGCAAACCCGATCGCTCCTGAAAGTATTTCACGGCTTTCCTCAGACCACAGATGGGTTGATGTTATCCAGCTCTCGCTCGCTATGATTTGAATGTCAGTAACGTTCTGTAGACGCATTTCCTTCACCAAGGACATTGCATCGCTTTCAAAAGTGAAAAGAATTACCACTTTAGCAGAGGACTTTTGCATCGTCGCTGTCACTTGCATCAGTTTAGATCTGGTGCTTGCAGAAGAAATAAATTCAATAAAAGCGATGCATGTCTCAAACTTAGAAACTTCTTGAATAAACGACAATATCGCGAATCGACCATATTCACCGTTATCAGCGACAATCCCGATCCAAAGCCACTGGAAGCGCTGTACAAGTCTGACCAAGGATTTGATCTGAAAGGCATCACTAGAAGCAGTTCTGAAGAACGTTGGGAACTCTCTTTTGTCACTTAGGCAGGTACAGGAAGCAGAGTAGCTGATCTGGAAGAGAAAACATATGTTACACAACACATTAAAGCACAGTTCACAAACATCTGAGAGTCCTTGATTCCGACTTCGGGGTAAAACAATTTGTTTGTGCATTTTTTCACTCGTCTGTCAGAGAAAATTCGGCTTTGAGAGACTGAAAGAGAGCTATATTTTTAAAAATAAAATCATGTTGTTGTAAGATTAGCTTTATAGAGATTAGCTTTATTTCTCACATGTACTTCGAAACATACATAGAAATGCTTCGTTTTCTGTCAAATCAACTTCACGGGGTTGCACTGGGGGCAGCCGTAAGCGTTGCCACACTTAGGGTGCCCCCAATTCATGCTCACTTCTCACTAACCCGAACCGACAGGCAATTGGGCTGAGGGAGCAAATCGGAGCACTTGGAGGAAACTCATTCGTTTGGAATCAAACATTTAAGAAAAAGCAGCAGATTAAACTGATACCAATCCTGATGTCGAGTGTTGGCTCGAAATGTCGAATGTGTATTCCCATCCTTTGATGCTGCTAAGCACGTTGAGTTCCTCCGGCATTTGCTGTGCGTTCCGGTATGTGAGAATCTGTTGTGTTTAACCTTTAACATTGCAGAACATCTCAAATCGTTTCACAGGTTAAACTGCACCTTGTGGAACTGAAAACTAAAAAAAAGGTCTCTATTTCTGCACAATAACAATTAAATCTGTATAATGATAATATGCTATATTCTTATATTTCAATGCTTGCAATAGATGGAAAAAGACGGCCATGCAGCACTTTACAGTTTGGTACGTACGGCATTGTGGGCATAACTGGATTGTGGTTGAAAGAAGATTATAGCGAGGAGCTTTACAGCCAAGGATCCATTTTGTATCGAATGTAGAAGCAGGTAGCAGAGGGGCTGTTAAAGTTCTGCTGTCAAAAATAAGTAAATCACTAGAAAGAGATGACAGAAGGTGTAAACCTTAGTGGGTAGAGCCAAAGAATTGCAAATGTAAGCAAAGCTCTGATGGGAGTTTAAGCTTAAGCAGCAGTAGCAGGGATGTGTACTACAAGTACAAATGGAGATAGAAAATGCACACCAAAGGGGCAATATTACAATCACCATGAGGGATTTAAGTATACAGGTAGATTGGGAAAATAGGGTGAAGGCTGGATCGCAAGAGGGAGAATTTCTAGAATGCATACGATATTGAATTTTAAAGCAGCGCGTGATTTTTAGCCTACTGGTTGGTCAACTAATCTGGATTGTGTGTTGAGCAACGAACTGGAGATGATCAGAGAGCTTAAGGTAAAAGAACTATTAAGGACAAATGAACACAATGCGATAATATTTACACAACAATTTTAGAAGGATAAGCTAAAGTCGGATTTAACAGTATTGCAATAGGAATTTGCTGAGGCATGAGAGTGGGGCTGGCCAAAATTGAAAAACAAAACAACACTGGCCGGGATGACAGCATAGCAGCAATCGCTGGAATTTCTGAAAACGATAAAAGGTGCAGGAGAAATACCTCTGAAAGAGGAAGAAGTATTCTAAAGAGAAATTGACACTACTTTGGTTAAAGAAGAAAAGTAAAAAAAAACATTTGAATAGAGGGCATATGATAGAGGGAAACGTCAAAGGAATTTAGGGGATCGGGAAGCATTGAAAAGCCACCAGAAGGCAACTAAAACGTGTAATGAAAGAGAGGCGAGGGTGGATATCTGACTGCTGGAAAGTGATGCTGGAGAGGGAGTGATGGTGGAACAAGAAAATGGCGGGCGAAACGGAATCAGTATTTTGCATCAGTCGTCACTGTGTTGAGACACTGGCTGCATGCCGGAATTTCGCGAGTCTCAGGGGGCAGAAGTGTGTGAAGTTCCCTTTATTATGGATACAGTGGTTCAGAATCTGACAGGTCTTAACGTGCTTAAGCTACCTGGACCAGATGGTATACAGCCCAGGGTTCTGTAAGAGGTGGCAAAAAAGATTCTGGAGGTATAAGTAATGATCTTTCAAAAATCAATTGATTGAAGAACGGAATGAGGCAGAAAAAAAGGAAATTATAGGCCAGTTAGTCTGATCTCTGTGGTTGCGAAGGTGTTGAAGGATCGGGGTATTTGGATTCACACGATATCCGTGGTGTCATTTTTCAGATGACAGGAAGGACAGTGAAGTTATGAACAGTGTGGAGATTGATAGGCTACAACAGGACATTGACAGGATCCAGAACCGGACTGGGAAGTGGCAGGCGGAGTTCAACCTAGAAATGTTCTAACAATGGAAGTTATAGGTAGCCGTTAGTGATAGTAAAATAACCTATGTCAGTAAAATTGTTACCAAATAATTCTGCGTGCTTCAAAGCAGACAATGCAAACAATCATGAATCTTCCTATTCAGCTCCGTCTACTTATACCTCATGACATTCAACAGACTGTAGAGCACAGCCTGTACAGTTTAGGCCAGACACAATTTTCTACGGACCGTACAGCTTACAGTAAATTAAGGAATCCTACCAGGCCGATATTGAACGGAGCTAATAGGCGTGAAGCAGCGACTGATTCCGAAGACGTGGCGTCGCCCACAACAATGGCCACTGCTGGGAGTGCTGAGCAAGTGTAGCTGGATTCAGGTTCATCTTCCTGGTTCAGGAACTGGAGGACTCCTTTGAGCGATTCGGAATGTGCATGGCAGCTGTCAAAGATCCTGTATCCGAGAGTTATATTGGGAAGCAGATTCGGATTCTTGTTTATTTCATCAATTGTGAAAATCATTGTCTGCACCCAACGAAGCTGCTCTTGCCGGAATCTAGCAAATATACAAGAGATGTGTCATCATATTGGAGAGACATGCAAAAATGTTAGTCAGTCCACAGTTTCACAACACTGTGTACAATTCTGCTCTTCACGGTACTGGAAGGATGTGGTTGCAATAGACAGAATGGAGAAGAGATTCAATGGTTTACAATCTGGAATAGAGCGCCATAGTTAAATGGAGAGATTGTATGGGCTGCGTTTATTCTCAATGCAGTGGAGGAGGATGAAGAGTGACCTACAGATGCCTATAAAGTTCTGAGAATCTCTCCTTAGATCATGTCTTTTCCCAAGGCAGGGGAGGCTAAATCTGGATGGAACGATTTGAGCCAAGAGAGGAGAAATGTAAAAGAAGACCGGAGGGTCAGATATTTAAGTGGAAAGTGGTGAGGGCCTGAACTGCAGTGCTGTACTTTTCTATAGTTCAATGAAATAGATCTTGAAGTGAAGGTGAGGTGAAGAGTGTTTGTAAGAGAGTCCAGGAGCTATGGAGATGAGTTCTTCAACTCGTTCTCAATATTTCGTGCTTATTTATTATTATCAATATATGACATTTTAGTGTGTTTGCACTGTTCATTGTTGTTTGTCCATCTTATTATGTGCGGTATTTCATTGGTTTGTCTATTTATGTACTGTGAATGCCCGTATGGAAGCAAGCACCAGTGTTGTAAATGGTGGCATATATGTGTGTTGCCGATAAACCTTTGAACTTTGATTTTGAATAATGCCATAGAATGTTTCAATGGCTCTTTACTGGGGCGCACGCACTGCAGTTCAATAACCTTTTAAAAAACGAGAAAAACACGTATTGAACTTAAAATTTTTACTTGTAGAAATGCTCTAGTTACAGAGGTCTCAGGGCTAAAGGAATAAAGGACAGAGAAGGCTATTAATCGCAAAAAATATCATCCGACTAATTGATTGTGAAATTTCCTCAATGATTGTTGCTCCCTGTGAATCAAGACAATAGGTATTTAGCAGGTAAAAAGAGATATAACAGATGTTGACTGCCTGAATTTTACCTTCCAGCTGATTCGCCTTCTGTGATAATGCAAAAGTACAATATAGGAATAAGCCCTTCGGCCCATCTTGTTAGTGCCAAGCCGTTTAAAATAACTACTCCAAACTACCTTCACCGGGACAATTGGCCGCCATGCCTCTATTATCTATGTGACTATCCAAAGATCTCTTAAACGTTGGAATCAAGCTCTCATGCACCTCTTGCGCAGGAAACTCATGACACACTCCCACAGTCCTATAGTGAACAAGTTTCCCCAACAGTCCTTCCAGGTGAGGCAACACTTCACTTGTGAGTCTGTTGGGTTCATTTATTGCATCCGGTTCTCCCGATGCGGCCACCTCTACATCAGCGAAACCCGACGCAGATTGGGGGATCGCTTCGCCGAGCACCTTCGTTCCGTCTGCCACAACAGACAGGATCTCCCGGTTGCCACCCACTTCAACTCTGCTTCACATTCCCATTCAGATATGGCCATACATGTCCTCCTCTACTGCCATGATGAGGCCAAACTAAGGCTGGAGGAGCAACACCTCATATACCGTCTATGTAGTCTCCAGCCCCTTGGCATGAACATCGAATTTTCCATCTTCCAGTAATTCCCTCCCTCTTCCTTCCTCCATTCCAGCCGCCTATCACCTCTCTCATATTTCTGCCTTCTTCTACTGCACATAGTGCTTTCCCCTTACATTCTTTCTTCACCTTTCTTGCCTGTCTCCTCCCTGCTTCCACTCCCCCACCACTTGATATTTCCTCTGATTGGTTTTTCACCTGGCACCTACCAGCCTTCTCATTCCCCACCTTCCCCCAACTTATTTATAGGGCCCATGCCCCCACGTCTTCAGTGCTGACGAAGGGTCTCGGCCCGAAACATTGACTATTTGTTTCCACGAATGCTACCCGACCTGCTGAGTTCCTCCATCGTGTTGTATGTGGTACCTGGACCCCAGCATCTGCAGTGTACTTTTGTGTTTACGTTTCCCTTCAAGTTCCCTATAAACTTCACATCATTTACTCTTCACTCTTATGGGCCTCATGAGTGAAGAAGTTTCCACTCACTCTCCCCATGAACCTCACGTTTTCCACCGTTTTACTCTCACAGTCTGAGTGACGAGGTTTCCCCTCACGTTCCCGAGAAACGTTGTATCTGTCACACTTAACTCATGACCTCCAGTTGTAGTCCCACTCGACCTAAGTGGAAACAGTCTGCTTGCATTTACCTTATCTATGCCCCTCATAATATTGCATAGCTCTATCAAATATCCTCTGAATCTTCTAACTTCCAAGGAATAAAATCCTAACGTAGTTAATCTTTCCATATAGCCCAGGTCCCCCAAGAGCCCGCAACATCCTTTTAAATTTTATTTTTACTTTATTTGCAGCATTCCGTTAGGTAGGTGACCACAATTGAACAAAATATTCTAAATGCGGCCTCAGCAATGCACTATACAACTTCAACATAACATTTCATTTCTTGTATTCAGTACGTTTATTTAGATGGTTTATCACCAAAAGCTTTCGTTACGAGACTGTCGATCTGTGACGCAATTGTCAATGAATTCTGGACCTGTATTCCGAGATCCCTTTGATCCAATACACTCCTCAGAGCCCTGACGTTTACTGTATAAAGCGACCCTCGTTGGCCCAACCGAATTGCAACAACGGGCATTTATTGGCATCAAATTCAATCTGCCATTTCAGCCCTTTTGCCATCTGGTTCAGATCCCGCTGCCATCCATGAAACACACACACACAGCACTGGAGGAACTTAGCAAACCAGGCAGGATCAATGGAAGAGGGTAAACAGTCATCATTTCTGGACGAGACGCTTCATCAGGACACTCAGTCAGGAATCTTTTCTCTTTGTGTCTTGCTTGGAATTCTGGCTGTTACAAGGAAGGACTGGGGGTGAATTCAGGTGCAGAACACAGTTAAGGAAACGTATTAGGACTTGACTTGGACTCAGATCTAGGACGTGGAGCCGGAGCCTTTACCGGAGTGGGATCCAGACACTTGACCGGACTGGGACCCGGAACCTTGAACTGGACTGGGGCCTGAAGCCTTGGACAGGGTCTTTGAGCCTTGACTTAGACTGGGACCAAGAGCCAACAAAAGAAAACAAGGTCAGACCACTCGCATCCCGGCTAAGAGCAGCCGCAAAACGGCTGGCAACACTCAGCTGGACACGAGAAGACAAAAACAAACAACAACAGTCAAAACGTATTTCGACACGGGGAAGTTCATGAAGTCGGCCCCTTATTCTTGGCGGCTCTGAAGACGGTCCCTTTATCCGGCGGCTTGGAACTTTTATCGCCGTCCTGGCCACAGTGACTATCCAGCATCTTGACACGAAGAAGGAACAGCGGATGACGGGCTGTCGGCTCGACCCCGGAACTTAGACAGGAAGGCTCTCGACTCGACTCACTCTCGGCAACCCGGAACGAGCATGACCGGACTGCTGAGGTGACGAACCAGCAGCGAGTAGATGTAAGCCGGAGTTCTTATGCTGTCGGTTCGAATGAGGATTAGGAGAACAGTGGAACACGGGGAAAGGAAATTAACTGAAATGAGTAGTTACCGGACCAGACCATGCCACTGGCATCTGCAAATTTTCTCGTATCTCCGTTACAAGCCATGAAGGTGTTCTTCACTGCCCACAACATCACAGATCTTGGTGTCATCCACAAAAGTAGTGTTAATCACATTATCATCCGGAGCATTAGGGTGAGGGTTAGTATTAGAGTTAGACGACAAAAAATAACAGACCTAATACCGATCGCTGTGCCAGTACACTAGTGACTGATCTCCATTCAGCGGTGCAACCATCTACTTCACTGTCCGGATTCTCTCTCAAAGAAAGTGCCCACTCCAATTTGCTAACTCATCTAGAATGCCGAGTGACTGAATCTAATTGACCAACTTCCCAAGCGGTGCCTTGTCATATACTCTGTTAAAGTCCATGTGGAACACATCCACTGCTTTGTCTTCATCAACCCTCCTGGTACTTCCTTAAGAACTGCATAAGATTGCTCAGACGTTAATCACTACACACGAAGTTATGCTGATGGGTTTTAATCCATCCATGTCCCTCCAAGTACTTATATATCCGGTCACTTAGAGTAACTTACAATAACCGGTCTCTAGTTTCCTGGTTTATGTTTAGAGCCTTTCTTAAAGAACGGACAACATTGGCTGTCCTGCCATACAGCGACACCCCACTTGCAGCTAAGGATAATTTAAATGTCACTGGTAGGGCGCCGGCACTTCTGCACGTTCCTCTGACAGGGTCCGAAAGAACACACTGTTAGGCTCTGGTGATTTACCCATCTTAATTTGCGTAAAAACAGCAAACACATACTGATTTGTAATCTGTATACCGTCGCTGAATTTGCCTTACTTCTATAGACACTGTGCCCGTCTCCTTAGTAAATACAGACGCAAAAATATATATTTAAGATCCCCCGCCATCTCTTTTAAACTCCACGCGTGGATTGCATTCTGATCCTCAAGAGGAACAATTTTGTCGCTTGCAATCCTTTTTCTGTTAACGCATCTCGAACCCTGTAGGATTGCCCTTCACTTGCCTGTTAAGGCAACATAATGACTTCTTCTTTCCCTCCTGATTTCTTTCTAATCTTGCATTTCTGTATTCTATAACCACCTCATATATTCCTGCTCCCTATGCTTGCTCTGTACCTCAATTTTGCTCTTACCGAGTACCGCAATATCTATTAAAACCAACGTTGTCTTTACCTTTTATTTTGATATGCACATAAATGTTCGTACTCTCAAATTTTCACTTATAAAGGTCCCACTTACCAAGTACACTTTTGTCAGTGCTCAGCCTGTCCTAATCGAATCTTTCTGATGCCATAACAATTGGCCTTTCTCCAATTTAGAACCTGATCTCGTGAAGCAAACGTACCCTTTTGCATATTGACTTTGAAATTAATGGCAATGTGATCACTAGAAGGAAAGTGTTCACCAATCTTCTGTCAGCATAAGACCAGAAGATATAGGAGCAGAATTAGGCAATTCAGACCATCGAATCTGCTCCGCCACTCTGTAATGGCTCATCCCGGATCCCACTCATCCCCATACTTCTCCCTTCTCGCCACATTCTTTGATGCCCTGACTGATCAGAAATCTACGAACTCTTACCTTAATTGTACCCACGGACCAGGCATCCACCTGCCGTCTGTGGCAGAGCATTTCACTGATTCACTAATCTTTGGCGACAAAAAATCTTTCCTCTGTTCCAAAATGTCGGCCCTCGAATTGGAAGCTGTGACCTCTCGTTCTGGATACCCTTAAAAGAGGAAATACCCTCCACACATCGACCCTATCTCGACGTTTCAACATTGTGTGGTCTTCAATGAGATCCTCTCCTCCCACCAACCCCCTGTCCCGTATTCTTCTAAATTTCAGAGCACAGGTCCAAAACTTTCAAACGTTCCTCATATGCTAATCACCCCATTCCTGGAATCATCTGCATGAAACTGCTTTGGACTCTTTCCAATGATAACACTTTCTTTCTCATATATGGTGACCGAAATTGTTGACAATACTGCATGTGCGTCTGACTACTGTCTTATGAATCTCAGTATTATCTCTCTTTTATATTCTATTCCCCTTGAAATAAATGCCAACGTTGCATTTGGTCTCTTTACCAGAGATTCAAACTGTAAATTAGAGATTGTGAAGGCTCTCTGCACCTCTGATGTTTGAACCTTCTCATCATTTAGATAATGGTCTGCACTATTGTTCCTTTTCTCAAAATGCGTTATCATACATTTCCCAACACTATATCCCTTCTGCCAATTTGTGGCACATTCTTCAAGTTTGTCTGAGTCCTGCTGCATTCGTATTGCTTCCTCAGCACTACCTTCACCTCCATCTGTCTTCGTATCATCCGCAGAAATTACCTCTAAGCCATCCATGCCATTATCCTAATTATTGACAACAATGTGGAAAGTAGCGATCCCGATTATTGACCTGAAGAAACTCCAGTAGTCACTGGTAGCCAGCTTGAAAAGGTTCTTTTTTTTTCCAATCGCTGCCTCCTGCCTGTCCGCCGTTCGTTTATCCATGCCAGTACCTTTCCTGTAACGCCAGAGGATTTCTATCTTGTTAACCAAGCCTCATGTGTAGCACCTTATCCAATGCCTTCTGAAAATCCAGGTAAATGACATCTGCGTCTCATTTGTCCTCCTTGCTTGCTAATTTTTCGAAGCGTTCTAATGCGTTTGTGAGGCAAGATTTCGCTTTACAAAAAGCAACACTTTCCTAACCACTGAGTTTAGGCTATCTGGCCTTTCAGTTAATCTCTTTTGTCTTCCTTCCTTCTTAAAGATTTGAGTGACATATGCAATTTTCCTGTCCTCCTGGACCCTGCCAGAATTACTGATTTTTGAAAGATCATGACCAAAACATCTATATATCTCCAACAACCTTTCTCAAGACTCTGTCATATAATCCATCTGCACCAGATGATTTTCAAACCTTCAGACCTGCTTTATATTGTTGGCTAGTTTGCCCTCATATTTCGTATTTTCGCTTCTTAGAGCTTTAGTAGTGGCTTTTTGTTGGATTTTAAATGCTTCTCAGTCATCCAAATTCCATCTAACCTTTACTGCCTTATATGCCCTTTACTTGGCTTTTACTTAACTTCCCTTGTCAGCCACGGATTCCTACTCCTGCTATTAGAGGAAATCTTCTCCTACACGGTAACATCTACCCCGCATCCTGTGAAATACCCCCAGAAGCTTCTGCCATCTCTGTTCTGCCGTCATCCCCCCTGGTATCACCGTCCAACCTAGCTGTGCAAGCTCGTCTCTCATGCCTTTATTCAATTGCGATACGGGTACATGTGACTTATGCTTCCCCCTCTCAAATTACAGTATGAATTTAATTATATTATTATCACTTGCCCTTTCTAGTTCCCCAATAGCAGATGAAGTATCACACACTCTCTCGCTGGGACGTCCATGTGCTGATTAAGAAAATATTCTTGAACGCATCTGAGAAACTCTAGCCAATTTAGTCCTTTTATAGCATGGGATTCCCAGCTAATATGTGCAAAGTTGAAAGTCACGGCCGTGCTCAGTGAGAACATACCGCAGAGCTCATCTTGTGAGGCGCTCTGGTTGGAACTGAGTAATAACAAACTAATGTTCTTTGCAGGAGTCTGCGCTCTCTTTACAAATGTGCTCATCTAAATCCATCGGATCGCTGAGTAGTCTCTAATCCCATTAATGTGGTGGTACCTTTATTTATTACTCAGTTCCAACCACAACGCCTTACTAGGCGAGTTTTCCAGACTGTGCTGATTGAGCACTGTTGTGATGTAGTCATTGGATAGTAACGCCTCCTTTCATCTCTTCCGCTGTGTGACTTCTAAACAACGGAACTGCATTGAGCTTCCAGTCCAGCTCCCGTTTCTATCAAGTCTCACTAATGTCTACAGTATCATAATTCAGCTTCTCCGATGCTGCTGATAATATTTTTTAACATTTTGCAGCATTTGACATTCATTTATTTAGAGTTGTATTTTTGTACTATCTATCTATCTATCATTCATTTACTTCTATACTTATTTATTTAGTGGTACGTCGTCCAACCGGCCCTTCTGGCCCTATGAGTGGTGCCGTTCAGTAAACCAGCGATATCAATCTAGCTAATAAAATTACAATTTACAGCAACCAATTAACCTACCATCTGGTGGTCTTAATGAAGTTGGAGGAAACAAAAACATACCGCTCGCATCCCTTGAAGAAGTACTCACACCTTTCAGACGGAGACGGGGAATGAACTCCGACAACAACACACACAAAATGCTGGTGGAACACAGCAGGCTAGTCAGGACGAAGGGTCTCGGCCCGAAACGTCGACATCGCTTCTCCCTATAGATGTTGCCTCGCCTGCTGTGTTCCACCAGCATTTTGTGTGTGTTGTTGTTTGAATTTCCAGCATCTGCGGATTTCCTCGTGAATGAACTCCGAACTCGATGCCCCGAGCTGTAATAACCACTCGCTAATTGCGAAGCTACTGTATTCAGCTGTTAATCCCGCTCTCCCTAGGTCCTGATTTACATATGATGATTCAGTTTCATGGCAACTTCATAATAATTTGAGAAAAATGCACCATACAGTGAATCAATTCTTTCGTGAGCGTGGGTGTTGATTGGTTATTAATAACGGATTAGTTTACTTACTGATGACAACGGACCAGTTGAGGTTGAAATCGAAATGTATTATAGACTGGAGCCGTTCTAAAATGTATGGGGAATAAACCTCCCAGCATGACATCTCCGAGTTGAGAAATGCCGCGACTGAACTTTCCTCGCAGTTTGCACGTAGGTCCTGTAGCAGAATCTGCCTTTTTGATTGAGAAGAGAAATAATAGTCTCCAAATCGTATGAAACTGCATTGCAAAGGTTATGAACAACTTTTCGAAACACACTCACAATATTATACAGTTCGTCTGATGAGTACCTGTTTATATACCCATTGGTAAACAAGCATTGCAGATGTGATTGAATTCTAGCTGCCGGATAAAATCATCCCACCGGAATAACTGGAGGAAATTTTTGTGTTCTTGATAAACAGTTGTGGAGTGAGACTTAATCAGAGAGGTTTCTGCATGCCGGAGGCAACGTGTCCCCGGATTTTAGATTTTAATGAAATTTTCTATGATTAATATGAAAGATATTACTTCAGCGAATAAGGAATTTTGGAGAACTCTCTATAGATGCCCTTTATACAAAACATTCAATGCTAAAAGCAAAGGGAATGACGTTTGAGAACTTATCTATATGACGCGATTGTCATTGTTGTCTTTCGGCTGTAAGAAGTTGTCAGTTGTCAAAGAGCATTCTGCAGTGTCATCAGCCAATAATGACAATTAAAATGCATTTTATATATCCAAACGCGGGGCGGACACACACCACCTGAGTGAAGACATTTCCATTAATGTTCCCTTCGAATATTTAACCTTTCACCTTGAACCCGTGTGATCTACTTATAGTCTCAGCCAACGTCTGTGGAAACAGCTCGCTTATATTTACTCCATATTGAAAATACACATATTGTGTATTGAAAAAGAAAAGTGAGGTAATGTCCAAACATTCAAATTCCATTCAGGAATCGGATGGCAGAGGAGAAGATGCTGTTCCTGAATCGCCGAGTGTGTGCCCTCAGGCTTCTGTACCTCCTAACAGTGAGAAAAGTGCACGCCCAGGGTGCTGGAGTTCTTTAATAATGGACACACCTTTCTGAGACACCACTCCCTAAAGATGTCCTGGGTACATTGTAGGCTAGTGTCCAAGATGGAACTGACTAGATATACACTCTTCTGCAGATTCTTTTGGTTCTGTGCAGTACCCCCTGCATACCAGTCAGTGATGGATCCTGTCAAAATGTTCTCCATGGTACAACTATAGGTGTTTTTCAGTGTACTTGTTTACATGCCAAATCTCTTCAAACTCCTAATAAAGTATAGTCTCTGTCTTGCCTTCTTTAAGACTACATCAATATGTTGGGACCAAAGTTCCTAATGAAATATTAGATTTCCTATTAGTAAACGAGGTAGTCAAGTGTGTGCGGGGGAACATTTTTGGTCTAGTGATCATAACGTCATCAGTTTCCACTTGGTCATGGATAAAGATAGATCTGGTCCTCGGGTTGAGGTACTAAACTGGAAAAAGGCCAGATTTGAAGAAATGAGAAAGGATCTAAAAAGCGTGGATTGGGACAGGTTGTTTTTTGGAAAGGATGTGATTGGTAAGTGGGAGGCTTTCGAAGGAGAAATTTTGAGAGTGCAGCGTTTGTATGTTCATGTCAGGATTAAAGGCAAAGTGAATAAGAATAAGGATCATTGGCTGTCTAGGGATATTTGAAATCTGATAAAGAAGAAGAGATAAATGTATGACATGTATGGTAAACAGGGAGCAAATAAGGTGCTTGAGGAGTATAAAAACTGCAAAAAATACTTAAAAAAACAAATCAGGAGGGCAAAAAGAAGACATGAGATTGCTTTGGCAGTCAAAGGGAAGGGTAATCCTAAGAGCTTCCACAGGTATATTAAGAGCAAAATGATTGTAAGGGATACATTTTGTCCTCTTGAAGATCATAGTGGTCGGATATGTATGGAACAAAAAGAAATGGGGGATACCTTAAATGTTTTTTTTTTCCTCTGCATTTACTAAGGAAACTAGCATGGAGTCAATGGAAATAAGGCAAACAAGTAGTTAGGTCATGGAAACAATACAGATTGAAGAGGAGGAGGTGCTTGCTATCTTGAGGCAACTCAGAGTAGATAAATCCCTAGGCACTGACAGGGTATTCCCTCGGACATTGAAGGAGACTAGTTTTGAAATTGCAGGGGCCTTGGACGATGTATCCACGGGTGAGGTTCTGGCGGAGTGCAGGTTGGCTCATGTTTTTCCGTTATTTAAAAATGGCTCTAATCGTAATCCGGGAAATTATAGGCCGGTACATTTGACGTCAGTAGTAGGTAAATTCTTGGAAGGGGTCCTAAGAGATAGGACCTAAATGTATTTGGATAGACAGGGACTTATTAGTGAGAGTCAGCATGGCCTTGTGCGTGGTAGGTCATGTTTAACCAATTTATTAGAGTTTTTAGAAGAGGTTACCAGGAAAGTGGATGAAAGGAAGGCAGTGGATGACGTCTACATGGCCTTTGACAAGGTCCCGCAGGGGAGGTTAGTTAGTAAGATTTATTCGGCAGATATACATAAGTGAGCTAGTAAATTGGATTAGACATTGGCTCAATGGGAGAAGCCAGAGAATGGTAGTGGAGGATTGCTTCTCGGAGTGGAGGCCTGTTACTAGTGTTGTGCCACAGGAATCAGTGCTGGGCCCATTGTTATTTGTCAACTTGCTATGTACCCCGTAACTGGGTGTCCAACCAGTAGAGAAAGAAGTATCCGTTGGAGTCTGGTAGTACTATTTTCAAACAGTGTTTATTAGTAAAATACACAAATCAATATCAACAATGCAAATATATAGATTATACACGTTAGCAATACTAAACCTAAAAGTGTGGGTATAATAATAATAATCAATAATAAACATGCTCTCTCGATGTCTAGGGGATAATGAATTGTCATATGTGAATATAAAGTTCAGTTCAGTTCATACCTGCTGAGGTAGACGTTGGTCGTTGTGTTCGTTGTGTTGTAATTGTTGGAGAGAGAGAGAGAGAGAGAGAGAGAGAGAGAGAGAGAGAGAGAGAGAGAGAGAGAGAGAGAGAGAGAGAGAGAGAGAGAGAGCGAACGAGCAGTAAAGGCTACAGACAGGCAAACCTTCCTTTACGTTCTTGATCCGTCGATGTGTTGTGGCCATTCATGTATGACACCTCTGTCCTTCAGCTGGACCGTTCTTCTGTGGTGTACACGTCACCCAGGCAAGGCCGGACACACACACAAGCCCCCACCGGCCCTGCTATAACACTGTGAGTTAAACTGACCGATCCTTTGTTCGGTCTCCGATGCCCCACACCTTCACGTGGGTTCCAACACTCAAGCAGTGCTCACTAGTGTGTCTCCTGGTGTGTCTGAGGGGTGTCTCCCCAGACCTCACTTTTATCCCTACTCACGGGGTCTCAGGTGTCAATCAGTTTTGAATGGCTTTGTCCATCAAACCAGCCCACTCTGGCTGTTCGCCGAGGAATTTTAATGAACAGAATAGTATAAGGTAAACAATCCTTTCAGAAGCCATAAGTCTTTCAGAAGTCATAATATGGGGGAACATAGGCAACTCTGCACCCTTCTGCCCATCAGAGCTGTTCATCTCTCATAACAATCTATATCAATGATCTGGATGATAATGTGGTAGATTGGATCAGCAGATTTGATGATACAAAGACTGGAGGTGTAGTGGACAGTGAGGAACGTTTTCAAAGCTTGCAGAGGGATTTGGACCAGCTGAAAAAATGGGTTGAAAAATGGCAGCTGGAGGTTAATGCAGACAGGTGTGAGGTATTGCTCTTTGAAAGGACAGCCTAGGGTAGAACATTCACGGTAAATGATAGGACACTGAGGAGTGCAATAGAACAGAGGGATCTGGCAAAAGAGATACGTAATTCCCTAAAAGTGGCATCACAGGTAGATAGGGTCATAAAGAGATCTTGTGGCACATTGGCCTTTATATATCAACGTACTGAGTATAAGAGCTGGTATGTTATGGTGAGGATGTATAAGACATTGGTGAGGCCGAATTTGAAGTATTGTGTGCTGTTTTGATTACCTAATTACAGGAAGGATATTAATCAGGTTGAAAGAGTGCAGTAAAGGTTTACAAGGATATTTCCGGGACCTGTGAAACTGAGTTACAGGGAAAGGTTGAGTAGGTTAGGACTTTATTCCCTGGAGCGTAGAAGAATGAGGAGACATTTGATAGAGGTGCATAAAATTATGATGGGTATAGATATAGTGAATGCAAGCAGGCGTTTCCCACTGAGGCAAGGGGACAAAATAAAAACACAGGACATGGGTTAAGCATGAAAAGGGAAAGGTTTAAAGGGAAAATTAGGGGGAGCTTCTTCACACAGAGAATATTGGGAGTGTGAATGAGCTGCCAGTTGAAGTAGTGAATGCAGGCTCACTTTTAGCATTTAAGAAAATCTTGGACAGGTATATGGATGAGAAGTGAGTGGAGGGAAATGGTCTAGGTGCAGATTAGTGGGACTAGACAGAAAAATGGTTCGGCGCAGCCACGAACGGCCAAAATGCCTGTTTGTGTGCAATAATATTCTATGGTTCTATAGTTAGATCCTCAGAGATTTTGACACCCAGAAACATGAAGCTGCTCACTCTGTTCACTGTTGATCCCTCTATGACGATTGATCTTGCCGTTCCTGAAGTCCGCAATCAGCTCTTCGGTCTTACTGACTTTGAGTGCCAGGTTGTTGCTGCGGCAGCATTCCTGTAGTTGGGTCGATTGAGCCTATCGAGTCTTCTTCGCTCTTCCGTCATGGCTGAACCCTGATCCCACTCAAACACCTACGGCTGCCTTCTTGCCGTATTTCGATGCCCTGACCGACCAGGAAAATATCAACGTCCGTCTTAAATATTCCAGGGACTTGGCCTCCACCACTGTCTGTGGCAGAGCATTCCAAACAATCATCACTCTCTGGCTAAAAAAAAAATGCTCCATACCTCTGTTCTAACGGGTCGCCTCTCAGTTTTGAGGCCGTTGCCCTTTAGTTCTGGACATCCCCAACACAGGAACCTATCTAGTGCTTTCAACATCTCGTAGTTTTCAGAAGATAACAAGATCACAAGACAAAGGAGCAGAAGTAGGTCATTCGGCCCATCGAGTCTGCTCCGCCACTCCACCATGAGCTAAACTATTCTCCCATCTATTTCCAATTTCCGGCTTTTTCCCCATATCCCTTGGTACCCCTACTAATTAGATACCTATCAATCTCCCCCTTAAACACCCTCAATGATTGGGCCTCCACAGCTGTACGTGGCAACGAATTACATAAATCTACGACCCTCTGGCTAAAAAAATTCTCCTCATCTCTGTTTTAAATGGGTACCCTCTAATTCTAAGACTATGACCTTTTGTCCTGGACACACCCACCAAGAAAAGCAGCCTTTCCACATCTACTCTGTCCAATCCTTTCAACATTAGAAATGTTTCTATGAGATCCCCTCTCATTCTTCTATACTCTAATGAATACAATCCAAGAGCCGACAAACGCTCCTCATATGTTAGTCCCTGTATTCCAGAAATCATCCTACTGAATCTTCTCAGAAACTCTCTCCAGCATTAGCACACCCTTTCTAAGATAGTGGGTCCAAAACTGCACACAGTATTCCAAATGGGGTCTCACCAGTGCCCCATACAGACTCATCAATATCTCCTTACTCTTATACACTATTCCTCATGAAATGAATGCCAACATTGCATTCGCTTTCCTTACGGCCGATCCAACCTTGTGGTTAACCTTTAGGGTATCCTGCACTAGACCCCCAAGTCCCTTTGCACTTCCAATTTTTGAATTTTCTCTGCATCTAAATAATAATCTGCCCGCTTGTTTCTTCTTCCAAAATGTACAACTGTACATTTCTCAACATTGTATCTTATCTGCCATTTCTTTGCCCACTCTCCTAAACTGACCAAGTCTCTCTGCAACCTTTCTGTTTCTTCAACACTTCCTGCTCCTCCACCTATCTTGGTGTCATCCGCAAACTAAGCCACAAAACCATTTAATCCAAAATCTAAACCATCGATATACAGTGTAAAAAGAAAGGCCCCAACAACAACCCCTGCGGAACACCACTAGTAACCGGCAACCAACCAACCAGAATAGGATCGCTGTATTCCCACTCTTTGCTTTCTGCCTAACAGCCAATGCTCCACCCATTCCAATATCCTTCCTGTAATTCCATGGGCCCTCATATTATTAAGCAGCCTCTTATGCGGCACCTTATGAAAGACCAAATACACAACATCCACAGCCTCCCCTTGTCAATCTTATTTGAGATTACCTCGAAAAATTCCAATAGGTTGGTGAAGAAGCATCTTCCCTTCATGAAACCATGTTGGCTTGGGCCTATTTTGTCATGCACCTCAAGGTAATTCATAATCTCATCCTTGAGGATCAACTCCAATAACTTTTCAACTACCGATGTCAGACTAATTGGTCTGTAATTTTCTTTTTGCTGCCTGCCCCCTTTCTTAAACAACGGAGCTACATTTGCGACCTTCCAGCCCCCCGGAACCGTGCCAGAATCTATTGATTCCTGGAAGATTATTTCCAATGCCTCCACATTCTCTAAAGCCACCTCCTTCAGAACGCGTGGATGAACTTCATCCGGTCCGGGAGACTTATCTATCCTTAGTCCATTTAGCTTCTCAAGCACTTCCTCTCTAGTAATCTTGACTGTACCTAATTCTATTCCCTGAGACCTCTGGCTATCAGGTATGTTGCTAATGTCTTCCACTGTGAAGACTGATGCAAAATACTCATTTAGTTCCTCTGCCATCTCTTTGTTACCCATTATAATTTCTCCAGCATCCTTTCCAATAGGTCCTATATCAACCCGTGTCACTCTTTTACCATTCATATATTTAAAAAAACTCTTACTGTCCTTTTTAATGTTAATTGCCAATTTCCTTCATAATTCATCTTTTCTTTCCTAATGATTTTCTTAGTTTTCTTCTGTAAATTTTTAAAATTCGTCCAGTCCTCAGTTTTCCCACTAATATTTGCTTCATTGTACGCTGGCTCTTTTGCTTTTATTTTAACCGTAACTTCTCTCGCTAGCCACATTTGTGTCATTTTTCCTTTTATGATTTTCTTTTTTCTTGGAATATATTTTTCCCGCACTCTCCTTACTTCTTGTAGGAATTTCATCCAATTCTGCTCTACTGCCCCTCCATTTAGCTTACTTTTCCAATCAACTTGGGCCAGTTCTTCTCTCATATCACTGTAATTTCCTCTGTTCCACTGAAATATTGATACACCTGATACCAGCTTCTCCTTTTCAAATTTGAAACTGAACTCGATCATACTATGATCGCTACTTCCAAGGGGTTCCATAACCTCTAGCTCCCTAATCACTTCAGGCTCATTACACAGCACCAAATCCAAAACAGCTGATCCCCTGGTGGGCTTATGGAGAAGCTGCTCGAGAAAGCAATCCCGTAGGCATTCTACAAATTCCCTCTCCTGAGATCCAGTATCTTCCTGACTTTCCCAATCCACTTTCATTTTAAAATCTCCCATAATTATCTTGACATTTTCCTTCTGACAAGCTTTTTCTATTTCCAGCTGTAACTTGTAGTCCACATCCCGGCTGCTGTTTGGAGGCCTGTATATAACTGCTATTAGTGTCTTTTTACCCTTGCCATTTCTTAACTCGACCCATAGGGATTCTACTTCTTCTGATCCTATGTCCCTTCTTTCTTCTGATTTGATATCATTGCTTACCATCAGGGCCACGCCACCCCCTTTACCCACCTTCCTATCTTTCCTATACACTGTGTGTCCTTGAACATTCAGCTCCCAATCACATCCATCATTTAGCCATGACTCAGTGATGGCTACTATGTCATATCTTTTAACCTGTAGCTGTACATCAAGGTCATCCACTTTATTTCTAATGCAGCGGGCATTTAAATATAGTAAATTTAGATCAGTATCTGTTACTGATTTTGCTATATGTCTATCGCACAGCAAATTATCCTGTCTATTCACCTGCCTGTCCTTCTTGCCAACTTTGCTGCACAGTACCTTTGACTTATTTCTATTTTCCTCTTCCTCGACCCTAGCACTCATTTTCCTTCCCATTGCCAACTTAGTTTAAACCCTCCCTAACAACTATATTAAAAAATCCCGCCAGGATATTAGTACCCTTTGAGTTCAGGTGTAACCCATTGTTTCTGTATAAGTTATGCCTCCTCCAAAATAGATCGCAGTGATCTAAAAATTTGAAGCCCTGCCCCCTGCACCAGTTACTTAGCCACACATTCATCTGCTTAATTCTGCTATTCTTATCACATTGGCACGCGGCTCAGGCGGTAATCCTGAGATTATTATTCTGGAGATCTGGCATTTCAATTTTCTTCCTAGCTCCCAGTAAAATACCTTCAGGACCTCCTCTCTTTTTCTGTCTACGTCATTGGTACCAACATGTACCAAGCCTTTTGTTTGCTCGCCCGCTCTTCTCAGAATACTCTGGACCCGATCCGAGATATCCCGCACCCTGGCACCAGGGAGGCAACACACCATTCGGGTATCCTTGTTCGGCTCGCAGAATCTGTTGTCTGTTCCCCTCACGATGGAATCACCAATGAGATCCCCTACTTTCTTTTAATTCCAGTGAGTACAGGCCTGAAGCTGCCAAACGTTCCTCCCATATTAACCACTTCATTCCCATAATGATCTTTGTGAGGATCCTCTGGACTCTCTCCAACGACAGCACATCCTTTCTGAGATATATGGCCTAGATCTGTTGATAATACTGCAAGTGCGGTCTGACTAGTGCCTTATAAAGTCTAAGCATTTTCTCTTTGATTTTATATTCTATTCCCCCTGAAATAATTTCCCACTTTGCATTTTCCTTCTTTATCTCAGAGTAAGCTGTAAATTAACCTTCTGAGAGTCTTATGTTGGCCATGGCGGATTTAAACTTTGAACTTGAATGGGTCAAGGATAGTGGAAGCAGACAGATCAATTGTCTTTGTCGCTACCATGTGCTTGGAAATGGAGGGTAACATTACGTGGAACTGCTGGGCTTGATCAAAGGTTTAAAGAACACACAATGATACTTCGGGTAATATGTTGAACTGGAGATAATTTCCAAATAAGAATGTACCTGTGAGATGTTCTTTAGATGGCTGTAATATACAGGTTTGTGAATGTTGGGGTTGGTGCTTCAAGCTCGTTGCTGATTGAGAACAAGGAGATATGACCTACCGATTGTCACTTGATGGGAAGAGGACAATAAATAGATGTTGGTTTGGAGCAGAGCTAATAACAAGGTGTTGAAGGACAGACACGTGAATTGTGGGGAATGACAGTGGAATGCGATATTTAAATTGTTAAGGAATGGATATAAAATTGGACACTTTGTGTATGTTTGTAGCGGTAACTTCCAAGAATAACAAATACAAGGTTGAGCAACTCTGCGTGAAACACGTGGCGAGTGAATAGGAGTGAATAGTGAACACGAGGAACGTCTGGCCATCGTAGACATCTTTGCTCGGGTAATACCGTTGCAATTCTTGTACTATTCAGCAGAGTCAGGGATACATAGCGGGCGTGCACACAAGGTATTTGAATTGAATGGAACTGAATTGACTTTATTTCTTACATCTTTCACATAAATGGGTAGTATAAATCTTAAAGTTACGAATCCATCTAAATGTGCAATGTGCAATCATAATAATTTACAATAATTTATAGTAAATAGAATAGTCAAAGTAATATAGAGTACACTTAAATCAGCGTAAGTTCATCAGTCTGATGACCTGCTGGAATAAGCTGTCCCGGATCCTGTTGGTCCTCGCTTTTATGCTACGGTACTCCTTCCCGGATGGTAGCAACTAGAATAGCTTATGGTTGGGATGGCTTGAGTCCCCACTGATCCTATGGGCCCTTTTTACACACCTATCCTTGTATATGTCCGGAATCATGAGAGGTTCACAACTACCAATGCGCTGGGTTGTCTGAAGTGTCCTGCGATTAACGGAGGTACAGTGATGTATTCGGTGATGTGGATGCCGAGGAAATTAAGCTGTTTACCCTCTAAAAACCAGAACCATTGATGTCAATAGGGATTAACCCGTCTCTATTCCTCCTGTAATCTACAGCCATCTCCTTTGTTTTTGCGACTTTGAGGAAGAGGTTGTGTCTTGACATCAGTGTGTCAGAGAGATAACTTCTTCCCGGTAGGCCACCTCAGTATTGTTTGAGATAAGGCCAATCAATGCAGTGTCGTTAGCAAACGTAATTAGTAGATTGGAGCTGCGGGTGTCGAAACGGTCATGTGTATGCAGAGGGAAAAGGAGGGAACGGTACGCAGCCTTGAGGGGCCTTCTGTATTGAGTGTCGGAGCGTTGGAGGTGAGGGAGCTCACTCTTACAAGTCTAGGATCCAGCTGCGCAAGGTAGGGACAAGGCCTATCTTGTAGAGACATGAGGGGGAGGTGTTGCATTGCTTGTCCGAGAAAATACTACAGCGGTGCTTTGGCAGGATAGATTAGAGGGCTCATCTAGGGAGACTATTTTGGTGGAATTGAAGAACGGGAAAGGTGTAATAACACTTATAGGGGTGTACTATAGACAACCTAATAGGGAGCAAGAATTGGAGGAGCAAATCTGTAAGGATATAGCAGATACTTGTAGTAAGCAAGGTTGTAACAAGGTTGTGATTGTCGGAGATTTTAACTTTCCACAAATAGACTGGGAAGCCCATTCTGTAAAAGGGCTGGATGGTTTGGGGTTTGTAAAATGTGTGCAGGATAGTTTTTTGCAGCAATACATAGAGGTACCGACTAGAGAAGGGGCAGTGTTGGATCTCCTGTTAGGGAATGAGATAGGTCAGGTGATGGACGTATGTGTTGGGGAGCACTTCAGGTCCAGTGATCACAATACCATTAGTTTCAATATAATTATGGAGAAGGATAGGACTGGACGCAGGGTTGAGATTTTTGATTGGAGAAAGGCTAACTTTGAGGAGATGCGAAAGGACTTAGAAGGAGTGGATTGGGACAATTTGTTTTATGGGAAAGATGTAATAGAGAAATGGAGGTCATTTAAAGGTGAAATTTTGAGGGTACAGTATCTTTATGTTCTTGTTAGGTTGAAAGGAAAGGTTAAAAATTTGAGAGCGCCATGGTTTTCAAGGGATATTGGAAACTTGGTTCGGAAAAAGAGGGAGATGTATAATAAATATAGGCAGTATGGAGTAAATGAGGTGCTCGAAGAATATAAAGAATGTAAAAAGAATCTTAAGAAAGAAATTAGAAAAGCTAAAAGAAGATACGAGGTTGCTTTGGCAAGTAAGGCGAAAATAAATCCGAAGGTTTTCTACAGTTATATTAATAGCAAAAGGATAGTGAGGGATAAAATTGGTCCCTTAGAGAATCAGAGTGGACAGCTATGTGTGGAGCCGAAAGAGATGGGGGAGATTTTGAGCAATGTCTTTTCTTCGATATTCACTAAGGAGAAAGATTGTGTAAGGTAAGGGAAATAAGTAGGGAAGTTATGGAAACTATGATAATTAAAGAGGAGTAAGTACTGGCACTTTTAAGGAATATAAAAGTAGATGAATCTCCAGACCCTGACAGGATATTCTCCAGGACCTTCAGGGAAGTTGGTGTAGAAATAGCAGGGGCTCTGACAGAAATATTTCAAATATCATTAGAAACGGGGATGGTGTCGGAGGATTGGCGTATTGCTCATGTGGTTCCATTGTTTAAAAAGGGCTCTAAGAGTAAACCTAGCAATTATCGGCCTGTCATTTTGACGTCAGTGGTGGCTAACTTAATGGAAAGTATTCTTAAAGATGGTATATGTAATTATCTGGATAGATAGGGTCTGATTAGGAATAGTCAGCATGGATTTGTGCGTGGAAGATCATGTTTGACAAATCTTATTGAATTTTTTGAAGAGGTTACGAGGAAAGTTAACGAGGGTAAAGCAGTGGATGTTGTCCATATGGACTTCAGTAAGGCCTTTGACAAGCTTCCGCACGGAAGGTTAGTTAGGAAGGTTCAATCGTTAGGTATTAATATTGAAGTAGTAAAATGGATTCAACAGTGGCTAGATGGGAGATGCCAGAGAGTAGTGGTGGATAACTGTTTTTCAGGTTGGAGGCCGGTGGCTAGTGGTGTGCCTCAGGGGTCTGTGCTGGGTCCAATGTTGTTTGTCATATACATTAATGATCTAGATGATGGGGTGGTAAATTGGATTGGTAAGTATGCAGATGATACTAAGGTCGGTGGCGTTGTGGATAATGAAGTGGGTTTTCAAAGCTTGCAGAGAGATTTAGGCCAGTTAGAAGAGTGGGCTGAACGATGACAGATGGAGTTTAATGCTGATAAGTGTGAGGTGCTACATTTTGGTAGGAATAATCCAAATGGGATATACATGGTAAATGGTTGGGCATTGAAGAATGCAGTAGAACAGAGTGATCTAGGAATAATTGTGCATAGTTCCCTGAAGGTGGAATCTCATGTGGATAGGGTGGTGAAGAAAGCTTTTGGTATGCTTGCCTTTATAAATCAGGGCATTGAGTATAGAAGTGGTGATGTAATGTTAAAATTGTACAGGGCATTGGTAAGGTCGAATTTCGAGTATTGTGTACAGTTCTAGTCACCGAATTATAGGAAAGATATCAACAAAATAGAGAGAGTACAGAAAAAGATTTACTAGAATGTTACCTGGGTTCAGCACCTAAGTTACAGGGAAAGGCTGAACAAATTAGGTCTTTATTCTTTGGAGCGCAGAAGGTTGAGGGGGGTACTTGGTAGAGGTATTTAAAGTAATGAGGGGGAAAGATCGAGCTGACGTGGATAGGCTTTTTTCCATTGAGAGTAGGGGAGATTCAAACAAGAGGTCATGAGTTGAGAGTTAGGGGGCAAAAGATTAAGGGCAACACGAGGGGGAATTTATCTACTCAGAGAGTGGTAGCTGTGTGAAATGGGCTTCCAGTAAAAGTGGTAGAGGCAGGTTCGGTATTGTCACTTAAAGTAAAATTGAATCAGTATATGGACAGGAAAGGAATGGAGGGTTATGGGCTGAGTGCGGGCCAGTGGGACTACGTGGGTGTAAGCGTCGGTACAGACTAGAAGGGCCGAGATGGCCTGTTTCCGTGCTGTAATTGTGATATAGTTATTTGGTTATATAAACAATTTGGTGTCCCAGGGTACTCTCGAGAAAAAGGTCAGGGCCCTTAGTTTCAAGTTGAACCACTCACGTCGTTACGATATTAAAATGGGAAAAGTAGAGGTCAAGATAAGCACAAAGGTTTTGACAATTGGAGGGGCAAGTTTCTAAAATATTTAGAAACTTAGAAATATAGAAAACCCACAGCACAATACAGACCCTTCACAAAGCTCACAAAGCTGGGCTGAACATGTCCTTACCCTAGGAATTACCTAGGGTTACCCATTGTGCTCTATTTTTCTAAGCTCCTCGTACCTACTCTGGAGTCGATTAAAATACTCTATCGTATCTGCCTCCACCACCGTCACCGGCAGCCCATCCCACACACTCACTGTTCTCTGAATAAAAAAAAATCTTATCCCTGACTTCTCCTCTGTACCTACTTCCACGCACCTTAAAACTGTGCCCTTTCGTGCTAGCCACTTCAACCCTGGCAAAATGCCTCTGACTCGATCTATGGTTGTCATCATCTTATACACCTCTATCACGTCATGTCTCATCCTCCGCCGCTCCAAGTCCGTGTTCACTCAACCTATGCCCGTAAGCAGGCAACATTCTTGTAAATTTGCTCTGCACCATTTCTATGGTTTCCACATCCTTCTTCTAGTGAGGTGACAAGAACTGAGCACAGTACTCCAAGTGGGGTCTGACCAGCGTCCTATATAACTGCAGCATTACCTCTCGGCTTCTAAACTCTGTCCCACGATTGATGAAGGCCAATGCACCGTATGCCTTCTTAACCACAGAGTGAACCTACGCAGGAGCCTTGAGGGTCCTATGGACTCGGACCCCAAGATCGCTCTGATCCTCCACACTGCCTAGAGTCTTGCCTTTAATACTATGTTATGCCATCACATTTGACCTACCAAAATGATCGACCACACCTATGTGGGTTGAGCTTCATTTGGCATTTCTCAGGCCAGTTTTGCATCCTATCAATGTCCCACTGTAACCTCTGATAGACCTCCACACTATCCACAGCACCCCCAACCTGTGTCATCACCAAGTTTAGTAACCCTTCTCTCCACTTCATCATCCAGGTCACTTATCAAGATCACAGAGTGTAGGGGTCCCAGAGTAGAATCCCGAGGCACACCACGGTCACCGACCTCCATGCAGAGAAAATGGCCCGACTATGAGGCATGGATAACAAAGATTGAGAGTGGAGTTTCAGGTACACTGGGTGATGCATTGTTCGAAGCAGTTAGTGAAAATAATTTAAATAAATTGCAAGGGGTTACTGAAGAAAAGCCGTTATAAATGGATGTATGCGGGGTCATCAAATTGACGTGGAGAGAGAAAGCCAGAAACTGACAGAGGGGTTGTACATGTGAAAGGAAGAACCGGAGAAGAAGAGAAAAGGAAATGATATTCCGAGGGCGCAGGATCAGAAGAATTTGATCCACATGGATGAGTTTCAGACTCAGTGAGAACGCGGGAAAAGGAGAAGCGGAAAGAGGAATATACAACGGACAGTACAGAAATGGGGGAATGGAAAAGTCACTGTCAGGGTTTACGGACTGCAATGAACGCCCTACAGAACAAAGGCAGCGCTGACAACACTAAGTGTTTAAAACAAATCGAAAAGCTGCAATCTCAACTCAACTCAGAGAGGAGTTTAGTGCGAGGGCTGATGGTGATGGCGATATAGATTGGGTGACTTAGCGCATGAGGTCGCACATTACAATAGTGAGGATGATTGGGGAAATGGCCCTCCCCCTATCGATTTTTCCAAGAGTAAGTATAGAAATCACCAATGGCGCCCGTGATAATGGAGAGAGTTCAGGAAACACCACTGTCAGGGGCACTTGTTGTGACACTGTATCCTACCCCTTTTCCGTGTGTCCCAATTGGTTATTGTAGCTACGAGAAAACCAAAGTGTGGAATTGGGTGACGACCCTAGGGAACTTTCCAGTGCATTCAGAAGTAAAGATAAAACGGAGGAACGGAAGTTAACCCTTCTGTGTTTAACTTCAGTATTACACCCAGTCCTACCAGAGAAATAGGCACAAGGCCAGGGGACACTAGGGGATTTACAGGAGGCTGTAGCCGTGGTGATACGCAACGAGTGAAAACAACACACTGAGTCGAGCAGGGCGAGCCGCCACAAGGCTATGTTAGAAGCTGCATGGGGCTAATCGAGGTGACCCGGTGGAGTATTGCATAAGTGCAGACAGAATGTGTCTGAGAAAGTGCAAAGACTTCTAAATGGCTGTGCTCTAAAAAGGTTGCATCAATGCATTAATGTGGCGCTCCCATCAAGCTCCAACGATGTGATGCCGAGTCTTTCTAAGGCACTGGAGAGGCCTCACCTTGAGTATTGTGAACAGCTTTGGGCCTCATATCTTAGAAAATATGTGCTGGCATTGAAGAAGGCCCGGTGGAGGTTCACAAAGATGAATACAGGAATTGAAAGTTCTCATACGAGGAAGTGTTGATGGCTTTGGCCCAGGGCCGGAATTAGTGGGGCCGGAGCCACTGGGCTGGAGGCCCTGATAGGCCCCTGCCGACACCGTAAAATG
Source organism: Hemitrygon akajei (assembly GCF_048418815.1). NCBI lineage: Eukaryota > Metazoa > Chordata > Chondrichthyes > Myliobatiformes > Dasyatidae > Hemitrygon > Hemitrygon akajei. The sequence goes on along the minus strand of NC_133126.1, from coordinate 209,467,032 downwards.
CTGCTGTTCCAGGCAAAAAAAGGCAAGAAGAAGAGTAACGGTCGTACTGGTCTAAATGTCAAAGCTGTGGTCCAAGACATTTAACGGGGAGCGTTGGGAATGGACCTAAATGAAGGACACAGACACTGAAGTACTAGGAACAGGACGGGACAGACTAACGGACGGGACAGGTCGCAGATTAGGCCAGGTAAACAGGACCAGGACGAGGGATTGGGAACAAGGAGACTGGGCGTGGACTCCGAGCCCGAGACTGTACCAGGACCCAGAACCTGGGTCTTGACTCGGGCTCGAACCCCAAACCAGGCGAAGACGTGACGAGGTCTGGGTTCTTGGAGCTGGAGGCTGGGGTCTAGAGGCTTGAGGTTGGGATTTTGAGGCTTGAGGCTGGGGTCTTGAGGCTTGCATAACTCGGAGGCTGGAGCCTGGAGGCAGACTACGAACTGTACATCAACATAGAGCCAGGACTTCTCCTTCAAAACGCCGGGACTCAACTTTCACTCCACACCAAGGTGGGGCAGGTCCATCCACGGGTAACGGCAGAACGGCCTGACTTACCCGATGGAGGCAAAGACAAGACAAGACAGATTTCCCCTGCAGGGCAACGACAGAACGGCTAGACCTACCCCAAGGGGCGAGGACAGTAAGAGACAGACACCAAAGAACGACAGACAGTTCCATCTCTGCATCGGGTTGTTCCGAGTCGCAGTCACGGCCAGCAACCTAGGCTGGCTATGGAAACAACCAGATTCCTACTTAGCTCGGAGTGGCTGCCGGCCACCCAGCTGGCCCGTTAAACGGCCGATTCCATACCGCAGTGACCTCACCGACAACTGACAGCAAGTCTCCAAGAAGCAATGTTTCTCCAACGCGGCCTTAAGTTGGCAAGTGGCCGTTCTAGCCTTCCACCAGCCTTTTGCTCCCACGGTATCTTGACAAGACGACCCCCCAAACACACTCAATCCCAGGGCCACTTATATTCCCAGCCTCAAGATGAGAATCAGATGCTTATGGTTAAGTCCAACTGAAACAAGGGACAGCCGGAGGACCCGGCGTCCAGAGTCCGCAGACTGGACTGTGAACCGGAACGCGGACTTCGGAGCGGACCATGACAATTGGTTTAGTACAACACGTAGGCTATGAAGCTACAGGCCTTAAGAGGGAGGACAGAAAGTAATGCAGATTCTTAGTTTGAAGGGCAGCATCTAATGCTCTCAAAAATTGACTTAGGCTTAGTTGGCTTAGTAAAGTTATGAGGAAGACGAAGTACTCCCCTTCCAACGGAAGGGGAATATAAGAGCCATTGCCTTGATATGTACCATACTCGCCATTTACGAACTTGCGTTCGAAATGAAATTTGGAGAAAAAACGTCTCTGCTGTTTGTATTCTCGTTCCAAAGCTTTGATATCCATATCCTTATTCTGACAGGACTCCGGCCCTTTCTTAGCCCAGTATGTTCGGACTGAATCATCAAAAATTTCCTTTCCCCAGGGAGCAGGATCAGTGATGTAGGGATGCTGAGCACGACCTTGTAACCCTCCCACTGACAAAAGTTTAAACCAATAACCCATAGGCAAATTTGATAGACATACCGTTAAACAAATCAGATGACTGCTTCCCAGGGCTTGTCCCATAGGTCTTTTGACATTGAAAACACGCGCGAAGCACAGCGACCAGAGTAAAGGTATTTGCGAAAAATAAAATTCATACGCATTTATTTATATATTTAGTTTATTTTGGGCCCCTCTGCAACCCTGGCCCCTTGGCTGCAGCCCAGACTAGCCTTGCCTAAAGTCCTGCCCTGGCTCTGGGTCTGTACTCGCTGGAATCCTGAAGGATGAGGAGGGATCTCATTGAAAACTTTCGAATGTTGAAAGACCTAGACAGAATAGATGTGCAAAGGATGTTTCCCGTGGTGGGATCGTCTAGCACAAGAGAGCACAACGTCAGAATAGAGGGGCGTCCTTTCAAAACAGAGATGTTGAGAAATTTCTTTAGCGACTGGGTGGTGAATTTTTGGAAGTCATTGCCACGTAAAGCTGTGGAAGCCAGGTCGTTTGGTGTGGTTAAGGCAGAGATTGATATGTTCTTGATTAGGCATTGCATCAAAGGTTACGGGGAGATGCCTGGAATTGGGATTGAGGAGGAGACAGAAATAATAACAGCCATGATTGAATGGTGGAGCAAAGGCGATGGGCCAGATGGCCTGATTCTGCTTTTCTGTCTTATGGTCTTATCGTTTTTTTTTCTTGGTTCTTAGGAAAAGTTTTGCATAATGGAAATTAATGGTTATTTTAAGTTTTGTAGTTCATTGAGGAAGGTTCTGTAGGAAAAACAGTGTAAGCATGGACTTCTGTGTTTTAGTTTGTGTTTCATATTTGCTTTCCATGGAACTGATTTTAGGGAATCCTGGAATCCATGTGGGCCATACGTAATCTTACTTGAAATGGAAATTTCTGCACCTCTAATCCGGAAATGAGATGCCCATATTTCTGTGTGAAAAGTGGCATCCAGAGAATTTGTTTATTACTCTATAGTTCAATTGCGAATTTGAAATTAATAATTTTGTGACGATTGGAGTATTCAAGGAGATATCCTAAAAATATTTAACTAACAAGACTGCTTTCTTTTACAGAACATGGAAGATGCTGTTCAAGACTTTTGACATTGATTTTAAGTTTCAGATTCCTTGGAAAATAATTTTGCAGTGATCAGTATTTTGTCATGTAAATTTCAAGTGGAGGGTTCACACAGCATTTCAGCATTAATTCCTTCATCATCTTAAAACAGACATTTAACTTGCCACTACAGCTAGATGTTTGAGTTTAAATGTCTTCATCAGTTATCCTTGGCGCCGAAGGACTGGCATACAGATGGAAAGGGCATTAAAGTTTCTACCTTCCGTGCAGGTAATCTTCATTGTTCTGGGGTATTGCGATTTGATAGCAAATGACCAATAAGGGGAGCGGTGGAAGAAGATGAGGAACCAATACTCGAGAACAAAACACAAAGGAAAAATCTTTTATCTTGTTGTATACAGTTCCTCGTGTATATAGGATGGGAAGAGAAATGCTCGAGTGACTATATCCGTTGAGCTGGCTGCAGTCAAGTATTTTTCAAAGGATGCCTTGAACAGTAGTAACTCTACACAGGCGAATATTGTACAAGGGGCAATTAGAGTGAAAAGGTTCACCCGATGTGGGTAAATTCAAGAGACAAAACTTACAAATTGTGCTTTCACTACCTATAGAAACTTGTCATTGTTTATTTCGCTTGTGAATAATATTTTTTCCTTACAATATGCAATGAAGACAGAGACATATTGTATAACAGCAGCACCAAAGTTAAATGCAATGGATGTAAATAATGCCTTTGAAAAATCACGATTTCACCAGATTTTAGATCTGACTTTTGGAGGACAAACATTGTCTCAGCTAGCAGTTAATGTGGTAATGAAGGAAAACCTGCCAATCGAAAGCTGTGATACAAGCCAAATTGTTCCTCACTGTTCAGAAATGATTGGTGTAAATGTGGGGGGGGGGGGGCGGGGCGTTGGGAATGGACCCAAATGCAGGTCACAGACACTGAAGTACTAGGAACAGACCGGACAAACTAAAGGACGGGAGCAGGTCGCAGACTAGGCTAGGGAAGCAGGACCAGGAAATGGGACGGGGAACAAGGAGCCTGGGCATGGATTCCGAGCCCGAGACTGCACAAGGACCCAAAACGTGGGTCGTGGCTCGGGTTTGGACCCCAAACCAGGCGAAGACGTGAAGAGGCCTGGGTTCTTGAGGCTGTGGTCTTGAGGCTTGAGGCTGGAAGCCGGGGTCTTGAGGCTTGAGGCTGGAGGCTGGAAGCCGGGGTGTTGAGGCTTGAGGCTGGTGACTGGAGGCTGGGGTCTTGAGGCTTGCGGCTGGAGGCTGGGGTCTTGAGGCTTAAGGCTTGAGGCTGGAAGCCGGGGTCTTGAGGCTTAAGGCTTGAGGCTGGAAGCCGGGGTCTTGAGGCTTGAGGCTGGAGACTGGAGGCTGGGGTCTTGAGGATTGCGGCTGGAGGCTGGGGTCTTGAGGCTGGAGGCTGTGGTCTTGAGGCTTGAGGCTAGAGGCTGGGGTCTTGGAGGCAGACTAGGAACTGTACATCAACATAGAGCCGGGACTTATCCTTAGATAAGCCGGGACTCAACTTTCACTCCACACCAAGATGGGGCAGGTCCATCCGTCGGGTGACGGCAGAAAGGCCAGACCTACCGACAGAGGCAAAGACAAGACAGATTTCCCCCGCAGGGCAACGGCAGAACGGCTAGACCTACCCCACGGGGCGAGGACAGTAAGAGACAGACACCGAAGAATGACAAACAGTTCCATCTCTGCATCGGGGTTGTTCTGAGTCCCAGTTATGACCAGCAACCATGGCTGGCTATGGAAACAACCGGATTACTACCTAGCTCGGAATGGCTGACGGCCACGCAGCTGGCCCGGGAAACGGCCGAATCCATACCGCAATGACGGCTCCGACTATTGACAGCAAGGCTCCAGGAAGCAATGGTTCTCCAACGCGTCCTAAAGATGGCAAGTGGCCGATCTAGCCTTCCACCAGCCTTTTGCCCCCACGGAATCTTGACAAGACGGCTCCCCAACCACAGTCAATCCCAGGGCCCTGATATTCCCAGCCCCAAGATGAGCATCAGGTGCTTATTGAATAAGTCCAACCGAAACTACGGACATCCAAAGAACCTGGAGTCCGGAGTACGTGAACCAGGCCGTGCACTGGAATGCGGATTTCTGAACGACCCATGACAATTAGTGTTGGAATACGACTGATGATTGGCCTCATAATGGTCGAACGCTCTTAATGGTTGCATGTACTATGAACATGTTTGTGAAGAAATGATGCGAGATTGCACAAAGGAAATGAGACTGATGTCTGTTGATATTTGTGGGTGAATAACGGTAATATGGGGTTGTGGCGACCCACTTTCTCCGCAGGCGAACCGGCTCACAAATAGCCAGCGCGCGGGGAGAGACTTTGGTAATGCACCTCTGACCTCATTTGCGCCTGGTGAAGACGGGCGCTAGGGATTAAATGCCAGCGCCGCGAAGTTTGAATAAACTAGTCTCGAAACGACTTACCGACAGCGTGTCGTTATCTCTAGCTCTGTATGTAATACATCGCTACAGGGTAAAGATGGGAGTGCAAGGATAACGTTGGGGGTTTTTATTTTCTTTTTGGGTCCTGTTTCAGGGCGAAAAGGATTTATAATCTGATCACAACGTTATTGTGAATGTATTGCTGGTAGAACATAAAACATAGAAACCACTGTTGTCCCAGAAACGGAGGTTGTGGCAGATTTGAGAGCTGAGGTATCTCGGTTGATATCGGCGAGTACTGTCCCACGAATGTCTAAGCCGATAGGGAACCTAACCCACTGATGGGACATTTCAATCGGAGGGCTTCTGCTGAATGTAGAGCCATGACCAGAGAAGTGATCGGTATTGTCTGTGGAAAAGATGGACATTTCAAACGGGAGTGCTAGGGACAGACAAATCTTCGGAAAGTAAATCAGCGGCTATCAAACAGAGAAGAGGTAAAAATACGGAGAGATCCAGTAAAGGAACGGGCGAATAATTCTGCTGGGATTCAGTCCGAGGAAATTGCGTATTGAGAAACAAACATCTGACAGCAGAAGTTCCGCAATCCAGAAACCCTGTAAGCACCTCTGACAAAGTGGTGTAAGTGGTCCAGTTCTATTCCCCTTGGATTAAGTGCAGCAAAGTCCCCAGTATCATCATAAATCACTAATTGTTTTAATCGATTTTGATCATTCAAGTAAGTTACAATACATTGAGAAACAGGAGCTTTGAGCCCCATGCAATTTGAGTTTGTGCCGTCAGAGACAATATAGAACATAAAACATAGAACATAGAACAGTACAGCACAGTACAGGCCCTTCGGCCTACAATGTTGTGCCGACCCTCAAACCCTGCCTTCCATATAACCCCCCACCTTAAATTCCTCCATATAACTGTCTAGTAGTCTCTTAAACTTCACTAGTGTATCTGCCTCCACTACTGACTCAGGCAGTGCATTCCACGCACCAACCACTCTCTGAGTGAAAAACCTTCCTCTAATAACCCCATTGAACTCCCCCCCCCTTACCTTAAAGCCATGTCCTCTTGTACTGAGCAGTGGTGCCCTGGGGAAGAAGCGCTGGCTGTCCACTCTGTCTATTCCTCTTAATATCTTGTACACCTCTATCATGTCTCCTCTCATCCGCCTTCTCTCCAAAGAGTAAAGCACCAGATCCCTTGATCTCTGATGATAATCCATACTATCTACTCTGTACGCTTTGCAATGCTTCCACATCCTTCCTATAGTGAGGCGACCAGAACTGGGCACAGTACTCCAAGTGTGGCCTAAATAGAGATTTATAGAGCTGCATTATTACATTGCATCTCTTAAACTCTATCCCTCGAGTTATGAAAGCTAACACCCCATAAGCTTTCTTAACTACCCTACCTACCTGTGAGGCAACTTTCAGGAATCTGTGGACATGCACCTCCAGATCCCTCTGCTCCTCCACACTACCAAGTATCCTGCCATTTACTTTGTACTCTGCCTTGGAGATTGTCCTTCCAAAGTGTACTATCTCACACTTCTCCTGGTTGAACTACATCTGCCACATCTCAGCCCTCTTCTGCATCCTATCAATGTTTCTCTGCAGTCTTCGACAATCCTCTACACTATCTACAACAGCATCAACCTTTGTGTCATCTGCAAACTTGCCAGCCCACCCTTCTTACCCCACATCCAGGTCGTTAATAAAAATCACGAAAAGTAGAGGTCCCAGAACAGATCCTTGTGGGACAGCACTAGTCACAACCCTCCAATCTGAATGTACCCCCTCCACCACGACCCTCTGCCTTCTGCAGGCAAGCCAATTCTGAGTCTACCTGGCCAAACATCCCTGGATCCCATGCCTTCTGACTTTCTGAATAAGCCTACCGTGTGGAACCTTGTCAAATGACTTACTAAAATCCATTTAGATCACATCCACTGCACTACCCTCATCTATATGCCTGGTCACCTCCTCAAAGAACTCTATCAGGCTTGTTAGACACGATCTGCCCTTCACAAAGCCATGATGACTGTCCCTGATCAGACCATGATTCTCTAAATGCCCACAGATCCTATCTCTAAGAATCTTTTCCAACAGCTTTTCCAACAGCTTTTCCACAGACGTAAGGCTCAATGGTCTATAATTACCCGGACTATCCCTACTACCTTTTTTGAATAAGGGGACAACATTCTCCTCCCTCCAATCCTCCGGTACCATTCCTGTTGATAATGAGAACATAACGATCCTAGCCAGAGGCTCAGCAATCTCTTCCCTCGCCTCGTGGAGCAGCCTGGGGAATATGCCGTCAGGCTCGGTGACTTATCCGTCCTATTGTATTTTAACAACTCCAACACCTCCTCTCCCTTAATACCAACATGCTCCAGATCATCAACCTCACTCATATTGTCCTCACCGTCATCAAGTTCCCTCTCATTGGTGAATACCGAAGAGAAGTATTCATTGAGGACCTCACACACTTCCAGGCACATCTTCCCACTTTTATCTCTAATCGGTCCTACCTTCACTCCTGTCATCCTTTTGTTCTTCACTTAATTGAAGAATGCCTTGGGGTTTTCCTTTACCCTACTCGCCAAGGCCTTCTCATGCCCCCTTCTTGCTTTTCTCAGCCCCTCCTTAAGCTCCTTTCTTTCTACCCTATATTCCTCAATAGACCCATCTGACCCTTGCTTCCTAAACCTCATGTATGCTGCCATCTTCCACCTGACTAGATTTTCCACCTCACTTGTCACCCATGGTTCCTTCAACCTACCATTCCTTATCTTCCTCACCGGGACAAATCTATCCCTAACATCCTGCAAGAGATCCTTAAATATCGACCACATGTCCATAGAACTTTTCCCTGCAAAAACATCATCCCAGTTCACACCCGCAAGTTCCAGCCTTATAGCCTCATAATTTGCCCTTCCCCAATTAAAAAAAATCCTATCCTCTCTGATTCTATCCTTTTCCATGATAATGCTAAAGGCCAGGGAGCGGTGATCACTGTCCCCCAGATGCTCACCCACTGACAGAAGACAGGCCGAGGGTCAGGTAGTTTTGACGAAGTAGAGTGGCTAGAGAAAGACTTATACAGATTCGGATAATGGCAGATAAATGGCAGATGGAATACAGTATCGGGAAATGTATTGTTACGCACTTTGGAATAAGAAATGAAAGGGCTGACTATTTTCGAAATGGGGAGAAAATACAAAATAAAAAGACTGAGACGCAAAGGGTTTTGGGATTCCTTGAGCAGGACTCTCTGTCGGTTAAATTGCAGATTGAGTCATTGGCGAGGAAGGCAAATGCGATGTTAGCATTTATTTCAAGAGGACTAGAATATACCAAAAATCAAAGGTCTGGCGTGGTGCCAGAGGACTGGAAAACTGCAAAAAGTTACTCCACTCTTTCAAAAAGGAAGAAGGCAGCAGAAGGGGAATTATAACCATATAACAATTACAGCACGGAAACAAGCAATCTCGGCCCTTCTAGTCCGTGCCGAACTTTACTCTCACATAGTCCCACTGACCCCCAATCAGCCCATAACCCTCCGTTCCTTTCCTGTCCATATACCTATCCATATTACTTTAAATGACAGGTTCGCCTGACCTCAGTGGTAGGGAAGGAGGTTAGAGACAATTGTTAAGGACGAGGTGATGGAGTGGTGACACAGGGCAAGATAATACAACGTCAGCATAGTTTCTTTCAGGGAAAATCCTGCCTAACGAAACTGTTGGAATTCTTTGAGGAGATTACAAGCAGGAGAGATAAAAGGGATGAAATGGACGCTTTCCGAATGCCTTTGACAAGGTGCCACTCATGAGGCAGCTTCAGAAGTTAAGAGCCCATGGTATTACAGGAAATTTACTAACATGGATAGAGCATTGGCTGATTGGTAGAAGGCAGCGAATGGGAACAGAAGGATCCTTTCTTGGTTTTCTGCCAGTGAATAGTGGTAATCTGCAGGGGGCGATGTTGGGACCACTTCACACCATTCTGTATATAAGTGATTGAAATGATGGAATAGATGGCTTTGATACGAAGATTGGTGGATGAGCAGGTAGTGAGGAGGAAATAAGTAGAACGCGGAACGATGCAGAAGGATGGTGAATAGGAGAATGGGAATGAAATTAGTAAATGAAAAGTAATGTTGGAAAGTGCATGGTCATGCACTTTGGTAGTAGAAGTAAATGTGCGGACTATTTTCTAACCGGGGTGAAATTCCAGAAATCTGAGATGCAGGAGGGACTTGGGTGTCGTTGTCCAGAACACCCCGAAGGTTAAATTGCAGAGTGGGTGGTGAGGAAGGCAAAGGCCATGTTCGCATTTATTTCAGGAGAGCTAGATTACAAGAACATGGATGTGATGCTGAGGCTTTATAATACACTGGCGAGGCAACAAACCATCCGGGAGTCTCTGTTACGACCACAGCATCTCCTGTCTGTATCTCTAACTATCGAGTCCCCTATCACTACCCTTCTCCTCTATTTCCACCGTCACTTCTGCTCTACAGAACCAGACTCAGTGCCAGAGATCCGGCTGCCGCAGCTTGCCCCACGTAAGTCATCCCACCCGACAGTATCCAAATCGGTATACTTGTTTTTGAGGGGAATGACCACAGGGGAGCCCTGCTCTGCCTGCACTTTCACTTTCCCTTGCCTGATGGTAACCCAATTACCTGTGCGCTGCTGCGTTGGCGTAACTACCTTCCAGAAACTACTATCTATAAACTCCTCATTCTCCCTCATGATCCGGAGGTCATCCAGTTCTTGATCCAGTTCCCTAACACGGTTTGTTAGGAGCTGCAGCAGGATGCACTTCTTGCAGGTGTCGTTGTCAGGGACAGCAGAGGTCTCCCTGACTGACCACATCCTGGAAAAGGTGCATTCCAACATACTGCCTGGCATTCTCTGTACTCGAAACAAACAAAAGAAAACTTGCTGGAACCTACCCTCGACTCTGCCCGTTCACGCCGAAGCCTGATGTGCCAAAGCCGTCCCACTCTGACTCAGTCCACTCTGACGATGACCACTGTATATGGCGGTCTTTTTTTAAACTTTTGGCGCTCTACTTCACGCACCTGCGCAGTCTAGTTTATTTTTCCCGAGCAGTAAAGAAGAAATGACTTCTCCCCGAAATGCCTTTACTCCTTCCCTCTCAGCGTCTTGCTTCGATATAGAGTATTGTATCGATCTAGAGTATTGTATTCTGTTGCGGTCGCCTCATTTTACGAAGGAGGTTGTGTCTGTAGAGCGGGTGCACATAATGTTTACCGGGATATTGTTTGAATTTAAGGGCATGCGTATGTGGAAGGCCTGGATAAATTTGTGTTGTGTTCGCTGTAATGATGGGACTGCGAAAAGATCTCTTCGGGATTTTTTAGTTTTATGTGAGGCACAGAGTAGCGACTGCTATCACTTCCCCAGGGTGAAATGTCCAGTACCTGTCATGGTCTGGTCCAAAGTCTGCATTCCGGTTCAGGTTCCGGTCTGCGGACTACGGACTCCGGGTCCTCCAACTGTCCCTTGTTTCAGTTGGGCTCAAGCATTTGCACCTGATGCTCATCTTGTGGCTGGGAATATAAGTGGCTCTGGGATTGAGTGTAGTTGGGGGGGGGGGGGGGTCATCTCGTCAGTCTCCACTTGGAGTAACCCATCAGTGGAAGGCTCGTTCACTCAGTGAGTTATGGATTTGGCTGTTCCGTAGCCCGCCGAGGTTACCGGCAGCCTCGAATCTTGGAGCCACCCGAGGCCGAGCTCCCTTCCTGTCACTCACCTCCGTCGGGTAAGCCAGGCCAGTTGCCGTTACCCAGCGGTTGGTTCTGTCCCTTGCCTTCGTCGGGTAAGCCAGGCCCTTTACCGTTACCCTACGGATGGTTCTGCCCCTTCCTGTTCCTCGCCGCCGTTGGGTGAGCTTGGCCAGTTGCCGTTACCCTACGATTGGTTCCATCCCTTCCAGTTTCTTGCCTCGGTCCGGTTGTGTCCCTTGACCTGCCCAGGAGTCCCGCTACCCGCCCAGTAGTCGAGCTGGAAGAACCCAATACTCAAGCCTCGAAGAACTCCAAGCCCCAATACTCAAACCTCCAAAAACTCGAAGCTCCAAGACTCAAGCCTCCAAAAAATCGAAGCTCCAAGTCTCAAGCCTCCAAGAACTCCAAACCCCAAGACCCAAGCCTTCAAAAACTCCATGCCCCAAGACTCTAGACTCGAGCTACCTAAGACTCCAAGAACTTCAAGTCTCCAAGTCTCCAACACCTAGAAAACAGTGAAATCTGCCATTTGTGGAAAATCAAATCAGCGTGGACTGTGTAACAAAAAAAAAAGAAAACTGCAAAAGTCACGATACTCTCGGTGCCAATATTGCATGCGAACACCTCACTTACCCTTAACCTGTACAACTTGGGAATGTGGGAGGAAATCCATACAGTTGTGGGGACAAGGTATGAACTCCTTACACAGAGTGGCAGGAATTGAACCCCAATCAGTGATCGCAGGTGTTATAGTGATACGTCAACTGCGACGCGGCCTTGCAGCTCCATTGTGTATGCAGAAATGATTAGTTTAGCTGTATATTAAATTAGTTTATTTGGCACAATATTGTGGGCTGAAGGGCTGTTACTGTGTTGTATTGTTGTGTTTTCTATGTTCTGATAAAGACACGATACACCTCTGATCAATGGTAATGTTTGCGAGTGAAATATTCAACACACTTCACTATATACATGTACATTAAAGTTAAAAATCTTCAGTTCGACGTTTCCTTTAACAAGATAAGATTAAGCAAGAGAGGGCACGGTTAAGGTCTACAAGGATGTTATATGGAAAGAACGAGTAGTGTCATAGAACACGACAGCCAGAAACCGGCCTCTTAGCCCATCTAATCTGACTGGTTGCATCGTTATGAACCCGAGAGACAGCTTTCCACACTCCTGTTGTCTATGTGCAGTCCCTATCAACAGTCTACTCAAAACTGCTCAGGTTTGTACTTGCATTAATGTGGGCCTAGGAAAGAATCCATACACGATAAATCCACAAACTTTGACACTCACGAACGATAGCTAGAGTATTACTAACTTCATTAGTTTGTGACGATGTTTTTTCTGACAACGCAATTATATGTGTTATATGTGCAAAATGGACCAGATGTGATTTAACCGCAGTGTTATAAAGCTGCATATAATACGCTACATGTAGAATTAAATCTTTAAAATCACACGAAGGACACATAAGGCAAAACATTTCTTTTTGTGATGTGTCGATGTATATTATTCTATAATCTCTCTGCTCTACCCATCAACTGTTTCTTCGTGTTCTCTTCCGGTTTGATTAAAATAATGTAACATTTTGGAACAAAGATGCAGCTTAACAATCCAAAACTTGATGCTAAAATTGCAAAGATTTCCACAGCGACGGTGTACTTCCCGGGAGTGCTTACATACGCTGGAATGAATGTTATCCACACTGCAAAAAAGATGAGCATGCTGAACGTTATAAACTTAGCCTCGTTAAACTTGTCCGGTAATGCTCTGCCCAAGAAGGCTAAGATCAAACATACGCACGCTAGTAGTCCGATGTAGCCGAAGACGCAGAAGAAAGCAACAGTGGAACCCACAGCACATTCGAGAATAATCTTTGAACTTTGATATTTGGTGTTTTTCGCCGGGAATGGAGGGGAAGTTAGTAGCCAGATCACACACACAATAACTTGAATCAATGTGGAGAGAAGGACAATGGATCTTTGCTGTGTAGGCCCGAACCATTTCATCACATTGCTAGACGGCAAGGTAGATTTGAAGGCCATCAGGACGACCAGGGTTTTGCTGAGAATGCAGGAAATGCACAGCACGAAACTAATCCCGAAGGCAGTGTGACGCACTGCGCACGACCACGCTGATGGCTGCCCAATAAACGCAATGGAACACAGGAAGCAGAGAATTAACGAGACCAACAGAAGGAAACTCAGTTCCGAATTGTTGGCCCTAACAATGGGCGTGTTTATGAAATATAGGAACACAGCAGCGACAGCTCCCGTGATGCAAGCCCCAAACAGGGACATGGCCGCGAGTATTACTCCCATGCTGTCGCGAAAGGAGAGGAACTCGATCTGCTTGGGAACACAACGGTCTTTTCGATCATTCGACCAGTAATCCACAGGACACTTGATACATTCTGTGGAACCTGTGGATGGAAAATGCAATGTGATCAGCTATAGTGGGAGGTGTTACACTGTCATTCTTTGGCATACAATCGGCTCTAATTCGATCAGCGTACTTTACCTGTTTGATTGCTAATCTCTCCGTCAGAACAGGGTAAGCAATCGAAGCAGCAGACGGGCTGACCTTGTCGAGCTCCCTTTCTTGTACCTTTAGCACACGGTTCACTGCAGACAGATACTGGAACCTGTGGAGTCAGAACATTCCTCACTGAACGGTACTCCCTTAATGCGCAATCGCAGGACATGTCACGCTTTTGTGAGTTTTTCTTTCCAGGATTAAAGATTAACTTTATCCAGTAGAGGGGCGGTAATAGGATACTGATCTGCGTAAAGCTTTGGAGCGCAGGTGACCCGGGTTATGTTCCCGCCGCTGCCTGTAAGGAGTTTGTTCATCCCGTGTTTGTGTGGCTTTCCTCCGGGTGCTCCGGCTTCCTCCCACATTACAAAGGCATACAGGTTAGCATGTTAATTGGGCAACTGAGTCTAATTGGGTGCCGCGGACTCTTTAGGCTGGAAGGGCCTCCATCTACTGTATCTCGAAATAAGAAGAAACATTTTCGTCATATATATTCATATGTATGAGGAATTTGTTGTGGTGTGTTGGTGCAATAGGCAACAACATGGTGCTGATCTGCAGTTGTGGGTGTACTTGATCTGGTTTTGAGAAATGTACCTGGTCATGTATCAGACCTTTCGGTGTTGGAGCATTTTGGAGTTAATGATCACAACTCTATCTCCTTTACCATAGTGCTGTAGAGAGATAAATGCAGAGAATGTGGGAAATAATTTATTTGGGCTATGGGTAAACATGGTGCTATTAGGCATAAACTTGGGAATGCACAGCAGAAATGTTGCAAATGTTCAGGGATTATTATCATGACGTTCTGCACTGGTCTGTTCCAGTGAGTCAGATAAAAGATATAGGGTAGAAAACCGACGGTGTCCAAAAGGTGTACAAAAGCAAGTTAGCCGAAAAGAAAGACTTACGAAAGGTTCAACGAACAAGGTACTGACAAAGCTCTAGAAAATTAGTGTTGCCAGGAAGGATCATAGGAATTAAAATAGGAGAGCTTGAAGGGGTCATGAGAAGGCCTTGGCGAGTAGGATTAAGGATAATCCCCATGCATTCTGCAACTATGTGAAGAGCAAGAGGATAGCCATGTGAGAAGAGGACCAATCTGGTGCGACAATGGAAACAAGTGGATGGACTCGGAGGAGGTAGCGTAGGCATCTAATGAATACTTTGCTTCAGTTTTCACCAGGGAAAAGGATCTTGCTAACTCTGAGGACGACTTACAGCAGACTGAAACAGTTGAGCGTATAGAAAGTAAGAGGGTAAATCTCGGCAGATTCTACAGTAGGTTACATTGTTAGCAAAACACTGTGGCCGGAAGGGCCTGTAATATGCTGTAGATATCAATGTTCTATGTTCTAACAAAAAAAAATTGAAAAGTTAGAAGAAATAAAGTTTTGTGAAAAATAGAAAAGCTGCCAATATGTAATAACTGTACACAGATACATAAATACCATCATGTATTTAAAATGTAAATGCATAATAAGACTTGGTTTAAAGTGTTTGCAGCGCATTGTAATAGAAAGATGGGAACGGGAGGGCTAGCGAGAATGCTTGATCAGATTAATTGTATAGGGAAAGAAGCTTTTAAGTCGTTGTTTATGTTAATAGCCTCATCACTTTTTCCAAAGGGAACTCTAGAAGAGCTTGCTGAGTGGGTAGTCTCCACGATATTTTTTTTTCCCTGCCCGCTTGTCGTGGAAACATACAAGTCCTATATCTGCCTCAATTACTTCTTCTGGCAGTTCGTTTCATATACTAACTACCTACTGGATGAAAAAAAAACATGCCCATTAGCTCCCGGTTTAATCATTCCACTGTCACATTAAACTTATGCTCTTTCGGAATTACTGTCTGGTTTGGTGCAGCATTCTCCCACAAAATAGTACTTCTACGGTAAACTGTCAGGTCAACAGAAAAGGCCCTTGATTGCAGTCTGCAATCAAAGGCTCAAATTTCACCAATAAGAGCTGGGACCAAAGGGTGGAGGAGGGTGGTCTGAGGAGGTGTGGGGAGAGTGTTGAGGGTATCTATGGTGGGACGAAGATGGAAACTGGTCGGACACAAAGAGTCCATTGTGCGGCCTCAGAGACACGAGATTGCATAGTGGTGAGGGGAAATTTGATACTAGGGTTCCAGTGACAACGCCTAATTCTCGGCTTGGACGTGCGGTCCGTTAGGTTCTAGGCTGGAGGCAAAGTTGGATACAGCGTTTTTAGCAGTTCGAAGTTGTCCGGGATCGTTGGAACACGCATTGCCGGCGGTAGAATTGGGGTTTTGAATCCGTTCAGGATCAGTGGGACCAGTGTTGACGATGTCCAGAGCCATCGGGGACGGTAAGTGATGCGGAGAAATTCGAAATCTAGGGGCATCCAACTGAATCGAGGCTCAATTCTGAGGTAGCAGGGATTGCAGTCTAGGGCCCTAGTGGGCCGTCGGCTTTGAAGACGACGGCTCCGCAGTCTTCAGATGAGCCATCTGCCGATCCTTGCTGACGCGGGGAAGGCGAGGAACCAGCGATCGAAAACTTGGATCCGGCAGAGACAAAGTATTGGAGAGATCTATTGCGTCTGGAGGAGTGAGAATCCCGGATCTGTGGCAGCGATTCGACAGGACCACTAGATTTCTCCGCATTCTAGAAAGAGTGGCGCGTAGAAAGAGTGGTGGGTGCGAGGAATGCTCTGCCGGCAACAGGGTGGAAGTGGATGCAATAGGGCCTTTTTAAAGACTCGTAGATAGGTACATGGAGATTAGAGAAACAGAGGGTTATGCAATAAGGTAATTCTAGGCAGTGTCTAGAGTAGGTAACATGTTCAGCACAAAATTGCGGGCCGAAGAGCCTATAATGTGCTATAGATTTCTATGTTCGGTGTTCTAGAGTATGGAATGAAAAGCAGGTGGGGAAGCATCAATTGAAAGTGAATAACTGGGGTCCTCAGAGGCTCTAAATCGACAAGTTTGGAAACTGATCTGGAAGCAATATGGTACAACCTGGCGGCGGAGACGAATCCCAGGAAGGTTGCATGGTTGTGGTAGCAGGTCTAGATGAGACAATGGTCGAAGATGGCGGAGGGCAGCAGAGGTCACAGAGGGGGAACAGTGAGAGAGGGTTTCATTGAACTCCCGTCTAACGGAAGATTGAAACTTCTTCAGGTTATGCATCTGTCGTACAGAGTTCGTAGAACGAGTAATATCACAAGCATGAGGAAATCTGCCGATGCTGGAAATCAAAAGCAAAACGCACAGCGCTGGAGGAATTTAACAGATCACTGGACATCTATGTTCAGTGAACAGACGAAGTTTCAGACCGTGACCTCTCTCCAGGACTGGAAAGGAAGGGAGAAGTCAGGTTAAGAAGGTTGGGCAGCGGGGAGGAAGAAGTACATGGTGGCAGGTGATACGTGAAGCTGGAAGAAGAGAATGGGTGTAGTTGATTGGTGAAAAATGGTCAAGGGCTGTAGAATTGACTGATAGGAGAAGATAGAAAATCTTGGAAGAAACCAAAGGTGGAGGAGAACAAGATGAGCGAATGGGCAGGGACAGAGACAAAGGTAGGAAAGGAAAAAAAAAAGAATGGGGAATGGTGAGGGAGAAGAGAGCTGGCATTACGGGAATTTCGGGAAATCGATATTCATGCTAACAGGTAGGAGGTTACTCAGATGGATTGTAAAAGGAATAAACTCCACTCGAGCTTCCAGCTGGGTACAGGTATTGAGCATAACCGATGTTTCAATGAAAAACATTGCATCAGGGATGAAGCCTTTTTTGACATTCAATGTATATATTGAAACCTATTGAATGGTAATTCGGCAGGACGTGTAGGGGCAGTTATGGCACTCGTTACGCTTGGAAGGCTATGTACCAGGAGGCAGATCAGTGGAGAGAGGCAAACAGATAAGAGAGTCGTTTCGGGTGCGAACCTTGGAAGAAGAGTAAAATAGAATTGGGGGGGTGGGGGCGGAATGGATCATCGAGAGAAAGCTGTGCTGGGTGCTGGGATCCCGTGAAGATTGCGGAAGTTTCTGATGGCAGAGAATTATGTGCTGGATGGGGAGGCTAGTGGGCTGGTAGGTGAGGGTAAAAGGAACCTTATCCTTGTATGACGGCGAGAGGATGGGGTATAAATAGATGAGCGCGAAACGGTATATGGGTGAGGGCAGTATTCATTGTGGAGGATGGGAAGCCTCCTTTTTTGAAAGTGGATATCTTGGTTATTTTGGAAGGAAAATCCTCATCCTGAGAGCTGTTGTGGCAACGACAGAGGAACTGAGAGAAAGGCGTAGAATCTTTTAAGTGAACGTTTGGAAGAGGAAAAGACTAGATATCTGTTAGAGTCAGTGGGTTATGAAAGATATCAGCCGATAGACTGTCTGCAGAGATGGAGGCGGAGAGATCGAGAAAGAGGAGAGAGTGTCGGAAATGAATTACGTAAGTTTGCCGGCAGAGTTAAAGTTAGAGGCAATTTTGACGAAATCGACGAGCTGACCATGAAGCACAAACCAGCCTCAATGCAATCATCCATGTAGCGTAGGCAGATTTGGTGAGCGACTCCGGTGTAGGATTGGAACATGGATTGTTCCACGTAGCAGACAAAAAGACAGGATCCGTATGAGAGCCCTTGACTACATCTTTCACCGGGAAGTCAGGGAACTTAAAGAAATTTGCAAAGCTTGTGTACTGTCACGGCTGTACGTAGGAAGCGAGCATAAATATCTTGGTCGCCATGGATGAGATGTGCTGAAGGGCCCGTTTCAGTGGGGCCGAGATTTATAGTTTGCATCACTTTTTTTGCTTTGCAACTTTAGCACAGAGATCAGATGAGGACCGTAGATTGATTTGGATTGTAGTGAGGAAGTTTCTTTCTAAGCCCTGGTACGCTGCTGCAGAACACTCTCACCTGTGTGTCCCGCGGCTGCAGTAACGTCTGTGATTCTGAACTCTGGCAGGTGTGTTGAGTAAACGGATGGTTTCGTCTTATATAAAACTGCACTTGAGAAAAGGAATAAAAATTCCAACCGACAACAAAATGATGTGGAGAGTATTATGTTGTACACTTAATATTTTAGGAACCGCTTCTTACCGTCCACCGTCAGGTTTCTGAATGTACAAGGAACCGGTGAGTATTGTTTTTCCCCCACTGTTTTTGCACTATATATATCTCATAGTAATATTTTATCATAATCATACATTGCAATGTACAATTACTCAGTGTGTTTTGATTTTTTGGTTTATACTGCATATTATATATACACATTTGAATAAAGAAAATACATTTGTAAAAGCATCAGAACAATCTTTTCAACTTATGTCCGTGATAATAAACTTGAGTTCCTTACATTGTGTCCAGATCCGTGCCAAACGATTTCACTTTCCTCTAAGGTAAATTCGTTCCCCGGAGGCAGGGCAGCATCGTAATATCCAACTTTAACCAACTCCACTGAACCGTCCATTCGTCCTTGCCAGTTTATCACGTCATAGGAAGCGATGGGATCTCCATTCTCATCAAAGCTTATTTGTTCTCCGAACTGATTGGTGAAGCGGACCTCCCGAAGATAGTGCAACAGCTGCAGATACAACAACATTCATTAAGTTAAACCTTTTACTCATTGAATAATGCTTAATATCTAAAATAACTATATTAAACCAGGTTCCTTTTGACTGGAGTTTAAAACAGTGCACACATCTGTACTTGAAAGACAGCAATGAATATTACATTCATTTTTCACATGTCCAGTACATCGAAGCATCGAAAACTGCAATGAAATACATAGTTTGCGTCAAGGACCAACACCGACCGAGAACGTGCTGGGGATAACCCTCAAGTGTCAAAGAAACATAGAAAACTGCAGCACAATACATGCCCTTCGGTCCACAATGTCGTGCCAAACATGTCCCTACTTAGAAATTACTAGTGTTACCCATAGACCTCGACTTTCCTAAGATCCATGTACCTATCCTAAGCTTCTTAAACGACCCTATTTTATCTGCGCTCACCAATTTCTGCATAAAACTCTTACCACTGATATCTACTCTGTACCTACTCCAAAGACTCTTAAACGTGACCTCTTGCGGCAGCCATTTCAGTCCTGGGAAAAAAGTTACCTGGGAATGTTGCATGGGTTTCAGCAGCTAAGTTACAGGGAAAGATCGAAAAAGTTAGGTTTTTATTCTTTGGAGCGTAGAAGATTGAGCGGGGGGACTTGATAGAGGTACTTAAAATTATGAGGGGGATAGATAGAGTTGACGTGAATGTGGTTTTTCCATTGAGAGTAGTGGAGATTCAAACAAGAGGACATGAGTTGAGAGTTAGGGGGTAAAAGTTTAAGGGTAACAAGAGGGGGAATTTCATTACTCAGAGAGTGGTAGCTGTGTGGAACGAGCTTCCAGTAGAAGTGGTAGAGGCCGGTTCGGTATTGTCATTTAAAGTAAAATTGGATAGGGATATGGACAGGAAAGGAATGGAGGGTTATGGGCTGAGTGCGGGTCAGTGGGACTGGCTGAGAGTAAGCGTTCGACACGGACTAGAAGGGCCGAGATGGCCTGTTTCCGTGCTGTAATTGTTATATGGTTATATGGTTATAAAAAGACTCTGACTAGCCACACGATCAATGCCTCTCATCAACTTATACACCTCTATCAGGTCACCTCATCCTCCGTCACTTCAAGGGGAAAAGGCCGATTTCACTCAACCTGTTTGCATAAGGCATGCTTCCCCAATCCAGGCAACATCCATGTAAATTTCCTCTTCACCCTTTCAATGGTTTCCACATCCTTCCTGCAGTAAGTCGACCAGAACTGAGCACAGTCCTCCAAGTTGGGTCGGACCAGGGTCCTATATAGCTGCAACATTACCACTCGGCTCCTAAATTCAATTCTACGACTAATGAAGACCAATGCACCGTAAGCCTTCTTAACCACTGAGTCAACCTGAGCAGCAGCTTTGAGCGTCCTATGGACTCGGACCCCAAGATCATTCTGATTGTCCACACTGCCAAGAGTCTTACCATCAATACTATATTCTCTCATCATATTTGACCTTCCAAAATGAACCACTTCACACTGATCTGGGTTGAACTCCATCTGCCTCTTCCCAGCCCAGTTTTGCATCCTATCAATGTGCCGCTGTAACCTCTGACAGCCCTGCACACTACGAACAACACTTTCAACCTTTGTGTCATCAGCAAAGTTACGAACCCATCCCTCCACTTCCTCATGCGGCTCATTTATAAAAATCACGAAGAGTAAGGGTCTCAAAACAGATCTGTGAGGCACACCACTGTTCACCGACCTTCATGCAGAACATGACCCATCTATAAATGACCCTCGCCTTCTGTGCGGAAGCCAGTTCTGGATCCACAGAGCAATGTCCTCTTGAATCCCATGCCTCTTTACTTTCTCAATAAGCCTTGCATGTGGTAACTTATCAAATGCTTTGCTAAAATCAATACACACTACATCTATTGCTCTTCCTTCATCAATGTGTTTAGTCATATCCTCAAAAAATTCTATCAGGCTCGCAAGGCACGACCTTTACTTGACAAAGTCATGCTGACTATTCCTAATCATATTATACCTCTCCAAATGTTCATAAATCCTGCCTCTACCATAACGTCCCCGTCTTATTGGAACGTCCCTCTGTAGAACTCCACACAAATATCCCCTGCACCTTTCCCTGAGAATACCTGTTCCCAATTTAAGCTTCCAAGTTCCTGTCTGATAGCCTCATAATTCCCCTTATTCCAATTAAACGCCTTTCTAACTTCTCTGTTCTAATCTCTCTCCAGTGCTCAATTATGTTCACTATCTCCAAAATGTCCTCCCAGTGAGACATCTGACACCTGACCAGGTTCATTTCCCAATACCAAACCAAGCAGAGACTCTGCTCTTGTAGGCTTATCTACATATTGTGTCAAGAAACCTTCCTGAACACATCTAACAAACTCCACTCCATCTAAACTCCTTGTTCCAAGGATATGCCAATCGATATTTGGGAAATTAAAATCTCCCACCACGACATCTCTGTTATTATTACACCTTTCCAGGATCTGTTTCCCTATTTGCTCCTCGATATCCCTGTTAATATTGGGGGCCTATAAAACACCCAGAAGAGCTATTGACCCCTTCCTATTCCTAACCTCCACCCACGAAGACTCCGTAGACAATCCCTCCATGACGTCAACCTTTTCTGCAGACGTGACACTATCACTGATCAACAGTGTCACGTCCCTACCTATTTTGCCTCCCTCCTTGTCCTTTCAGAAACAACTAAAACCCGGCACTTGAAGTAACCATTCCTGTCCCTGAGCCATCTAATTCTCTGTAATGGCCACCACATCATAGCTCCAAGTACTGATCCATGCTCTAAGCTCATCCGCTTTGTTCACAATACTCCTTGCCTTAAAATAGACACATCTCAAACCGTCGGTCTGAGTGCATCCCTTCTCTATCACCCGCCTATCCTCCTTCACACACTGTCTCCAAGCTTTCTCTATTTGTGAGCCAAACAGCTCTTCCACAATCTCCCTGGTAGCCTTAGCAAACCTCCCCACCAGGATATCGGTCCTCCTAGGATTCAAGTTTTTGTATGGGTCACACCTGCCCCAAAGGAGGTACCAATGATTCAGGAATCTGAATCCCTACCCCCTGCTCCAAATTCCTCAGCCGTACATTTATCCTCCACATCATTTTATTCATATAATTACTGTCACGTGGCACAGGCAGTATTTCCGAGATTACTACCTTTGCGGTCCTCCTTCTCAGCTTCCTTCCTATCTCCCTGTAGTCTGTTTTCAGGTCCTCTTCCCTTTTCCTACCTGTGTCCTTAGTAGCAATATGTACCACGACCTCTGGTTGTTTTCACTCCCACTGCAGGATATCGTGAACGCGATCTGAAACATTCTGGATACTGGCACCTGGAAGGCAAACTACCATCCGAGTTTCTTCACTGCGTCCACATAATCGCTTGTTTGATCCACTAACTATAGAGTCTCCTATCACTACTGTCTTTCTCTTCCTTCCCGACACTTCTGAGCCACAGCGCCGGACTCTGTTCCAGAGGTACGGCCACTGTTGCTTCCCCCAGGTAGGCTGTCCCAGTCATCGGTACTCAGACCGGTGTACTTATGTTCAGGGGGACAGCCAAAGGGGTAGTCTCTCATACCTGGCACTTCCCCTTCCCTCTCCTCCCGAGGCCCCGGTGTGACCATCTGCATATTACTCCTTTCTACCACCTCCCTGCTCCACCTGATCAGACGAAGGTCATCGAACTGCAACTCGACTTCCCTAACGCGGTCCCTTAGTAGCTGCAGCTCGACACGCCGGCTGCAGGTATGGCCTTCCGGGAGGCTGGGAGACTTCAAGACTTCCCAAATCTGAAACCGAGCAGAGAACACCTGCCTCACACACGTACTTCCTTTCCACAATTAACACAGGTGAACCTCTCCTGGTGTCGCAATGCTTCCGATGACAAAAAACGTGCCCACAACTTATGAAACCTTACTTACCAGTTTGACATTTTAGAAAGTGGGAGGAGACCGCAGCACCCGAAGGAAGCCCACGTGTTACGTGGAGAATGGACAAACTCCTTACAGGCCGCGGTGGGATTTATACCCTGGTACTGGCGTTGGAAAACGTTACGCTAACTGTTGTGCTTTTGTGCCGCCCAGTACCAAATAAAGTTGATCCTTAATCTTCGATCCTTGAATTGAACCCCAATGGAATGTAAAACATCTCTTAACCGCTATGCTATCGCTCCGTAAATTTTCTTGACTAATATAGAAAGTACTTTTTGCCAGACGGGAATATTCCGCTTGTTGCTTACCTGCCAGGGTAAAATGTTTGATTTTTGGCCACAGGTTTTGTTCACAAAGGGTCCGTTTCCGTCTGTACACGATTGTAAATTATGAAGAGCATGCGCCACAGCGTACACAGCTTTATACACATTGTAGGAGATTCTCAACTGTGAAACGTCAGCGTATGTATTTTCCACCGTCTCTAGACTCTCCGAACCGTTGCACAGTTTATTTGGAGAGAACGACGCGTTTCCGTACAGAATCTGATTTGACAATTTTGGACTGCAGCCAAAAACATCCCGCCACAGTTCATCCACAAATGGGTGGTCTGGTGCCGAGGACGGATGGAGTTTGACCAGAAATTCTCTCAGACCAGTAATTTCCTCTTTCTTGATCGCAAACCCGATAGTTCCTGAAAGTATTTCACGGCTTTCCTCAGACCACAGATGGGCCGATGTTATCCAGCCCTCGCTCGCTATGATTTGAATGTCAGTAATGTTCTGTAGACGCATTTCCTTCACCAAGGACATTGCATCGCTTTCAAAAGTGAAAAGAATTACCACTTTAGCAGAGGACTTTTGCATCGTCGCTGTCACTTGTATCAGCTTAGATCTGGTGCTTGCAGAAGAAATAAATTCAATAAAAGCGATGCATGTCTCAAACTTAGAAACTTCTTGAATAAACGACAATATCGCGAATCGACCATATTCACCGTTATCAGCGACAATCCCGATCCAAAGCCACTGGAAGCGCTGTACAAGTCTGACCAAGGCTTTGATCTGAACGGCATCACTAGAAGCAGTTCTGAAGAACGTTGGGAACTCTCTCTTGTCACTTAGGCAGGTACAGGAAGAAGAGTAGCTGATCTGGAAGAGAAAACACATGTTACACAGCACATCAAGCACAGTTCTCTAGCATTTGAGAGTCCTTGATTCCGACTTTGGGGTAAAACAGTTTGGTTATGCAAAATTTATTTTCATTAGTCTGTCAGAGTAAATTCGGCTATAAGGAGACACTGAAAAAGAACTATATTTTTTTAAAAAAACTAAAATCTTGTTGAAGTATTAGCTTTAAAGAGATTAGCTTTATTTGACATACATCGAAACATACAGAGAAATGCTCTGTTTTCGGTCAAATCAAATTCACGGGATTACACTGGGGGAAGCTGTAAGCGTTGCCACGTTTAGGGTGCCACCAATTCATGCTCACTTCTCACTAATCCGAACCGACAGGCAATTGGGCTGAGGCAGCAAATCGGAGCACCTGGAGGAAACACATTCGTTTGGAATCAAGCATTTAACAGAAAGCAGCAGATTAAACTGAGACCAGTCCTGATGTCGGGTCTTTGTTCGAAATGTTGAACATGCATTCCCCTCCATCGATGCTGCTAAACACGTTGAGTTCCTCCAGTATTTCCTGTGCATTCTGGTATGTGAGAGTCTGTTGTGTTTAATATACTCAGGTAACTTCTTTAACATTTCGGAACATCTCCAATCGTTTCACAAGTTAAACTGCACCTTGTGGAACTGAAAACTAAAAAAAATAATCAACACTATTTCTGCACAATAACACTTATAAGAATTATATGCTATGGTATTACATTTCAATTATATATTCCATAAGAATTATATGCTATATTCTTATATCGGAATGGTTGCAATAGACGGAAAAAGATGGACTTGCAGCACATTACAGTTTGGTACGTATAATATTGTGGGCATCGCTGAATTGTGGTTGAAGGAAGATTATAGCTTGGAGTTTTACAGCCAAGGATCCATTTTGTATCGAAAGTAGAAGCAGGTAGCAGGGGGGCTGTTAATGTTCTGCTGTCAAAAATAAGTAAATCACTAGAAAGAGATGACAGTAGGTGTGAACCGTTGTGGGTAGAGCCAAAGAATTGCAAATGTAAACAAAGCCCTGATGGGAGTTAAATGTCTACAAAACAGTAGCAGGGATGTGTTCTACAGGTTACAACGGGAGTCAGAAAATGCACGCCAAACGGGTAATATTACAATCATCACGAGGTATTTAAGTATGCAGGTAGATTAGGAAAATGGGGTGAATGCTGGATCACAAGAGGGGGAATTTCTAGAATGCATACGAAATTGTATTTTAAAGCACCTCGTGTTTGAGCCGACTGAAGGGTCAGCTATTCTGGATTGGGTGTTGAGAAACGATCTGGAGATGATTAGAGAGCTTAAGGTAAAGGTACTCTTAAGGGAGAATGAACACAATGTGATAATATTTACACTACAATTTGAGAAGGAGCGACTAAAGTCAGATGTATCAGTATTAAAATAGAATAAAAGGAATTGCTGAGGCATGAGAGTGGGGCTAGCCAAAACTGAAAAAAAAAACACTGGCCGGATGAGAGCAGAACAGCAATCTCTGGAATTTCTGGAAGCGACTTGAAGGCGCAGAAACTCCTCTTAAAGAGGAAGAAGTATTCTATAGAGAAAGTGACATTACCTTGGCTAAAGAAGAGAAGTAAAAAAAAACATAACATTTGAATAGAGGGCATATGATAGAGGGAAACGTCAAAGAAATTTAAGGGATTGGGAAGCTTTGAAAAGCCACCAGAAGGCAACTAAAACGTGTAATGAAAGAGAGGCGAGAGTGGACATCTGACTGCTGGAAAGTGATGCTGGAGAGGGAGTGATGGGGGACAAGAAAATGGCGGACGAAACGGTATAAGTATTTTGCATCAGTCGTGACTGTGCAAGACACTGCCAGCATGCCGGAATTTCGCCAGGGTCAGGGGGCAGAAGTGTGTGAAGTTCCCTTTACAATGGATACCATGGTTCAGAATCAGACAGGTCGTAACGTACTTAAGCTCCCTGGACCAGATGGTACACAGTCCAAGGTTCTGCAAGAGGTGGCAAAAGAGATTCTGGAGGTATAAGTAATGATCTTTCAAAAATCAAATGTTTTAAGATCGGAAGGAGACAAAAAAAAGGAAATTATAGGCCAGTTAGTCTGATCTCAGTGGTTGCGAAGGTGCTGAAGGATCGGGGTATTTGGACGCACACGATATCCTTGGTGTCATTTTTCAGATGACAGGAAGGATAGTGAAGTTTTGAACAGTGTGGAGATTGATAGGCTACGACAGGACATTGACAGGATCCAGAGCCGGACTGGGAAGTGGCAGGAGGAGTTCAACCTAGAAATGTTCTAACAATGGAAGTTATAGGTAGCCATTAGTGATAGTAAAATAACCTATGTCAGTAAATTTGTAACCAAATAATTCTACGTGCTTCAATGCAGACAATGCAGACAATCAATAATCTTGCCATTCAGCTCCGCCTACTTATACCTCGTGACATTCAACAGACTGTAGAGCACAGCCTGTACAGTTTAGGCCAGACACTATTTTCTACAGACCGTACAGCTTACAGTAAATTAAGGAATCCTACCAGGCCGATATTGAACGGAGCCAACAGGCGGGAAGCAACGATTGATTCCGAAGACGCGGCGTCGCCCACAACAATGGCCACTGCTGGGAGTGCTGAGCAAGTGTAACTGGATTCAGGTTCATCTTCCTGGTTCAGTAACTGGAGGACTCCTTTGAGCGATTCGGAGTGTGCATGGCAGCTATCAAAGATCCTATAGCCAAGAGTTATATTGGGAAGCAGATCCGGATTCTGGTTTATTTCATCAATTGCGAAAATCATCGTCTGTGCCCAACCGAGCTCCCCTTGCCGGAATCTAGTAAATATACAAGAGATCTGTCATCATATTGGAGAGACATGCAAAAATATTAGTCAGTCCACACTGTCATAGCACTGTGTATAATTCTGCTCTTCACGTTACGTGGTCGTAACAGAGAGAGTGGAAAAGGGATTCAGTGGATTACAGCCTGGAATA
Source organism: Hemitrygon akajei (assembly GCF_048418815.1). Lineage (NCBI taxonomy): Eukaryota > Metazoa > Chordata > Chondrichthyes > Myliobatiformes > Dasyatidae > Hemitrygon > Hemitrygon akajei. Next base: position 209,439,979 of record NC_133126.1, on the reverse strand, counting down.
GAGCACCATAGTTAAAAGGAGAGATTGTATCGGATGCGTTTATTCTCAGTGGAATGGAGGAGGACGAAGAGTGACCTTATAGATGCTTATAAAATTCTGAGCATCTCCCCTCAGATCATCAGTCTTTTCCCAAGGCAGGGGAGGCTAAATCTGGATGGAACGATTTGAGCCAAGAGTGGGGAAATTTGAAAGAAGACTGGACGGTCAGATATTTAAGTGGAGAGTGGTAAGGGCCTGAACCACAGTGCTGTACTTTTCTATAGTTCAATGAAATGGATCTTGAAGTGAACGTGAGGTGAAGAGTGTTTGTAAGAGAGTCCAGGAGCTATGGAGATGAGTTCTTCAACTCGTTCTCAATATTTCGTGCTTATTTATTATTATCAATAGATGACCTTTTAGTGTATTTGCACAGTTCATTGTCTTTTGCACGTTGGTTGTTTGTCCGTCTTATTACGTGCGGGATTTCATTGGTTTGTCTTCTTATGAACTGTGAATTCCCGTATGGAAGTTAACACCAGTGTTGTATACGGTGAAATTTCCTCAATCATTGTATCTCCCTGTCAATCAAGACAAATAGCTATTCAGCAGGTGAAAAGATATACAACAGATGTTGACTCCCTGAATTCGACCTTCCAGCTGATTCATTTTCTGTGATGCCGTGTACATTAATGGAAAAGTACAATACAGGAGTAAGCCCTTCGGCCCATCTTGTTAGTACCAAGCCGCTTAAAATAACTTCTCCAGTCTACCTTCACCAGGTCAATGGCTCGCCATACCTCTATTTTCTATGTAACTATCCAAACATTTCTTAAACGTTTGAATCAAGCTCTCATGCACCTCTTGCGCAGGAAACTCATTCCACCCACTTATAGTCCTGTAGTGAACAGGTTTTCCCTCACCTTCCCAATAAAGTTAACATCTTTTACTCTTCACTCTTTTCAGTCTTACGGTCTTGATGAGTGAAGAAGTTTCCACTCACTTTCCCCATGACCTTCACGTTTTCTACCGTTTCACTCTCACAGTACTCTGAGTGACGAGGTTTCCCCTCACGTTCCCGAGAAAAGTTGTATTTGTCACACTTAACTCATGACCTCCAGTTGTAGTCCCACTCAACCTAAATGGAAACAGTCTGCTTGCATTTACCTTATCTAAACCCCTCATAATATTGCATACCTCTATCAAATGTCCTCTGAATCTTCTAACTTCTAAGGAATAAAATCCTAACGTAGTCAATCTTTCGATATAGCCCAGGTCCCCCAAGAGCCCGCAACATCCTTTAGAAATTTATTTTTACATCATTTGTACTTTATATGCAACATTTGGGTATGTAGGTGACAAAAAATGAACAAAATATTCTAAATTATGCCTCACCAATGCATTATACAACTTCAACATGACATTTCATCTCTTGTATTCAGTATTTGATTTAGAAGGCCTATCACCAAAAGCTTTCGTTACGAGACATATAGACCTGTGACGCAATTCTCAATGATTTCGGGACCTACATGCCGAGATCTATTTGATCCAATACACTCCTCAGAACCCTGACGTTTACTGTATAAGACGACCCTGGTTGGCACAACCGAAGTGCAACAACTGGCATTTATCGGCATTAAATTCGATCTGCCATTTCAGCCCTTTTTCCATCTGGTTCAGTTCCCGCTGCTATCCATGAAACACACACACAGTGTACTGGAGGAACTTAGCAGACCAGGCAGGATCAATGGAAAAGTGTAAACAGTCATCATTTCTGGCCGAGACGCTTCATCAGGGCTCTCAGTCAGGAATATTTACTCTTTGTGCCTTGCTTGGAATTCTGGCTGTTACAAGGAGGGACTGGGGGCGAACCCAAGTGGAGGACACATGCACGGAGGCGGACTAGGACTTGACTTGGACTCGGAGTCTTGCCTGTACTGGGACTCGGAGCGTTGAACTGGGTTGGAACTCAGAACATAAGATTGCTTAGACGTTAATCACTACACACGAAGTTATGCTGATGGGTTTTAATCTGTCCATGTCTAACCAAGTACTTATATATCCGGTCACTTAGAGTACCTTCCAATAATCGGCCTCCAGTTTCCTGGTTCATGTTTAGAGCCTTTCTTAAACAACGGAACAACATTGGCTATCCCGCCATCCCGCGGCACCCCACTTGCAGCTAAGGATGATTTAAATGTCACTGGTAGGGCGCCGGCACTTCTGCACGTTCCTCTGACAGGGTCCGAAAGAACACACTGTTAGGCCCTGGTGATTTATTCATCTTACTTTGCGTAAAGACAGTAAACACATACTGATTTCTAATCTGCATACCTTCGCTGAAGTTGCTTTAGTTCTATAGACATTGTGCCCGTCTCTTTAGTAAATACAGACGGAAAGATATATATTTAAGATCCCCCGCCATCTCTTTTAACTCCACGGTGGATTGCATTTTGATCCTCCTGAGGAACAATTTTATCGCTTGCAATCCTTTTCTTGTTAACACATCTCAGAACCCTTCAGGGTTATCCTTCACTTGCCTGTTAAGGCAATATCATGACTTCTTTTTGCCCTCCTGATTTCTTTATTATCTTGCATTTTTGTACTCCATAACCACCTCATATGTTCCTACCCCTTATGCTTGCTGTGCACCTCCTTTTTGCTCTTAACCAGAACCTCAATATCTATTAAAACCTAGGTTGTCTTTACCTTTTACTTTGATAGGCACAAAAATGTTCATACTCTCGAACTTTCACTTTTAAAGGCTCCACTTACCAAGTACACTTTTGTCAGAGATCAGACTGTCTTAATGGACTATTTCTGATCCGACAAAATTTGACCTTTCTTCAATTTAAAATCTGACCTCGTGAAGCAAACTCATCTCTTTGCATATTGACTTTGAAATTAATGGCAATGTGATCACTAGATGGAAAGTGTTCACCAACACAATCTTCTGTGAGCATAAGACCATAAGATATAGGAGCAGAATTAGGCAATTCAGACCATCGAGTCTGCTCCGCCACTCTGTCACGGCTAATCCCGGATCCCACTCATCCCCATACTTCTTCCTTCTCGCCACATTCTTTGACGCCATGACTGATCAGAAAACTACGAACTCCTACCTTAATTGTACCCACGGACCAGGCATCCACCCGCCGTCTGTGGCAGAGCATTTCACAGATTCATTAATCTTTGGCGACAAAAGTCTTTCCTCTCTTCCAAAATGTCGGCCCTCGAATTGGAAGCTGTGCCCTTTAGTTCTGGGTACCCTCATCAGACAAAATATCCTCCACACATCGACCCTATCTCATCGTTACAACATTGTGTAGTCTTCAATGAGATCCTCTCCTCCACCCAAACCTGCGCCCCGTATTCTTCCAAATTTCAGAGTACAGGCTCAAAACTTTCAAACGATCCTCATATGCTAATTTCCCCCCATTCCTGGAATCATCTACATGAAACTGCTTCGGGCTCTCTCCAATGATAACACATCCTTTCTCAGATATGGGGACCCAAATTGTTGACAATACTGCATGGGCGGCCTAATTACTGTCTTATGAATGTTCAGTATTATATGTTTTTTATATTCTATTCCCCTTGAAATAAATGCCAACGTTGCATTTGGTCTCTTTACCGGAGATTCAAACTGTAAATTAGAGACTGTGAAGTCTCTCTGCACCTCTGCTGTTTGAACCTTCTCCTCATTTAGATAATGGTCCGCACTATTGTTCCTTTTACCAAAATGCGTTATCATACATTTCCCAATACTGTATCCCTTCTGCCATTTTTATGCCCATTGTTCAAATTTGCCTGAGTCTTGCTGCAGTCGCATTACTTCCTCAGCACTACCTACACCTCCACCTATTTTCGTATCATCCGCGAATATTACCTCAAACCCATCCATGCCGTTATCAAAATTATTGCCAAAATTGGAAAGTAGCGAACCCCGTATTGACCTCAATAAACACCACTAATCACTGGCAGCCGGCTTGAAAAGGCATCCTTCCTCCCACTCGCTGCCTCCTGCCTGTCAGTTATTCCTATATCAATGCCAGTACCTTTCCTGTGACGCCAGAGGATTTTTATTTTGTTATGCAGCCTCATGTGTGGCACCTTATCCAATGACTTCTGAAAATACAGGTAAATGACATCTAATGCGTCTCCTTTGTCGTCCTAGCTTGCTACTTTCTCGAAGCGTTCTAAAAGGTTTGTGAGGCAAGATTTCCCTTCACAGAAACCAGCACATTACTAACCACTGAGTTTAGGATACCTGTCCTTTCATTTCATCTCTTTTGTCTTCCTTCCTTCTTAAAGAGTGGAGTGACATGTACAATTTTTCTTGTCCTCCTGGACCCTGACAGAATCAAGTGATTTTTTTAAAGATCATGACCAAAACATCCGCTATCTCTTCAACAATCTTTCTCAAGACTCTCTCAAGACTTCTGGACCAGGTGACTTTCCCACCTTCAGACCTCTTTTATATTGTTGAATAGTTTGCCCTCATATTTAGTCTCTTCGCTTCTTAGAGCTTTAGTTGTAGCTTTTTGTTGGATTTAAAATGCCTCCCAATCATCCAACTTCCCACTCACTTTTTCTTTAACTTATATGCCCTTTACTTGGCTTTTCCTTAACATTCCTTGACAGCCACGGTACCTACTTCTGCCATTTGAGGACATCTTCTCCTATATGATAATATCTACCCTGCGTCCTGTGAAATACCCCCAGAAGCTTCAGCCATCTTTGTCCCGCCGTCATCCTCGATGGTATCCCCGTCCAATCTAGCTGTGCAAGCTCGTCTCTCATGCCTTTATTCAATTGCGATACGGGTACATGTGACTTATGCTCCCCTCTCTCAAATTACAGCATGAATTTAATTATATTATGATCACTTGCCTTTTCTAGTTCACCAATAGCAGATCAGATATCACACACTCTCTCGCTGGGACGTCCATGTGCTGATTAAGAAAACTTTCTTGAACGCATCTGAGAAACCCTAGCCAATTTAGTCCTTTTATAGAATGGGATTCCCAGCAAATATGTGCAAATTTGAAAGTCACAGCTGTGTCAGTCAGAATATACTGGAGAGCTCATCTTGTGAGGCGTTATGCTTGGAACTGAGTAATACCAACCTTATGTTGCTTTCAGGAGTCTGCGCTCTCTCTACAAATGTGCTCATCTAAATCCATCGGATCGCTGAGTAGTCTCTAATCCCATTAACGTGGTGATACCTTTATTTATTACTCAGTTCCAACCACAACGCCTTACTAGGCGAGTTTTCCAGACTGTGCTGACTGAGCACTGTTGTGATATAGTCATTGGATAGTAACGCCTCCTTTCATCTCTCCCGCTGTGTGGCTTCTAAACAACGGCGCCCCATTGAGCTTCCAGTCCCGCCCCTCATTCTACCAAGTCTTACTATTCACTACACTATCATAATTCAGCTTCTCCGATGCCCGCTGATAACATCTGTAACATTTTGCAGCATTTGGCATTCAAAGGACAGTAGACAATAGACAATAGTTGCAGGAGTAGGCCATTCGGCCCTTCTAGCTAGTACCGCCATTCACTGTGATTATGGCTGATCATACACAATCAGTACCCCGTTCCTGCCCTCTTCCTATATCCCTTGACCCCGTTATCTATAAGAGCTCTATCTAACTCTCTCTTGAATGCATCCAGAGACTTGGCCTCCACTGCCTTCTGGGACAGAGCATTCCACATATCCACCACTCTCTGGGTGAAGAAGTTTTTCCGCACCTCTGTTCTAAATGGCCAACCCCTTATTCTTAAACTGTGGCCTCTAGTTCTGGACTCACCCATCAGCGGGAACATGCTTCCTGCCTCCAGCGTGTCCAATCCTTTAATAATCTTATATGTTATATTATGTTTCAATCAGATCATTTATTTAGAGTTGTATTTTTATACTATCTGTCTGTCTGTCTGTCTGTCTGTCTCTCTATCTATCAATCCATCTATCATTCATTTACTTTTATACTTATTTATTTAGTGGTACGTCGCCGAACCGGCCCTTCTGGCCCTACGAGTGGTGCCGTTCAGTAAATCAGCGACTTCAATCTAGCTAATAAAATTACAATTTACAACAACCAATTAACCTATCATCTGGTGGTCCTAATGAAGTTGGAGGAAACAAAAACATACCGCTGGCATCCCGTGACGAAGTACTCATACCTTTCAGACGGAGACGGGGAATGAACTCCGAACTCGATGCCCCGAGCTGTAATAACGACTCGCTAATTGCGAAGCCACTGTATTCAGTTGTTAATCCCGCTCTCGCTAGGTCCTGATTTGATGATTCAGTTTCATGGCAACTTGAAAATTATTTGTAAAAAAATTGCACCATATAGTGAACCAATCCTATCGTGAGGGTGGGAGTTGATTAGTTATTAATAACTGATTAGTTTACTTACTGATGACAACGGACAGGTTGAGGTTGAAATCGAAATGTATTGTACACTGGAGCCGTTCTAAAATGTATGGGGAATAAACCTCCCAGCATGACATCTCCGAGTTGAGAAATGCCGCGATTGAACTTTCCTCGCAGTTTGCACGTAGTTCCTTTGGCAGAATCTGCGTTTTTGATTGAGAAGAGAAATAATAGTCTCCAAATCGACAGAAACTGCATTATAAATGTTTTCAACAACTTTTCGAAGCACACTCACAATATAATACAGATCCTCTGATGAATACCTGTTTATATACCCATTGGTAAACAAGCATTGCAGATGTGATTGAATTCGCAGCTGCCGGATAAAATCATCCCACCGGAATAACCGGAGGATATTTCTGTTTTCTTGATAAACAGGTGTGCAGTGAGACGGAAATCAAGGAGAATTCTACATGCGGGAGGCAACGTGTGTCTGGGTTATAGATTTTAATTAAATTTTCTGTGACTGACATGATAGTTGCTACCTCAGTGAATAAGGTATTTGGGAGAACTCTCTATAGGCGCAATTTACACAAAACATTCAATGCTAAAGCCACAGGTAACGATTTTTCAGAATTCAACTATACGCTGCTATTGTCATTGTTATCTTTATGCTGTTAGAAGTTATCAATTGTCAAAAAACATTCTGCAGAGTCGTCAGCTAATAATGACAATTTAAACGGCATTTAATTTTTCCAACGGGGGAGGTAATATACACCTTCTGAGTGAAGACGCTTCTCTAATGTTTCCTTTACTTATTTAACCTTTCACCTTGAATCACTGAACATCTGTGACTTCAGAAATTAACCCCATCATTCCCGGAATAATCCCTGTGAATATCCATTCGACTCTCTTCAATGAGAACACGTCCTTTCTGAGATATTTGGCCCAAAAATATTGATAATACTGTAAGAGTGGTATTACTACAGCCTTATAGAATCTAAGCATTATCTCATTGATTTTATGTTTTATTCCCCTTGAAATAAATAACCAACATTGCATTTGCCTTCTTTACCACAGACTAACCGTAAATTAACTTTCTCGGAGTCCTGTGCTGGCCAAAGCGGATTTAAAACGTTAAACTCGAATGGGTCAAGGACAGTGGAAGCAGACAGATCAATTGGTTTTGCTCCTGCCATTTGCTTGGAGAAGGACGCTACCAATACGGGGAACTGTTTTACATCCTCCATTTTGAGAAATGGAGTTGCTTTGCTCTCTGTATTTTGAAGTGGACTCAGTGATGCTTCAGGTAATCTGCTAACCGGAGATAATTTCCAAATAAGATGCTATTTGTCAGATGTTCTTTGGTTGGATATAATATCCAGGTTTGTGAATGTTGGGGTTGTTCCCTGTCTGGAGTGGTTATAGCTGGTTGCGGAATGAGAACAAATAACCATAAATTATCGTCTGTCACTTGCTGGGAAGAGAAGAATAAATGGATGCTGGCCTGGAACAGAACGAATGCAAAGGTGTTAAAGTTCAGTCAGATGACCTGCAACCAATGATGGTGGAATGCAATATTTGAATTAGTAAGGGACGAGTATGAAATCGGACACTTTGCTATCAGCTTTAACTCTCTCAAGAAAAACCCACCATCATAAGGAAGGACCCCTGTTGGCCAGAAAGCATGAAAGTCTACAAATCAGTGAACAGTAGAAGCAGACAGACTTATTGTCTTTGTTCTTGCCTCATGCTTGAGACTGCCATTTTATAAAGACACTCTAATCTCCACTTTGTGAGTATGATAGCAAGCCTTGATCAACGTTTAAAGAAGACAGAATGATACTTTAGGTAATCTGCTGGATTGACGATAACTTCCAAGTAAGAAGTTATTTGAGAGATGTTCTTCGGATGGTATAATATGCAGGTTTGTGAATGTCGGGGTTGCTGCCTTCCTGGAACGATTCAAGCTCGTTGCTGAAAGAGAAGAAAGAGCCATACATTATTGACTGTCACTTGATGGGAAGAGGGCAACAAACATTTGCTGGCTTGGAGCAGAGCCAATAACAAGGTGTTAAAGAACAGACACAATGGCCAATGGCACTGGAATGTAATATTTGGATTGATAAGGAATGGATATAAAAATGGACACTTCGTGTGTTTGTAGCAGTAACTTCTAAGAATAAGCATCGCAGATACAAGCGTGAGCAACCCTGCGTGAAACACGTGGCGAGTGAATCGGGAACACGAAGAATGCCTGGCCAGCGTAGACTCCTTTGTCGGGTAATACCTTTGCTATTCTTTGATTATTCAGGAGAGTCAGGTATACTTAGGCTGTCAGGATGCGCACACAAGGCATTTAGTGTATGAATTCACGTAATTTTTATTTTAATAAATAAAGGTTCCTGTCAGTAAACATAGATCTCTCACTAATCATCGTTATAAAAAAAGTATTGTTTTACAGCAATCCCATGCCAGGGACTGGGCGAAGGAATGTCGATTAGCTGGACCTCGATGTGTATGCTGCAGTTGTTACCGACTTCAGTAAAGCCTATGTGGATACGTGCGTGCCAGCAAAAACTTTCTGTACATTCCCAAACCAAAATCCGTGGATGAATCAGGAGGTACGTCTTTTGATGAAGGCTAGATCTGTGGCATTCAAGTCTGGTGACCCAGGCCTGCACCAGAGAAACAGGTATGGTTAGCAGAGGGCTACTTTAAGTGCAAAGAGAACATTTCGAACGAGGTTGGAGGCGGCATCCGATATACGGCAACTCTGGCAGGGTCTGCAAGACATGTCTTCCGACAAAGTGAAACCCAACAGCATTAATGGAATCGATGCTTCACTACCAGATGATCTCAAAGTCTTCTATGCATGCTTTGAAAGGGAAAACCCACAACTAGAGCTGTGAAGAGCCTGCTGCAACTCATGACCCTGTGATCTCCCTCTCAGAGGCGGATGTTAGGCTGTCTTTAAAGAGAGTGAACCCTGGCAAGGCGGAAGGTTCCCGCTGGAGTTCCTGGCAAGCCTCTGAAAACCTGTTCCAACCAACTGGCGGGAGTATTCAAGAATATTTTCAACATCTCACTGCTACGGGCGGCAGTTCCCGATTGCATCAAAAAGGCAGCAGTTGTACCAGTGCCTGAGAAGAATAATGTGGGCTGCCTTTATGACTATTGCCCGGTAACATTCACATCGACAGTGATAAAATGCTTTGAGAGGCTGGTCATGATTAGACTGAACTTCTGCCTGAGGAAGGACCTGGAGACATTGCAAACTACCTGTCGCCACAATAGGTCAACGGCAGACGCAATTTCAATGGCTTTCCACACAGCTTTGGACCACTTGTACAGCACAAACACTTGCGTCAGGACGCTATTCATCGACTATAGCTCAGCATTTAATACCATCATTCGCACAATTCTGATTGAGAAGATGCTGAGCGTGGAACTCTGTACATTCCTCTGCAATTGGATCCCCGACTTCCAGAGCAGACCACAATCTGTGTGGATTAGTGATAACATCTACTTCGCGCTGACTATCAACACTGCGCACCTCAGAGGTATGTACTTAGCCCACTGCTCTACTCTCTATATACACATGACTGTATGGCTAGGAATAGCGCAAATACTTTCTATCAATTTGCTGACGATAAAACCATTGTTGGTAGAATCTCAGGTGGTAACGAAAGTGAGTACAGGAGTGAGATTTGTCAACTTATATTCTTTTTAGGCACTGGTATATGGATTTCAGCAAGGGATTTGACAAGGTACCCCATGCAAGGCTTATTGATAAAGTGAGAAAGCATGTGATCCAAGGGAACATTCTTTTGTGGATCCAGAAATGGCTTGCCCACAGAAGGCAAAGAGTGGTTGTAGACAGGTCATATACTGCATGGAGGTCGGTCACCAGTGGTGTGCCTCAGGGATCTGTTCTTGGACCTCTACACTTTCTGATTCTTTTTTTTAACTTGATGAGGAAGTTTAAGGATGGGTTAGTAAATTTACAGATGGCACAAAAGCTGGAGGTGCTGTGGATAGTGTGGAGAGCTGTCAAAGTTTATAGCGGGACATTGATGGGATACAAAACTGGGCTGAGAAGTGGCAGATGGAGTTCAACCCAGATAAGTGAGAGGTGGTTCATTTTTGTAGGACAGATATGATGGCAGAATATAGTATTAATGGTAAGACTCTTGGCAGTTTGGAGGACAAGTGGCTTCTTGTGGTCCGAGTCCATAGGACACTCAAAGCTGCTGCGGAGATTGACAGCTTGAGTGATGCGAAGTGGTTCAGTCGGCTGGACTTGAGCAGTGGATATTACCAGATCCCCATGAGTGAGGCCGACAAAGAGAAGACGCCAATTATATGCCCCCTGGGATTTTTCCAGTTCGAAAGGATGTCCCAGTGCATATCGGAAGCCACTGCAAACTTTCAGTGGCTGATGGAGAAGACGGTAGTGGTTATGAACTTGCATGAGCCAGAGCTAGTGGAAAGATAGAGGATTGGGAAGCATTTGAAAACTTGCTAAACAAAACTAAGAAGGTCATTGGGAAGGAAAAGATGAATTATGAATTGAATTTGGCGACTAATATCAAAGGAGATACTAAAAGCGTTTTTTAAGTGTACAAAGGATAAACGAGTGTAGAGGGTAGATATAGGATAAATACAAAATGACGCTAGAGATATTGTACTGAGTGATGCAAAGATGACAGATGAACTGAATGCATATTTTGCATCAGTCTTCAAACTGGAAGACGTCTGCAGTATATCAGACATTCAAGAGTGTCAGGGAAGGGAGATTTGTGCAGTGCAAATTACGACTCAGATGGTGCTCAGGAAGCTTAATGGTCAGAGGATGGATAAATCTCCTGGACCTGATGGAATACACCCACGAGTTCCGAAGGCAGTAGCTGGCGAGATTGCGGATGTACTAACAATGATCTTTCAAGAATCGATAGATTCTGGCATTGTAGCGGATGACCGAAAAAATGATGTATTGGTGTATCTGGATAACCTCACAGTGTTTGGATCAACCTTGGAAGAACATGAAGCGAGGCTGATGAAGGCGCTGGGCTGCTTGAAAGCTGAAGGGTTAAAGTTTCCCTGGTCAAGCGGCAGTTCTGCCAAACGTCTGGTAGCTATTTTGGGCACATAGTCTCATTAATTTAGCAGGTACAGATCCGGGTAAGAAGACACTCCTGATGAAGGGTTTCGGCCCGAAACGTCGTCACTACCTCCTCCCATAGATGCTGTCAGGCCTGCTGAGTTTTGCCAGCATTTTGTGTTTTTATCTGTAATTGTTAAATGGTCATATGGTTAAATAAAGCTAAACACTTAAAGCTGTTCTTTCAATAGCATCATTTTATTTTTGAAAAAAATATAGCACTTTCCTCACACCCTCCTTGGATATGTAATTTGCTTAACAGTTGAGTGGAGGGCTCCGCTCAACCCTACTCTATTTACCCCGAGGTTCTAATCGAGGTTTCTCAAATAGTTGAGAAATGTGCTTAATCCGTTGTATAAAATGTGCATTAAATTCCAGGGTAGCTATTTTTCGTCCTGCTCCTGCCTAAGTGATAAGAGTGAGATCCCAATGTTCTTCAGAACTGTTCTTAGTGATGCCGTTCTGATCAAAGTATTGGGCAGACTTGTACTGTGCTTCCAATACCGTTGGATCGGGATGATCGCAGAAGACGGTGAATATGTCGTTTATTGAAGAAGTTTCTAAGTTTGAAACATGCATTGTTTTTATTGAATTTATTTCTTCTGCAGAACTGGGCTGAGCATAGGCAGGTGGAATTCAACCTAAATTTGTTCCGGCGATTGACGTTGCAGTTGGCGATTCGTCTTTCGTCGTTAGGAATTTCCAGTTGGCGGATGATTTCCCTCCACGCCGCTCTGACATATCGGGAAATCATGTAGTGGTATGTTACAGTAGTGGTTTGCCTTTACTTTCTGCCGGGTGAATTTAAAGAGATCACCACCTCTTGCAGTCGATAACGAGGACGTCTAAGTTCCTTGTCGTGTTCTTAGTACTCTATAACGCCTGCTGGTCTGCCTTCTTGACCGTTGGAGCATTAATCAGTCTCTTTCACTCAATCTGCCATGGCCAGACTTCACACGTTGGGACAGGCAGATCCCCTACCCCACCGAGGGTCGAAGACCCGTCGTCTACCCTCACCTGGTTTGGCTTTTTTGCCGAAACAGTTTAGCAGCGTGTAGCCGTTGCGCGTGCTACAGCTACTTGGAGCCACAGTTGAGAGGTGAGCACCAGGTGGGGACCAAACGTGGACGAGCTGCCCTGAAAACGGGTGACATTACAGATGTGCATAAAGTTATGAGTAGCAAACGGAAGGGGGGCTAGGTACCAGGCTTTTTCTCATGGCAGGAGAGTCTAGAGCTACATGGAACAAGTTGAGCCAAGACGTCTGAAATGTAAAACCAGTTTGGAGGGTCAGGGATTTTCCATGTAAGACCATAAGACCAGACGATATAGCAGCAGAAGTAGTCCATTTTTCCCATCGAATCTGCTCTGCCATTCGGTCATGGACTGATAGAATTCTTCAGCCATCCTTCAAAACTGACTCCAACATATTCCCAACCACCGAGATCAGGCTATCTGGTCTATAATTTCCTTTTTATTGCCTTTCTTAAATAGTGGAGTGACCTTTGCATAGTTTCGTTCCTCTTGCACCACGCTAGAGTCCGATGATATTCAAAAGATTATTACCATTGCCTCCACAATCTGTATGGTTACCCCTTTCAGAATCCTGGGTTGCATTTCTTCTGGCCCGGGTGTCTTATGTACCCTTAGCTATTTTAGCTATTTGAGAACCTTCTTCCTTGTAATTGCAGCTCCACTCACTTTTCTTCTTTCACACCTCTCAACATCTGGGCACTGCTAGTGCATTCTGCTGTAAAGACTGATGCAAAATACTCATCTAGTTCATCTACCAACTCCTCGACCTCCCTTTATCTCCGGCCTCTTTTTCCCTACCTAGAGTGCAGTCTGGCCTACCAGCACATGATCTTCATAGCAAGCGGGGGTTACTCAGCTCAACAGACTTGCTCTCTATTCAGTTAACCGCATCGCATCTTCACTTGACCACCCTGTATCTGGAGCATAGCGTAGTGGTTAACGTAACAATGTGCAGTGTTAGCAGCCCTGGTTCACTTGTGCTGCTGTCCGTAAGGAGGTTAAACATTTCTTCTTGGCTGTGTGCGTTTTTCCCGCGCTTCGACTTCCTCGTACACTCACAAAGAGATATTGAGGATGTTTTAGGCCAGAGCCTCACAATCCCTCGAAAACCAAAGTTCCATGAATCGGTTAGTCTTACCTTTTATTACAACAGGAACATGTAAAGTCTGTACACCTGCCAAGAGGGAGCATACAAATAAGCGTTAGTTAGCGGTAACTTAGAATATTGTGAAGCTTTTAAAAACCTACAGAACGCATGTAATATCACTGGATGGAAACGATAAAATATGAAAGGAAGCTAGCAAACAATATGAAGATGGATAGAAAAAAAACACTTTTTCAATTGCATAAAAAATAAAGGAGAGCCAAGGGTGCATATAAGGACGCTAGAAAATAAGGCTGGAGAATTAACAACGGTGATAAGGAAATGGCAGATAAACTAATTAAGAATTTTGTATCAGTTTTCATTGTGGAAGACGCTAGCAATGCTCGGCGTTGAAGTGTATGCCAGAAGTAAATGGTAAGTGCAGTTAGCATTAGGGGAAGGTGATCAAAAATCTGAAAGCCCCAAAGGCATATAAGTCACCGGAACAATATGAACTGCACCCGAGTGTTCTGAAAGAGGTTCCGGCAGAGACTGTTGAGGCATTGGTCATGATCTTTTGAGAGTCGTTGAACTCTGGCATGGATCCAGACGACATAAAATTTTCAAATGCCAGTTTTAAATTTCAAATGAGTGTAGAAGGTATACTATAGACCAGTTAGCCCGACCTCAATGTTTTTAAGTTGGTGGAGTCAGTTGCTAAGAATGAGGTTGTGGAATACCTGGTACGCCGAACAAAAGAGGGCAACGTCAGTATAGTCTCCTTAAGGGAAAACCTTGCGTGACGAACCTGTTAGAATTCTTAGAGAAGTTTACAAGTAGGTTAGATATAGAGGATGCAGTGGATTTTGGGTATATGGTTCTTCAGAATGCCTTTGACAAGTTGCCACACATGAAGCTGCATACCATGGTATTACAGGAAAGTTACTGGCATGGTTAAAGTTTAGGCTGATTGGTAGGAGGCAACGTTTAGAAATAAAATGATCCTTTCCGGTTAGACTGCAAGTGACTAGTGGGCTTTCATAAGGGTCGATGTTGGGACTGGTTATTTCTATGCTATATATCAATGATTTAAACAATGGAATAGATGGTTTTGTTGACAAATTTGCAGATAATAAAAAGTTTGTTGAATGGGAAACAGATTGTTTAGGAAATAGGAAAGCTGCAGAAGGACGTAGATTATGCAAATGGACAAAAAAGTGTCAAATGAAATACAAAGTCGGATAGTACATGCCCATGCACTTTGGTGGGAGAAGTAGATATGCAGAATATTTTCTAACCGAAGGGAAAATCCAAAAATCTGAGTCGCAAAGACCCTCGGGAATTCTTGTGCCGATCTCCCTAAAGGTTAATTTGGAACTTGAGTCTGTGGTGAGGAAGGCAAATGTAATGTTCGTACCCATTTTTAGTGGTGTAGAATATAAGAGCAGAAATGTGATGATGAAACTTTATCAGGCACAGTGAGGCCTCACCTTGAGTATTGTCAACAGTTTGGGCCCCTTATCCCAGTAAAGATTTAGTGCCACTAGAGTGGGTTCAGGGAATGTTCACAAGGATGATTCCGAGAATGACAGTTATCATATAAGGAATGTTTGATGGCTCTGGGCCTGTACTTGATGGAATTCATAAGGATAAGGGACGATCTCTTTAAAACATTTCAGCTGTTGAAAAGCCTAGACAGAGCAGATGTGGAATGGCTGTTTTTCATGGAAGAGTGGTGTCGGATATGAGGGCAAAGCCGAAGAGGTTCTTCGACTTAAAACAGAGAAGCGGAAAAATATCTCTTAGCAGAGGCTGAAATATTTGTGGAATTTGTTACCACAGGCAACTGTGGAGTCCTGCACGTTGACTCTATTTAAGGCGGAGATTGAAAGGTTCTTAATGCGCCAAGGAATCAAAGGTACAGGGGAGAAGGTTTGGAGGTCGGGCTGAGTAGGGGGAAAAGAATAGCTATGATTGATTGCAGAGCAGACCCGATGAGCCAATAGCCTAGTTTTGCACCTATATTCTGTGGTCTTATGGTCTTATAAAACATTGGGGAGCGATGATAGTGCGGCGGTTGGCGCGATTCTATTACAATTCGCTGCGTTGTAGTTCGGAGTTCAATTCCGGCCTGCTCTGTAAGACCGTTTGTACTTTCCTTCCCGTGTGTGCGTGGATCTTCTCCGGGTACTCCGGTTACCTCCCAAAGTTAAGACATACCCGTTAGTAGGTAAGTTTATTATTATAAATTGTCCGGTGGGTAGACCTGGGTTGAATGGATTGGTTGCTGGTTTGCGCAGCTCGAGGGACGAGAGGGATTTGTTCAGCCCTGCATTATAAGTAAAAGAAAATAAAGTGAAATAGTAAAATAGAATACCCAGAGAGATACAATTGTCTGTAGATGTTTTGCATGTCAGAAAATAAATATCAACAGAGAGCGAAGAAGAGAGATAGATAGATAGATATATAGATAGATAGATGGATACATAGAGAGGGAGAGAGAGAGAGAGAGAGAGAGAGAGAGAGAGAGAGAGAGAGAGAGAGAGAGAGAGAGAGAGAGAGAGAGAGAGAGAGAGAGAGAGAGAGAGAGAGAGAGAGGGAGAGAGAGAGAGAGATATGGTGCCTCATCCTGTCTTAGCTGTGACTGGACCACAAGACAAACATTCGTTCCTTCTTTTCGGGCAATCTGAAGGCTACACAGTGTTGTTATGGAGTATGAGACAGGGAAGTACTCTCTATTACATGGACCTAGAGAACAGAGAATTTGGCTGATGAAAAACGCCGTGACCTTCTTGATATGGAATTACCATCAGAGCCACATATCACCACAATAAAACCACTTTGCGACCAACATCATGCTTGATGGGCTCTCTTCTTCGACTAATTCAACTTCACTACCTTTGACTGTTTTCCAAGAACAGTAAGACAGCCCTGTCAGATCCGTTCGCTGTATGTTCGCTGAAACGGAGTCCGATCTTAAGCCTATCAATATTTCCCCTCACATCCTCGCCCTGATCGTTCTGGACTTTGAAAACAAGTTCGCCAGGCCGTACATCACAAGCCTGGCAACCCAACGTACATGTCGGGGGCCGGACGCCCTTCCGTGGGCCTATACCTCAGCCCACTTCGGGAATCTGAACGCATAATAAACTCTGAAATTTCTGCGAAGCCGGTTCTGGTGCTCCACCACGATCGCAGATGTACGCCAGTTCCTCGATGGCTGTGCACGATGTGTACATTTTACTCCAACCATCGGCGCTTTTGGTCTCTGCTTTCATCTGTCAATCTGGGTCGCGTCTAAAACAACGGTACCCTGGAATACTGAGCTTCCAGTGCTGTTCTTCCTTCAATCAAGTCTTACTAATGGCGACAATATATTAATTCCAGCATCTATGATGCCACTAATAATTTTTGAAACGTTTTGCAGCAATTTCTATTATTCATTTCTTTATTATCTTTCTCTCTAAAGTGTCATCAATTATTTATTTACTTACTTATTTAGTGGTACATCGCAGAACAGGCCTCTCCAGCCTTTCAAGCCGCGCTGTTCAGAAATCCACCGATTCAACCCCAGCCTATAACCTGACAATTTACAATAATCAATTAACCTACTAATCAGTACGCGGAAAGCCCGGACGGGTGTGGGCGAGAACCAAAGCTTCCCGCGCGATTAACGGGGAATATGTACACATATCTCACAGACGGGACGGGGCTGAACCCCAAACTTCGATGCCTCGAACAGTATTATCGCCGCGCTAATCGCTAATCTCCTGTATTCAGGTGGTTACCCCTGTCTCGCGAGATGCTGCTTTAAATATGGGGACAACATTTTCATAGCGAACTCAGAATTATTCTTACATATCATGTGAATCAATCCTAGCGTGCGGGAGGAGTTTAAGATATAAATTCACTTACTGAAGGCAACGAGCCGGTTGAGGCTGAAATCGAAATGTATTATACTGCACACTAGAGCCGTTTGATAATGTATGGGGTAGAAACCTCCCAGCATGACATCAACGAGTTGATAAACACAACGAAGAACGTTCCTCGCAGTTTGCACGCAGGTACTGTGGCCAATTCTACTGCCTTGATAGAGAGGAGAAATAACAGTCTCCAAATGTGTATGGATTCAGCAAGGCATTTGATAAGATACACCATATAAGACTTATTCAGAAAATAAGGAGGCATGGGATCCAAGGGGACATTGCTTTGTGGATCAAGAACTGGGTTGCACACAGAGGGCAAAGAGTGGTTGTAGACGGGTAGAATTCTGTATCGAAGTCGGTGACCAGTGGTGTGCCTTAGGGATTTGTTCTGGGACCACTACTCTTCGTGATTTTTATAAATGACCTGGATGAGAAAGTGGATGGATGGGGTTAGGAAGTCTGCTGATGACACAAAAATTGGAGGTGTGGTGGAGAGTGTGGAGGGCTGTCAGAGGTTACAGCGGGACGTTGATAGGATGCAAAACTGGGCTGAGAAGTGGCAGATGGAGTTTAACCCAGATGTGTGAAGTGGTTCATTTTGGTAGGTGTTATGATACCAGCCCCCTCCTTTGTGAGAATTGCAAGAGCCCTAGTGAAAGGGGGGTCAATGACCCGAGAGAGAGGGAGAGCAAGAGAGAGAGAGAGACAGGCTGAATGGACACAGGAAATGGAAAGACAGCGACGTGCTGGATACCGCATTCCACTGGGACAAAAGCTGGTGACTGTGGCATTGTTCTCAGGAGACACCTGGGAACTGCAGACGTGCCAACTCGCAGGGACATTGTAAAGCCCTCGGGCAAAGTGGGCTGGTTGAGAGAGATTGCATCACCTGCAACCTGATTGACACCTGAGATCCCGTGAGGCAGTATAAAGGGTCTGAAAGAGGACGACCCTCAGACGCACCAAGGAGACACCAAGAAGCACGATACCGCTTCCCGTGGGAACGGGAAGCCATTTTGAAGTAAGCCACGTGCGTTAAATTCCGAATGCGGGGTTTGTGGCTGGAACCAACGGAAGATCGCTTTTAACTAACAACGGGGAAGATCGCTCCCCTGATTCCACGGATGTTTTTGGGCAAGTTTTTCCGTTTTATCTCTCTCTCTCTCCAACACGTGAAACCAAAAGGGAAAAGCCTGCAGACTTCAGAGTGACTCTTTATATTTCCAATTGGACTCAGTATTATACCCTAGACAACGAAAGAGCTTATTTCTGAGTGATTATTAATGTACCTGCGTTTTAGATTGAGTATTGACGCATGTTATCTGAATGTTTGTATTAACCTTAATTTTTGTGCCCCTTTATTAATAAAACTTTTGAAAATAGTACCATTGGACTTCAACTGACATATCTATCTTTGCTGGTAAGTGAAACCAGTTACTGGTTTCATAACATAGGGCAAATATGATGGCAGAATCTAGTATTAATGGTAAGACTCTGGGCAGTCTGGAGGATCAGAGGAATCTTGGGGTCCGAGTCCACAGGACACTCAAAGCTGCTGCGGAGATTGACTCTGTGGTTAAGAAGGTGTATGGCGTACTGGCCTTCATTAATCATTGAATTGAGTTCAGGAGCCGAAAGGTAATGTTGCAGCGATATAAGACTCTGGTCATACCCCACTTGGAGTACTGTGCTCAGCTCTGGTCGACTCACTACAGGAAGGATGTGGAAGCCGTAGAAAGGATGCAGAGGAGATTTACAAGGATGTTGACTGGATTGGGAAGCATGAGTGAACTCGCCGCTTTCTCCTGGGAGCGACGGAGGATGAAAGCTGATCTGATAGGGGTGTTTCAGATGATGAGAGGCATTGATCGTGTGGATAGTCAGAGGCTTTATTCTCAGGGATGAAATAATTTCTACAAGAGGCCAAAGTTTGAAGGTGCTGCGGTGTAGGTACAGAGGGGTAAGTTTTATTAAGGAGAGAGCGGTGAGTGCGTGGAATGGGCTGCCGACAACGGAGGTGGAGGCGGATACGATAGGGCCTTTTACAAGACTTTTGGATCGGTTCATGGAGCTTAGAAAAATAGAGAGTATGTGTAAGCCTAGGAATTGCAAAGGTGGGGACATGTTCGGCTCAACTTTCTGGGCCGAAGGACCTGTATGTGCTGTAGGAGGTTTTCTATGTTTCTATGTTTCCACATCGAAATACATTGCATTATAAAGATCAAACACGTTTTCAGAGCCCAAATAAAACATACAGATCTTCTCATGAGTATCTATTTATTTATTCATCGGTAACCATGCCATGCCGTGATTTAACTCATAGCTGATAGATAAAAATTATCCAACGGAAGAACTTGAGAAGACGTCTGTTCTCTTGGTAAACAGCCTTCGAGTGTGATATCAGTCAGAGAGCTTTGTGGATGCCAGAGGCAACACGTATCTAGAGTTCTGACTTTAAACAAATTTTATGTGTTTGATATAAAAGTTGTTAATTCAGCAAATTAGTTATTTGGGGGTACTCTTTCCAGACGTCCTTCGCACAACAGTGCGGAGTATTATGTAAATGCTGAGAAGATTCAAGCATCAGAGGTGCAAGAGGGACTTAGGAGCCCTCATGCAAAACTGGCAGAGTGTTAATTTCCAGGTTGATTCTTTGGTAAAGATGGTAAATACAATGTTGACAATTATTTCAGTGGTAAATGACTAAAAACGCAAGGAGAAATGCTGAGCCTTTATAAGACACTAGTCAGTCTGCACTTCGAGTATTGCCAACAGTTTAGGGCCTGTAACCTCAGAAAGGACATGTAGTCATTGGATAGTTCAGAGGAGGCTCATGAGGATCCTTCTGGGACTCAAGGTGTTAACATATGAGGAACATTTGGCAGATTGGGGCCTGTACTCCCTGGAATTTAGAAGAATGAGCATGGATCTTAGTGAAGCATACCGAATGTTGAAAGGACTATATAGGGTGGATGTGGAGAGGGCATTTCCTGTGGTGGAGGTATTCAGAACTATAGGCCACAGCCTCAAAAGTGAGGCGCAACTCTTTAAAACAGAGATAAGGAGTATTTATTTTTAGCTAGTGAGTAGTGAATCTGCGGGATTTTCTATCACAGATTGCGGTGGAGGCCAAACCTGTGGAAGTTTTTAAGGTGGAAGTTGATCGTTTCCGGATCGATCAGGGCATCGAAGGATATTATGAAGAAGGCAGGTGAATGGGGTTAAGTGGGATCCATGGTCAGCCCTAATGGAATGGCAGAGCAGACGCAATGGGATGAATGGCATAATTCTTCTCCTATGTCTCATGATATTAAAATATACAATGCTAAAAACATAGCCGACCACGTTGGCGACCTATCAATATACTAACATTGTCTTTAGGTTGTTGGATGTTGTCATTTTAATCAAAAAGCATTTTGTAGAGTTTTCAGCAAATAACGACAATAAAATTGCATTTAATTTTCCAAACGCTGAATCGAGCAGCCATCTTCTGAGTGAAGGCAATTCTTTCATGTTCCCCTTAAATATTTAGAGAGTCTTCTTTCGGCAGCCCATGGAGTAAGACGCATGTTGGGGCTATTCCTTCCTTTTACAACTTACGCTCCACTGCCAGTTTTTTTTTTTAACTTTGAAGATTTATTACAGTTAGTGAAGGATTTACGATGTAATTACAATGGCTGGAAACCGAACTGGAATCGAATTAAGAGGTGGCTGATGCACCATCAATAACTCTCGGAGACGGGAGGTGAACGATAGGCTTCTATTCGCAGCAAAATGGAGCACGGCATCTCGGACACTGAGGGAGGAGCAGTGCCTCTAATTGCCTTTATACAGGGGTCTGTGGGAGGAGCCACAGGAGCAGTCAGCAGAGGGGCTTGTCCAGTCAGGTATACATAGTTTACCGCAGTGGCAAAATTGCTTCTGAAGCTGAACAGACAAAGGAGGCTGAGGAAATCTCTCGGTCAGAACAAAATGTTTTCTTTGTTGCAAGATATCAACACCAGGATCAGAATGGTGGACGCAAAATTGATAGACTGACGAATGCTAATGAAAAGCTTGCAACAACCGTCTCTGCTGTCCAGGAATCTTTGAGGAATCTGGAATTTGAATATCAGACGCTTAAAAAGGACATTAATAGAATCGGAAGAGAACATGAGGCAGTGATTCAAGTGATTAAAGAACAAGAATTAAAGATATCTAATATAGAAAAGAAAATTGTTGAGGTTTCTTCGCGATTATTTAGAATTCAGAAGAAAACGCTTGATCTGGAAAGCAGAAGTCATTGGATGAATTTACGTATGCTGAGTTTGTCTGAAAACATGGAAACCTGTGAGCCACTAGAGTTCTTTATGAATGTGCTATACTCACTTTTTAGTGAGATACTCGAAGCTCCTCCGATGATAGAGAGAGTTCACCGAATCCTCTGATCAAAGCCTTCAGTGGAGATGAAACCCTGCCTGGTGAGTTTATTTCTGCATTACTTTGCTACTAAAGAAACAATTCGTTGAGATGCTAGGAAGCGGCGGAAGCTAATTTATAATGGAGTAGAGATTCGTATCATTGAAGATTCTGCCGCAGAGGTTTATGCAGAAAGAATTAAATATCGGGAAGTGATGGCTGAACTTTATAAGAAGAACTGTCCTCCCTCTTTGCGTTATTTGGCTCGTTTGAGAATCTTCTCGCCTAACGCTCGCCCAAAGCAGTTTGTCTCCCCAGAAGAGGCTTGGAAATTTATAAAGGAGTTTAAGCCTGTCTTGCAAGCAACTTAAACACTTAATCCTTAGCTGGGAGTCCTTTGTAGCTGGATCGTTGAAAGTTTAATCTACGTTTTATGTCTGCCCAGACATTGTTTTGTCTGTTTTATTTTTTTCCTTTAGAATTGAGAGGAGTTTAACACTAGTCATAACATATTGTTTGGTTGGATCTATCTTTTTTGAAAATATGATCAATTTTTATTAAAAGAATTTAAGATGGCCGATGTTAACTACGTTCTAACCTCTGTTAGACATAATACCAAAATGTTTGGAATTTGTTTATTTCTTTAAGTATCTGTTGTTGTACCCTTAGTCAGTGGTGTTAGCGTATATCTTTATAAAAATATGTGCCTAATGGAGACAGAGCTTTAGGGATCTTAGTTTAACATGCTGTCCACCTATGGGATGGTTTTCGGACTTTGGGGGTAAAGGGGTGGGGGTGGGGGCTATTATTTTAGGCTTTACGACTGGGCAGTCCTGAGAGGTTTTCTTGTCAATTATGTTTTTTTTAATCTCTCTGTGATCGAATCTATCATTTTTTCTTCCCTACGGGTTTGGTCTGTGCCGGCACACTAACTTATTTTATAGAATCTTAATTTAAAGCCTTATTTTGGATGATATTAAAATTTATATAATCTCTTGGAACTGGAATGGCTTGAACCAACCTATTAAGCGTAGAAAGATCTTTAAGAAATTAAAAACACTCCAAGCTGATATTATTTTTGCGCAAGAGACCCATATTCATAGGGAGGGTGAAAATCGTTTTTAAATTTTGGAGGGACTCTCAGTTTCACTCTTCATCAGTAACTAAAATTAGAGGGGTACCTATTTTTATTAATTTTAAAATCCTTTTTGTACATTTTAATACTGTCATTGATTCAATTGGAAGATACTTAATTGTTACTGGTTTGGTATGTGTTTAAAAGGTGGCTTTGATGTGTGTGCATGCAGCTAATGTCGATAGTTCTGAATTTTAAGGAGTTATTTTCTCCGTTGCCCAATTGAAATGGATATAAGCCGAGCATGGGCGGAGACTTTAACTATTGTATAAATCCTCGATTAATAGGTCATCAAGCAATCCGTTCTTCCAAATAAGGCTGCGACCTGCATTAATTTTAACATATACATCATAAATATTCAAGAATTGATTATTTTTTGTTGGATACACAATTGGTGCCTTTTGTTGCTGACTCTGCATATGACGCTATTGCGTTGTCACATCATGCACCTACGAAAATAATACTGAAGTTCCTTGATAATATACGAAATGCATCTCAGTGCAGATTTAATCCTACACTGCTGCATGATTCAGCATTTGTAAGTAATATTAAAGAGAACATTTCCCTGTTTTTTGAATTAAATACGACTGAGCATATGTCAAATTTGGTTATTTGGGATGCAATGAAATCTTTTCTTAGGGGACAGATAATCTCATAATCAGTAGCTTTAAGGATGAAAACTAAAGTGGAATCTTTAGTGATTACTAACAGGATTAAAGAAATAGATAAAGTTTATTCAATAACACCCAGTGAATATCTGTATAAGGAAAGGGTGGAACTTCAATCACAACATGATCTGCTTTTGACTTTTCCCATTGAGCAGCAACTTTTGAAATCTAAATGCCAATTTTATATTCATGGGAATAAATCAGCTGAATTCTTGGCCGGTCAATTTAAAGCGACCATGTCTAGACGGCAGATTTTGAAAATACAAAGAACTGATAGAACGGAAACGTCAGATTGTCTGTAAATTAAGAAGGTACTTTTGGATTTTTACTCTAACCTTTATCAATCCTATTTTCCAGGCATGGGGGACTCCATTTTGCAGTGAATGGATTGAGACGCGTTTTACCACGGCTCCACATATTATATATTTCACTGATAGACTCGTTTCAAGTCTGAAGACTTATTACCTTTTTGAAGGATTTATGATTTAATTACGATGGCCGGAAGTTGATCTGGTATTGAATCGACAAGCGGCAAGACCTTTCCAGAAACGGAACAAACTGAACAAATAAAGAAATCGGAGGAACCTGTTACTCTAGCGGAAATATTCTATTCAATATGAGATATGAAGTTTGAATTTGCTTCACTTAACACTACGATTGATGAGCTGACGGATACTAACGGGAAGCTTGAAAAATCCATCTTTAATGTTCAAGAATCTCTGAAGAACTTGGACTTTCAATTTCAGACGCTCAAGCAGATAACCCATCGAATTGAGAGGGAACAGGCAAACGATTAAAGAACAAGAATTGACGATGCCATCTATGGAAAAGAAAATTAATGAAGTTACCTTCGAATTATCAAGAACGAAGAAAAAAATGATTGATTTAGACAGCAGAGCACGTCAGAGGAATTTACGTATATTAGGTTGCCTGAAAATCCTGAAACTGGCGACCTGTTAAAGTTCTTCTCAGACACGCTGTATTCACTTTTTAGTTAGATACTTGAAGCAAGCCCTGTACTCGACATAGTCCACAGAATTCCAGGATTTCAGCGTTCATCTGAATTATGTTCTTGGCCAATTATACTTTGCTTGTATTATTATACAACCAAGAAGTCATATTCTGACAGACTAGAAAGAGAGGGAAAATAACCAACAAATCAACTGAAATTCGTATAGATGAAGATTATGCTCCTGAGACTTCTGCCGAAAAAAAAAGAAATGCCAGGAAGTGATGAATTCTATAAAAACAACCTGCCGTCCATCACATCGCTATCCTTCGCGGCTGGTAATCGTACCTCCTGACTCTCAGCAATGGAGGATTTTCTCCTTTGATTAAGGGTGGGAGTTTAATAAGAACTTCAAAGTTAAGCTGACTGTAACCTGAATAGGGAATTCTGAACTAAGAGATGTTCATGGATGCTTTGAGGAAAGTCATGCTTTATGGATGTCCGAAAAGGGTTTGGCTGATTTAGTCCTTCTCTTTATGTGTTAATAATTATTATTGTTACGTACCCGTGACACGTGACTGGTGTTGAAGCTATACTGGACTTAAGGTAGTGGTCTTGTGAAGGTGGAGTGACCTCTTCTTTCTGCCAGTGGAGGTCACGTGACAGGTTTTTTTTTACAGGGTATAAAAGGAGGACCCCTCCCTGTGAGGAGGGGCAGTTCGTGGCTGGAATTGCCATTTTGACTTCATGCCACTGCGTGGTCCAATATTATGACGCAATTTGGTTGAAAGATTGAGTTTTATTTAATGCCTAAAATTTAAAAGGTCATTGCCGGCAGTTTCTTTATAATACTGCCAGTTGAAAATCAGTGGAGAGTGAAGATCGGAGTTCGGGAGCTAAAAGATCGAGGAAAGTCGATTTCGACGGTGAAACAGGTTCGAACTTGTTTGATCCTCATTCGGAAGGAATTCGTTGGCTGTCCCCGTGTTAATCCCTGCGAAATAGCAGAAAGGATTGGGAACAGTTTTGTAAAGGAAAGGTCAGTGCCTTTAAGCCGTTTCATTCTCATCTTCGTAAATTCTCCGGGGGGGAAAGTAGTTTGACTGAGAACCGCAACGACACGACGTGAAAGAGAATTTAAATCGTCGAAAAAGTCTCTCCTTTAATGGACTGTAAGCATTTTGAACTTTTGCAGTACTACTTTGAAGAACTGTTTTTGCAACATCGCTTTAAGAACTGTTTAAGCTGCCGCACAGCAGCTGATTTCCGGTTACGTTAGTGATTTGTTTACTTTTGGGGGTTTGTTTTTCAGTGTTTAATAAATGTTTTATTTGTTATAAAAAACCTTGCCTCACTTACATATTTATTGTTGCTGAATCCGTAACATAAATATTGGGGCTGCATCCGGGATGAATCATTTTTGAGTTTAAATGCTTGTTAAATTTTGAATCGGTGTTTTGGAAAAAGGGGAATACTCGATTCTTTTGTTTGATTGGCTTGTGAGTGGTATTCGGCAGCAAAGAATATTGATGAGTTTCAGGCTTCGCCAGACGCGGAGTTGTTAGCGAAGGCGAAAAAAACTGAGCTGTCTGAGATAGCTAGTAGATTGCAACTTAAAGGTATTTTGAAGTGTACATCAAAGGCTCTCATACCGGGAAAAATCGCGTCACACAATGTGGATTCGGTTGATTTTGATGAATCGAATTTAGAGTCGTTTCCAATAAGTAATATAGAGATGCAGTTATTATGCAAATCGAACAAATGAAGTTGGAACAATGTAAAGCAGAATTGGAGCGTTGTAGGTTAGAAGCTGATAATAAAAAAAAGTGAATTTGAATATGTGATGGCGGAATTAAGGTCTGGGAATCAGTCTTCTGGTTCTAGAAAAGCGTTTGTTGCTAGTCAAGAAATTAAATTAGTCCCTCCATTTAGTGAAACAGAAGTGGAAAGATATTTCCAACATTTTGAATCAATTGCTCAAATTTCAGAGTGGCCGAAAGATAAATGGTCAGTGCTGTTACAGAGTGTAATTAAAGACTAAGCACAACAAGTTTATGCAGCTTTAACTGCTGCGCAAGCACTAGATTATGATATTGTGAAAAAGCATATTTTGAAAGCATACGAATTGTTCCCAGAAGAGTATAGAGAAAGATTCAGAAGTTTGAAGAAGTCTGTGGAAAGAACTTATGTGGAATTTGCCTATGATAATGCTGTGTGTTTTGAGAGATGGGTTTCCTCTAAAAATGTAAATGGAGATTATAATAAATTGAAAGAGCTTATTTTAATGGAGGAATTTAAAAGAAGCATCCCTGTTGAAGTAAGGACCTACTTAAATGAGAGGGAAACTGATACATTGCATGACTGTGCTAGATTAGCTGATGAGTATGTTTTAATCCATAAGAATAAATTTCCTCAGGGCAGAATTTTTAAGAGGAAAAATAACACAGAGACTCATGGTAAATCAGAAATTAAATCAGAAGTTAATGAGAAAGGTAAGGAGGAAGGAAAACCTGTGAAGGAAAGACAGTTTGGTCCTATTTGTAACTATTGTAAGAAACCTGGCCATGTAATAGCTAACTGTTTCCAATTGAAAAAGAAAGAGAAGGAAGCAGTTCCAGACGCGTGTGTGCAACATACTGAAGCACCTGTAAAATTACAGGGTTTGATAAACACAAATGAGGTTTTGTTTGAGTCTGACCGAGTTAAAAATGGATATGATCATTTTATAACTGAAGGGTTTGTAACCTTGAGAGAAGGATCTACTCCGGTGCCAATAAAAATCCTTAGGGATACTGGAGCTTCTCAATCACTGATGTTAGACAGTGTATTGAAGTTTAATGAAGAGTCTGATACTGGTGAGGTAAATTATGTACGAGGTGTTGGGAGTGATTTTATGCCTGTACATTTGCATAAAGTAAATTTAAAGACAGGGTTAGTTACAGGATTTGTTAAAGTAGGATTACAACCTAGCTTACCCGTGAAGGATATTTCTTTATTGTTAGGTAATGACTTGGCAGGTGGACAAGTTTTTCCTGAAGTGCATTTGACAGTGGAGTCAGAGGAACCAGAGATGAATTCTAACACAGATTCTTCCTGTGTTGTGACTAGAGCTATGGCTAAAAAGATTGATGCGCAGAATAAGGTTGTTACTCATGACTGTTCAACTCAGGATTCGAGTTTTGAGGATGTGTCAGAGACTTTCTTACCTTCATTATTTGAACAAGATTCTTGGAGTAAGTCTGACTATGAAGATTTATCTCTGTCTCGGAAGGAGATGATAGCAGAGCAGAGTAGAGACCCTGAGATTATAAAATTAAGAGAACAAGTTCTACCAGATAGTGAAATTGAGAAGGTGCCAGTGGGATATTACTTGGAAAAAGGAGTGTTGATGAGGAAGTGGATTAGTAAGGAAGTAGACACTAATTTGTTGGACTATGTTTTGAAATTTAAGGACAGGTTACATAAAGCTTGTAGATTAGCCAAGGAAAATTTAAAATTGGCTGAGGAGAAAATGAAAACTTGGTATGATAAAGAAGCTGGGATGAGGATGTTTAAGCCTGGAGATAAGGTGCTGGTTCTTTTCCCAGTGCAAACGAATCCTTTACAAGTTAGATTTCATGGTCCTTATGAAATTGTGTCTAAAATCAATGATGTGGATTACGTGATAAAAACTCCAGATCGTAGAAGGCCAACACAACTTTGCCATATAAATATGATAAAACCATATTATGAGAAACCATCTAATACCGTGACTGTTGTGGTTAATGATAATGAGTTTGATTTAACTAGGAACATGATAGATGATTCATCTGAATTTCATTCTAAATCCAACATTGTTTCTGTCAGGTTACCAAACTCAACCATTTTGGAAAATATTGATGAGAAACTAGCACATTTACAGCTAGAACAGAAACAGCAGATGAAGAAATTAATTTTTAAATATAAGGATTTGTTTCCAGACGTTCCGAGAAGGACTTCTATAGCTTCACATGATGTAGATGTTGGAGATGTCAAACCTATTAAACAACACCCATATAGGATGAACATAGAAAACTGTGAACTTGCTGAGAAAGAAATTAAATATATGTTAGAGAATAATATTATTAGACCTTCTAACTCGAATTGGAGTTCACCCTGTGTTATGGTGCCAAAACCAGATGGTAGTATTAGGTTTTGTATTGACTATAGGAAGGTGAATGCTGGAACGAAAACAGATGCATATCCAATTCCTAGAGTAGATGATTGTGTAGATAAAGTTGGAAAAGCAAAGTTCCTTACAAAGATTGATTTATTGAAAGGGTATTGGTGTGTTCCACTAACAGACAGAGGGAGAGAGATTTCTGCATTTGTAACTCCATCTGGGCTATATGAATATAACGTTCTTCCATTTGGGATGAAGAATGCCCCAGGTACTTTCCAGACGATGATTAACTCTGTGATTCAGGGACTGAAATATACTGATGCTTATATTGATGATTTACTGACAGGAAATGATACTTGGGAAGCACACATTATTGCGGTGGAGAAATTGTTTGAAAGGCTTTCAAAAGCTAACTTAACTATTAATTTAGCTAAGAGTGAATTTGGACATGCCACTGTGACTTACCTTGGTTATGTTGTGGGTCAAGGTAAGGTAGCTCCTGTTCAGGCAAACGTTCGGGCAATTTTAGAGATTCCCACTCCAACGGGGAAAATAAACTCTCAGAAGATTCTTGGGAATGGTAGGATATTATCGAAAATTTTGTAAGAATTTTGCTCATGTTGCCCTGCCATTAACTAACATTTTGCAGAAGAATATGAAGTTTGTGTGGACAGTGCCTTGTCAAGAAGCATTTGAGAAATTGTAAGCAATTGTCAACAACCTGTGCTTATGGCATCTGACTTTGAAAAACCTTTTTCATTAGCTGTAGATGCTGGTGCTGAGGCTGCAGGAGCAGTATTAATGCAAAGGAATAAGGGTGATGAGGTTGATCATCCAGTAGCTTACTCTTCTAAGAAATTTAATAAGCATCAAAGAAACAATTCGACAATAGAGAAGGAGTTGTTATCTCTCGTTTTAGCTTTAGAATATGTTGATGTATATGTTGGTATAAATCAAAAACCACTTATTGTTTACACTGATCATAATCCGTTAGTGCTTCTGAGTAAGATGAAAAACAAAAACAGAAGGTTATTAAATTGGAATTTGATGTTACAAGAGTATAATATTGTGATAACATATTAAAGGTAAAAATAATGTGGTTGCTGATTGTCTATCTCGATGTTGAATGTACAATGTAATTTTTTTATGGAGTGGTTTTTTTTACAATTGTAACACTCCTACTGTATTGTGAGTTGTAAGATGTTATATGATAATACTATGTATACTGTGTATGTTATAAACTTATTACGTTTGTTTTTTTTCTTGTAAATATTTGTTAAAATTTTGTTCTTGACAGACCAAAATTTTTTGTTTGGAGGGAGGTGTTACGTACGCGTGACACGTGACTGGCGTTGAAGCTATACTGGACTTAAGGTAGTGGTCTTGTGATGGAGGAGTGACGTCGTTTTCCCGACAGCAGAGGTCATGTGACAGGTGTTTTTTACAGGGTATAAAAGGAGGACCCCTCTCTGTGAGGAGGGGCAGTTCGAGGCTGGATTTGCCATTTTGACTTCATGCCACTGCGTGGTCCAATATTATGACGCAATTTGTTTGAAAGATGGAGTTTCATTTAATGCCTAAAGTTTGAAAGGTCATTGCCGGCAGTTTCTTTATAATACTGCCAGTTGAAAATCAGTGGAGAGTGAAGATCGGAGTTCGGGAGCTAAAAGATCGAGGAAAGTCGATTTCGACGGTGAAACAGGTTCGACCTTGTTTGATCCTCTTTCGGAAGGAATTCGTAGGCTGTCCCGGTGTTAATCCCTGCGAAATAGCAGAAAGGATTGGGAACAGTTTTGTAAAGGAAAGGTCAGTGCCTTTAAGCCATTTCATTTCCATCTTCGTAAATTCTCCGGGGGAAAATAGTTCGTCTGGGAACCGCAACGACACGACGTGAAAGAGAATTTAAATCGTCTAAAAAGTCTCTCCTTTAATGGACTGTAAACATTTTGAACTTTTGCAGTACTACTTTGAAGAACTGTTTTTGCAATATCGCTTTAAGAACTGTTTAAGCTTCATTGCTTTAAGAACTGTTAACAAACTCCACATTTTTATTGTATAATCTCCTCAGAACTACTGTTCCACAGTAGGGAAGTTCCTGCTTAATAGCATCATAATTCGCCTTCCCCTATTAAAATACTTTGCATACTATCTGTTCTTATTCACACCTAGATTGAGGAATTATGGTCACTGTCTCCAGAATGCTTGCCTGCAGATATATATGTCATCCATCCAGGTTCATTGCCGAGTACTTGGGCCAGTATGACTTCTCCACTAACAAGCTTGTCAGCATATTTTGTCAGTAATCCTTCCTGGACCTGCTTAACAATCTCTGCCCCATCGAAACGTCTCGCACCAAGGAGACACCAATCAATAGGGAAGATGACGTATCTCATCACAATCCTGCTAGTGTGCACATTTCCACATTCTGTCTACTTTTCTGCTTCTTAGTGTACCTGTTGCTATAGCGATGAAGTTGCTATAGAACTCTGCTACTAAACACTCCCTTCCCATTCCTGCTTCCCACTGTTCTAGTCCTCTGAGATATTTCCCCTTGCGCCCGTTGCTTAGTCACAGATGCGCACAGTAGCCATTTTATGAGGTGCACATGTAAACCTTCACGTTAATGCAAATATCTAAATGCCAGACGCGGCAGCTGCACAATTCATAAAAGAATGGTTCAGTGGCTCATTTAGATAGATAGATAGATAGATAGATAGATAGATAGATAGATAGATAGATAGATAGATAGATAGATAGATAGATAGATAGATAGATAGATAGATAGATCGATAGATAGATAGATAGATAGATACTTTATTCATCCCCATGGGGAAATTCAACTTTTTTCCAATGTCCCATACACTTGTTGTAGCATAACTAATTACATACAATACTTAACTCAGTAAAAA
Organism: Hemitrygon akajei; assembly: GCF_048418815.1. NCBI lineage: Eukaryota > Metazoa > Chordata > Chondrichthyes > Myliobatiformes > Dasyatidae > Hemitrygon > Hemitrygon akajei. Next base: position 209,408,209 of record NC_133126.1, on the reverse strand, counting down.
AATATTATATGCATCTAAATCACCGTCTCAAAAAGCATTAATAATAGCTTTTAAAAAGTTCTTAAGTCCTGGCGGTAGAATTGTAAAGCCTAATGGCATTGGGGAGTATTGACCTCTTCATCCTGTCTGAGGAGCATTGCATCGATAGTAACCTGTCGCTGAAACTGCTTCTCTGTCTCTGGATGGTGCTATGTAGAGGATGTTCAGAGTTATCCATAATTGACCGTAGCCTACTCAGCGCCCTTCGCTCAGCTACCGATGTTATACTCTCCAGTACTTTGCCCACGACAGAGCCCGCCTTCCTTACCAGCTTATTAAGACGTGAGGCGTCTCTCTTCTTAATGCTTCCTCCCCAACATGCCACCACAAAGAAGAGGGCGCTCTCCACAACTGACCTATAGAACATCTTCAGCATCTCACTACAGACATTGAATGACGCCAACCTTCTAAGGAAGTACAGTCGACTCTGTGCCTTCCTGCACAAGGCATCTGTGTTGGCAGTCCAGTCTAGCTTCTCGTCTAACTGTACTCCCAGATACTTGTAGGTCTTAACCTGCTCCACACATTCTCCATTAATGATCACTGGCTCCATATGAGGCCTAGATCTCCTAAAGTCCACCACCATCTCCTTGGTGTTGGTGATATTGAGACGCAGGTAGTTTGAGTTGCACCATATCACAAAGTCCTGTATCAGTTTCCTATACTCCTCCTCCTGTCCATTCCTGACACACCCCACTATGGCCGTGTCATCAGCGAACTTCTGCACATGGCAGGACTCCGAGTTATATTGGAAGTCTGATGTGTACAGGGTGAACAGGACCGGAGAGAGTACGGTTCCCTGCGGCGCTCCTGTGCTGCTGACCACCGTGTCAGACCTACAGTCTCCCAACCGCAATATCAGATTAAATATCCGAATGTGGAATAAATATGATACAAGTTACTTTTTACCATGAAATAATTGGTGGTGCCAGGCGGGGTGGCCTGACCTTCTCAGAAACTGCTGACACCCAGGGAATTTCTATCAGACCAGTGTCTAGAGTTTAGAGTGAATGGTGAGAAAAACAAAGGAAACCCAGTCCCAGTGACTGAGTGAAAATGCCTTGTAAGCGAGAGAGCACAGAAGAGAATGGCCAGACTGATTCAAACTGAACGGAAGGCAACAATAACTGAGTTAACCATGCATTCCAGCAGCAGTGAGCAAAATAGCATGACTGAACGCATAGCATGTGGATGCTTGAAGTAGTTGGGCTGCAGCAGAGTAGCAGAAAACCACGAACATACGCTTATTTGTCACTTTATTAGGTCCAAGAGTTACAAGAGATGCCTGATAAAGAGGCGATGCAGTTTTCGGATATAATGGGGACAAGGGAAGCAAAGAGAGAATAGTACATATATTTCCGTTTATATACTGATCTACTCTATTTTTTACATCTGCCCGGACCAACCATTCCTCTGCGCAGGAAATTTTCACATTGCATAAAATCTGAGCTGAATTATAAGTTTTTTTTGTTATATTCATACTTTGAATATTTAAAATAAAATAAAAAATACACACTTTTGAGTTTATTTATAAATTGAAGAATGCACTGAAATAGAGTACGACAAAGAACATTTTACAACCTTTTGTCAACTTTTTTCTCTAGTTGTATCCAATTTCAGTTGTGCGGCCACAAAAGCTATTTGCGCCGGAATTTTTCAGATACTACACGGTCAGGCACACCCTGCCAAACAGCTAAGAAGAAGCAATCGAATGAGAAGCTTTTAAAGATTTCATACTTGGCAATCGCTGCAATCAGCAAAGAACCTCGCCAATTGGTTAACGGCACTATCCTTCCTTTAGGGTTCAAAGTTTAATTTGCCACTTCAGAACATGAACATAAACCAATTGTACATTTCACTATAATTATTTTAAAACGAAGCAATTTGTTCCTGTTCCACCCAGTGTGTTAAACCGTATGGCAGGTACTTCCGCCATTTTCCCAGGAGAAGATGGAGTACTGTCCTGTATATTTTCCTTAACTTATTCACGAAGGAAACTTTCTTTGGCACATTTCACAGATTTTACAAAGACTGTAAGATGCAATTGACTGAAGTTAATGATGGGCTAACATTTTTAAAATTGCTCCCCTATTAGAACAGATTTTATGTAAAATATTCAAAGATACAACGACTATCATTTCTCATGCTGAGTTTTATTTCAGCTCACTTAATTATGTGCAAGAACAACCTATCCCTCGTGCATATAGCTTGTGATACATTTGAAACATGCTGAGATCTTGGAAGGAAAGCAGAACCAACAGAAAGTCCAGCTACTTATTTTTATTTTGGATTTATGAAAACCAGTTTCAGATGTGTCGAGCTATATTGATCTCAAGGGCAAACTAGTACCACTTTAAAAAAGATAAACATCTGGTTAATAAAACAACAATTGAGTACAGTTCTCAGAAACTTATTGCTTGCATATAACTCATAAACATTGGAAATATCTTGCTGTGTATATTTGACAACGACGTAAGCATATCAATAACAAAGGAATGACGAATTTATCATCAATTATTTCCCAGACACATTTAACAATTGTCTTCATTAATCAATACTTCAGGTAAGTCGAACTTATATCTTCAGATATTTATGACATTAAGTCAGTGTGTTATAACAGTTATCCATTCAATAAAAAGGCAACAGGTGAAAATTACAAACGATATTGTGGCAAATGTATTTAATCGAAGCATTGATACGTTAAAGGAGGAATAAGAAGAAAATTGTCATCGTTCAATTAATAAATCCTGCCAAGTACAACTTGGTGCGTCAAAAGCCAAAGATTTAGCAAATATTAAACTCATTCGAAAGCTGTTCCACATTTTGTGCCACTGCATTTGTCAAACTATTCATGGAAGAGAGAACATAAAACACATAAATGCACAGCACATTACAGGACCTTCGGCGCACAATGTTGTGCTGACCATTTAACCTACTCTAGAACTGCCTGGAATTTCACTACCGCATAGCTCCATGTACATATCTAAGAATCAATTATAAGACAGGAGTCATTCAGGAGTTATGTTTTGCTTCACTCTCACGCGAGCATTTCACTGCAAAACACAGATGAGGTTGATTATTATTTACAATATTACCAGCAAATGAATTTCAAAACATGGAGTTACGAGGCACCATGGTTCCAACAGACCATAAGACGATTAACATAAGTCATTATAATTATAAGATCTTCAAGCAGAATTATGCAGTAAAGTCATATTCTTCACTGAAATATTCGTCAAGCGTCAAAGTGAATTCTGAAAAGTGACAGACAATTCATGAGTACATTGCAGAAAATGCTGCCACAGGATAATAAACAAGGTGGCTAACTGCCATTAAGCTAGAGATTGAACGTGAATTCGGCGTAGTCTGGACAAAATAGTTCAGTACCTCAAGCGATCTAAACTATGCATATATTAAGAATCGGAAATAAGGAACAAAAAGCTGGACACAAAAAAGAGAACGTCTGCAGGTGCTGGAAATAAAAGCAACACACAGAAAATACTGGAGGAATTCAGCAGTGCAAGTGGCATCTAAAGAAAGAAATAAAGTACAGTCGAATTTTCGGTCCGAGACCTTTCGGCATGTCTGGTAATCATCGGGAGGCTTGACAGCAATTGTCTGGACAGGAACAAAATTAACCTTTTAAATTGTTAATCCCTAAAATATTCAGCAAAGTAGCATAGCCTTTAGCATTACGATATCACAGAGCTAGCGAAATTAGCTCCATATCCGCTGATGTTTAGAAGGATTTTGTTCGTTCTCCCCGGTGTCTGCATTGATTTAGTTCGGGTCTCCAGTTTCCTCACACAGTCAAAAGAAGTATTGTTTAGCAGGTTAGATGGCTGGTTAAAACCGTTTGTGATAACGTTAGGGATACATAGGTTAGGGATATCATAGCTCCTATCACTTTCTATCTATCTTCCTACACCTCAGCCATTCTTCCCTCTTCCTCTCCAATCCTGCAGAATAGCCACGGCATGAAACGTTCATTTCCATAGATGCCTGCGTGACGAGGTTAAACTATGAGACTTTTGCAGCTGCCAGGTGACGAAGGGAGAATTTCCTTGGTCCAGCATTTAAATCCATCAACAACTCGTGTTATAGTAATGCAAATATATTTTTCCGAGTTGGGGAGTTCGTGGAGTTAACTGTTACTTCAACGTCCACATTAAGATACCAGTGACAAAAATATCTCAATGAGGGTCACAGTAAATCGCGCAATATTGAAAGAAAACGGGAAGCATTGCACGTTCTGTACATTGTATCTATTCTAACGAGATCAGTGCGTAGTAGAAAGAGACTGTATTTCGACTGAGATATGCTGAATGGAAGTGAATCGACCCGAAATATTATCTTAGATTTTGTTTGTATAGTTGTGCTTCTTATTTGTTTCTGTAGATGTTATTTGCTAATTGGGTTCGTCGGTATTTGACTTACTGCTCTTGGAAGCATACTCGATGAGCTGAATTGGCTAATTCTGCTCAGCTGTTAAGACTGCAGCATTTTTGGACCCTGGTCAGACCGCACATGGAGTACTTGCCCAGTTCTGGTTGCCTCACTACAGTAAGGATGTGGAAACCTTAGAAAGGGTGCAGAGGAGATGTTTGAAGGATGTTGCTTGGATTGGGGAGCATGCCTCATGACAATAAGTTGAGTGAACTCGGCTTTTTCTCTTTGGAGCGACCGAAGATGAGAGGTGACCCAATAGAGTTGAACACGATGAGGAGAGGCATTCATCGTGTGGATAGTCAGAGGTTTTTATCCAGGACTGAAATGGCCAGCACGAGAGGACACCCTTTTACGGTGCTTGGAAGTAGATACAGAGGAGATGTCAGGCGTAAGTTTATTACTGTGAGTGTGGTGAGTGCGTGGAATGGATTGAGAGCGACCATGTTGTAGGTGGATATGATAGAGTCTTTTAAGGGACTACTGGATGGAACTTAGCGAAGTAGAGGGCTATGGATAACACTAGGTAATGCCTAATGTAAGGACATGTTCGGCACAGATTTGTGGTGTGAAGGTTTCTATTTTCCGATGTTTCTAGGTATTGTCATAAGACATGCTCCCCAAACCAAGCAACATCTTTCTAAATCTCCTCTGCACCCTTTCTATGGATTCCACATCCTTCCTGTAGTGAGGCAACCAGAACTGAGCATAGTACTCCAAGTACGGTCAAGCCAGAGGTACTATATAGCTGTAAAACTACCTCTCGGCTCTTAGACTCAACCCCCCGATTAGTGAAGGACGTATACTTTAAGCACAGAGTCAACCTACACAGCAGTTTTGAGTGTCCAATAGACTCTATCCCAAAGATTCCTCTGATGCTTCACACTGCCAAGAGTCCATATTTAATGTTATATTCTGCCAGCATAGTTGAACTACCTAAATGAACCGGCTCACACATATCTGGGTTGAAATCCATCTGCAATTTCTCAGCGCAGTTTTACATCCTGTCAATGTTCTGCTGGAACCTCTGTTAGCTCTCCACACTATCCACAACACCCCTAACACTTGTGTCATCAGCACATTTACTAACCCATCCCTGCAGTTCCTGATCCAGGTCATTTATAAAAATCACGAACAGAAGGGGTCCCAGAACAAATCCCTGAGGCACACAACGGGCCACCGACCTCTATGCAGAATATGACACCTCTACAACCACACTTTGCCTTCCGTGGGCAAGCCAGTTCTGGATCCACAAAGCAATGTTCCCTTGGATCCCATGCCTCCTTACTTTCTCAATAAGATTTACATGGGGTACCTTATCAAATGCCTTGTTGAAATCCATATGCACTACGTCTAATGCTCTACGTTCATCAATGTGTTTCGTCACATCCTCATAGAATTCAATCAGGCTCGTAAGGCACGACCTGCCTTTAGTATTCCTTATGATATTATGCCTGACTATTCCGAATCATATTATGCCTCTCTAAGTGTTCATAAATCCTTCCTCTCAGGATCTTTTCCGTCAACTTACCAACCACTCAATCTTACCAATCACTGATCTATAATTTCCTGGGCTATCTCTACGCCCATTCTTGGAAAAAGGGAAAACAGCTGCAATCGCCCAATTCCCTCTCCCGTTCCCTCTGATGTTGCATAGATCATCGCCAGAGGCTCGGCAATCTCCTCCCTCGTTCCCACAGCAGCATGGGGTACATCGCGTCTGGTCCCGGTGACTTATCCAGCACATCCTCTTCCTTAATATTTACATGCTCAAACTTTTCAGTCCGCTACAGATCATCCCTACAATTGCCAAGAACCTTTTCCGTAGTAACTGCTGGAGCAAAGTACTCATTAAGTACCTCTGATCTACTACGGTTCCATACACACTTTTCCACTGTCTCACTTGATTGGTCCTCTATTTCACGTCGTATCCTCTTGCTCTTCATATACTTTTAGAATACCTTGGGGTTTCCTTTACCCTGTCCGCCGAGGCCTTCTCATGGCCTTTCTTAATTTCATTCTTAAACTCCTTCCTGCGATCCTTATAATCTAGATCTTTATGATTACCTAGTTTTTTAAACCTTTCGTAAACTCTTCTTTTCTTTTTGATTAGATTTACAATAGCCTTTGTACACCACGTTACCTGTACACTGCTATCGTTTCACTGTCTCATTTGTAGGTACAGTGGCATGTCAAAGTTTGGGCACCCCGGTCAAAATTTCTGTAACTGTGAATAACTAAGCGAGTGGAAGATTTCCTGATTTCCAAGTGGCATAAAGTTAAAGATGACACATTTCTTTAATAATTTCAGCAATATTATTATTATTTTTTTTTTAATTTCCATCTTTTACAGTTTCAAAATAACAAAAATGGAAGAGGGCCCGAAGCAAAAGTTTGGGCACCCTGCATGGTCAGTACTTAGTAACGCCCCCTCTGGTAATTATCACAACTTGTAAACGCTTTCTGTAGTCAGCCAACGGTCTTTCAATTCTTATTTGGGGGATTTTCGCCAATTCTTCCTTGCAAGAGGCTTCTAGTTCTGTGAGATTCTTGGGCCGTCTTGCATGCACTGCACTGTTGAGGTCTATCCGTAGATTTTCTATGATGTTTAGGTCGGGGGACTGTCAGGGCCATGTCAAAACCTTCAGCTTGCTCCTCTTGAGGTAGTCCAATGCGGATTTGAGATGTCTATAGGATCATTATCCTGTTGTTGAAGCCATCCTTTTTTCATATTCAACTTTTATTTTTACAGACGGTGTGTTGTTTGCTTCCAGAATTTGCTGGTATTTAATTGAATTAATTCTACCCTCTACCAGTGAATGACCTGTGCCATTGGATTCAACACAAGCCAAAAGCATGATCGATCCACCCACGTGCTTAACAGTTGGAGAGGTGTTATTTTCAGGACATTCTACACTCCTTCTTCTCCAAACATACCTTTCTCATTGCGGCCAAAATGTTCCAGTTTAACTTCATCAGTCCACAGTACTTGTTTCCAAAATGCATCATGCTTGCTTAGATGCTCCTTTGCAAACTTCTGATGCTGAATTTTGTTGTGAGGATGCAGGAAAGGTTTTCCTCTGATGACTCTTCCATGAAGGTCATATTTGTGCAGGTGTCGCTGCTCAGTAAAACAGTGCACCACCACCCCAGAGTCTGCTAAATCTTCCTGAAGGTCTTTTGCAGTCAAACGGGGTTTTGATTTGCCTTTACAGCAATCCTACGAGCAGATCTCTCTGAAAGTTTTCTTGGTCTTCCAGACCTCAACTTGACCTCCACCGTTCCTGTTAACTGCCATTTCTTAATTACATTAGGAACTGAGGAAATGGCGAACGGAAAATGCTTTGTTATCTTCTTATAGCCTTCTCCTGCTTTGTGGGCATCATTTATTTTAATTTTCAGAGTGCTAGGCAGATGCTTAGAGGAGCCCATGACGGCTGATAGTTGGGACAAGGTTTGAGGAGTTGGGGTATTTATAAAGCTTTGAAATTTGCATCACCTAGCCGTTCGTAACGATGACTGCGAATAAGCCAAAGCCCTAACAAGCTAATAAATGTCTGAAACCTTGGTTAAAGTTATCTGAGAGCTCAAATCTCTTCGGGTGCCCAAACTATTGCATGGTGCTCCTTTCCTTTCTTTCACTCTAAAATTGTACAAACAAAATTAATACACTAATCTTGCTTAAAATGTTGAAATTTTTTTCATCGTTAACTTTATGACTTTTGGAGATCAGTTCATCTTCTACTCACTTAACAATTCACAGTAACAGAAATTTTGACCGGGGTGCCCCAACTTTTGCATGACACTGTATCTATGTAGAATCCCGCGCAAATATCCCTTGAACATTTGTCACGGTTCTACCGTACATTTCTCTGAGAACTTCTGTTTCCAATTTATGCTTACAAGCTCCTGCCTGATAGTCTCATATTTTCCTTTACTCTAATTAAACGCTTTCCTAACATCTCTGATCATATCCCTCTTCAATTGATATAGTAAAGGAGATAGAATTGTAATCATTATCTCCAAAACGTTCTCCCACTGAGTGATCTGACAACTGACCAGGTTCATTTCCCAATACCAAATCAAGTACAGCCTCTCGTCTTGTAGGCTTATCTATATATTATGTCGTGAAACCTTGCTGAACGCATACCTAACAAACTCCACCCCATCTAAATCCTTCGCTCTCGGAAGATGCCAATGCATAATGGGGAATTACAATCTCCCACCACAACAACCCTGTTATTATTAGACCTATCCAAAATCTGGCTTCCCATCTGCTCCTCGATGTCCCTGTTACTATTGGGTGCTCTATAAAAAAAACAGTGGAGTTATTGTCCCCTTCCTGCTCCTAACTTCTAAACACAGAGACTGAGTAGACAATGCCTCCAGAACTTCCTCCTTTAGTGCAGCCGTGACACTATCTCTGATGAACAGCATAACGTCCCCACCTCTTTTGACTCCCTCGGCCTGGCACTCGATGTAACCATTCCTGCCCCTGAACCATCCAAGTCTCTGTAATGGCCGCAACATCATAGTTCCAAGCGTATTGGCCACAACGTCATGAGTACAGGACCATGAAGCATTTTTCATTATTCAAATAAAAAATATTATCGAGTAAAATTTTGCCGAGCTTACCTTCCTCGTTTTCATATTTGTGAGCATTCACATCATCGTCCACGTCATACTCCACACTTTGTGCCGTGATTTGGGTTGGCGAATCTGATGAAAGAAAAACCTTGACTTAATATAAAATAATTTACTTACGTTGAATGGTATCGCATGCATCCAGTTTAAATACAATTACCGAGCCCTGGTCCAGTTTCCTGAAAACCGATCTCCTCATAAAACGGCCCAGGAGCCCCAGTTATAGAAGGTTGTGACTTCCTACTGCCTGAAATATGAAAACAGTTAAATTACCAGCTGAATAAAAACCGATAGAAATGTCACCTGTAATGCTTTCTTTTTTATTACCTCTAGCAACATAGGCTTTGGGGATCTAAGATTTAATTCTAATTCATTCTTTGGGGCACTCGTCTCTTCCGTGGATGTTTGCGAAGAAATGTACCTAAATGTATATTAAATGGTATATTAAATGTACCTCTTGAAAACTTTTGATGATTATTTGACTGTTTATAGTGGAACTGTACAGCCGTTCTGCTTTTCTGTATAAAATATTTACTCAATATATCCAGTGGAGTGACAGAATGAACTCCTGCCTCTATGCTCTGGTTACACTAATGTTTCAAACAGGAAGTACATCTCCAAATTTCTGTTGTTGCTATCCTGCCGAGTGTTCAATATGGTCTTGATATTTGATATAAAGCTGAATAACCTTCGAGACTCACAAAAAACAAATAATTGATAAATCGCAATTTCGTACTTCTTTCCCCTGTCCCGCCCACTTACTTTCCTCTTCACCTGTTCTCATCAGTAACCTGTCAAACTGTACACCTTCCCATAGCCCTTACTTTCTTTTTTTTTCTTTTCCATTGCAGATGAACGATCTCCGTCGAAACACAGCCTGTTTATTTCTCTCAATAGATGCTGCTTTGCCTGGTGTGTTCATCAAACATTGAGTTTGTTTCTCTGGATTTGTAGCATCATTCGCTATTTCCAAAAGGAGAACGTGCGAATTCCATTTAGACTAGCATTTCTGTCTGCACATCACATCCAAATTCTCCACATTTAAAAAAGTAAGATGACACTCTCAAATGAGGAAGCCTTCAGATGCTGGGAATCCAATTCAAACACACAAAACACTAAGGAACTCAACAGTTCAGGCAGTATCTGTTGAAAAAAATAAACAGAAGACGTTTCGGGCGAGGCCCTCTTCAGTCCTGGGAAGGAAGGTGGAAGATGCCGGAATACAAGTATAGAGGAGGTGATAGGTGGAGCCAAGTGGGGTGTGAAAGCTCAATGGGTGCAGAAGACAGAACCTGACAGGCGAGCAGAGTGGAGCCCAGAAGAAAGGGAAAGAGGTGGAGACACGGGGCAGGTGAGGAGAAAAAGGTCATAATGGGAATAGAGGGGTGAGGGAGGGTGCAAAATGTGTCATGGATGGAGAAATCGATATTAATGCCATCAGGTTGGAGAGCAACAAGACGGAATAGAAGGTGTTACCATTACCGAAGTGCACAACTTCACGTTTCCCCACTTAATAACCCAGTTGACAAATAGCCTTTGACTCACTTAATATAATCACGTTGTTTTGAAAATGCACTTTGGACCAATTTTTGTGTATGGAAATTAAAAATGAAGCAGCTAGGCATTCCATATCTTCACGGAATCCATCTGCATTAGTTGAAAAATGATAATAGTCACAGATAGAGTGGAGAGCCAGGGACTTTATCCCAGGGTGAAAAGGTAAACATGAGGGAACGTAATTTTAAAGTGATTGGAGGAAGTTGTGAGGCTAATATCGGCGGTATGTGGTGAGTGCATGAAACGCCTTGCTTGAGATGGTTGTAGTGGCAGACATACAGTGGCATTTAAGAAATTGCTAAATAGAGAGATTGATGACAAATAATAAGGTAAAACATAGAAAATAGAACATAGAATAGTACAGCACATTACAGGCCCTACGGCCCACAATGTTGTGCTGACCCTCAAACCCTGCCTCACATACAACCCCCCACCTTAAATTCCTCCACATACTTTTCTAGAAGTCTCTTAAACTTCAGTAGTGTGTCTGCCTCCACCACTGATTCAGGCAGTGCTTTCCACGCACCAACCACTCTCTGAGTGAAAAAAAACCTTCCTCTAATATCCTATCTACCCTTGCACTTCCTTCTCTTTAACTTAAAGCCATGTCCTCTTGTACCGAGCAGTGGTGCCCTTGGGCAGAGGGGCTGGCTGTCCACTCTGTCTATTCCTCTTAATATCTTGTACACCTCAATTATGTCTCCTCTCATCCTCCTTCCCTCCAAAGAGTAAAGCCCTAGCTCCCTTAATCTCTGATCATAATCTATACTCTCTAAACCAGGCATTCATCCTGGCAAATCTCCTCTGTACCCTTTCCAATGCTTCCACATCCTTCCTAGAGTGAGGCGACCAGAACTGGACACAGTACCCCAAGTGTGGCCTAACTAGAGTTTTACAGAGCTGCATCATTACATCGCGTCTCTTAAACTCTATCCCTCGACCTATGAAAGCTAACACCCCATAAGCTTTCTTAACTACCCTATCTACCTGTGAGGCAACTTTCAGGGATCTGTGGACATGTACCCCAGATCCCTCTGCTCCTCCACACTACCAAGTATCCTGCCATTTACTTTGTACTCTGCCTTGGAGTTTGTCCTTCCAAAGTGTACCACCTCACACTTCTCTGGGTTGAACTCCATCTGCCACTTCTCAGCCCACTTCTGCATCCTATCAATGTCTCTCCGCAATCTTCGACAGTCGTCTACACTATCTACAACACCACCGACCTTTGTGTCGACTGCAAACTTGCCAACTCACACTTCTACCCTCATGTGTAGGGATGTGTAGGACAGAAATGATCGATGATGATAATGTAGCTTAAATATTCGGCACAACATTGTGGACCGAAGGGCTTATACTGTGATGTAATGTTCTATGTTATATTTTCAACATGTAATATCAGGCACACAGCCTAACGTATTCTTTTCTCGAATAACCTTAATGTTACTTCCCTGAACTCTGTATTTCCTCCACCTTGGCGAACAGATGGATTTCTAGAAACATCTGGACGTGAGCACCTTACATCAAGCAGTACCTTCCAAGCTGCGTTGCTATACCAACTTGGATTTTCTAGTTCAGTGTGCCAGAGAAAAATGCATTTGTAAGCTACACCTAAAAACCAAGACCACTTTGCAAGAGTAAATAGACTATTTGTAGTCTATTGTACTTGTAGTCTATTTACGCGTTTGTAGACTGCCAATTCATTGAACCTACCATATTATAAGGAATCTATAAGATGAATGCCAAATTAGTTCACCACTTTTCAGAGAGACTTATAATAAAAGATTTACCAACCATCCCAGAAGTGTCTTCGTAGTACTTTGAAAAGGTAGAGAGAAACGATGACCGAAAGAGAACCAATAATGCAAGGTATAACGTAAATGAAGGCCCTGAGATAACTGAAAGGAACAGCTTTCGGCTGATAACCTGGGATAAAGACAATAAACAAAAAAAAATATATATATATTGTGTTAGACGTGTCACGGAGGCATAATGGTAAGCACAACGGTGTAATAACGCTAGCGACCAGCGCTCAATTCCCGCCGCTGTCTGTAAAAAATATTGTACGTTTGTAGTTTCTCCCTTTCACTGAGATTCGTTCGGTTGCACTTGTTTTTCCTCCCACATTCTGAAGATATTCGGGTTAGTAGGTTAATTGGCCACAGATGTAATTAGGCGGCGCAGATTTGCTGAGTCGTAAAGCATGCTGCTGCGTCGTATTTCCATTAAATATAAATGGCACTGAGCATAGCTTTCCCTTCCTTAAAGCATGGATGCGGCAAAAAAAGAAAAGAAAAATGATCGGACTACATTAAGTAACACGAAATTGTTTCGAATTCTGCTCATGAGCATTGAACATGAGCATTATTAAGTGGGTGGGTGAGGAGTCAGAGATCATTGTCTTTGCGGAGAGCAATGACATAGGTTGAAAGACTGACGGGATTCTGCAAAGCGAGTTCGAGGAGTTAGATGCTAGGTTCAAGTTGTGGTCCATTAGGATTATGATCTCAGGTTTGCTACAGGTTCCACGTACGAGTGAGGCCAGAGCTATGAATAGTACACGCACAGAATGCTGGAGGATCTGAGCAGGCCAGATAGCATCTATAGAAATGAATAACCAGTCGAATTTTTGGACCGAGACCCTTCATCAGGACTGAGAAGACTGAACATTTTAACACATAGCTGAGGAGTTGGTCCAGGAGGGAGGGGAAAATTTATTTGGGTGATTGAGTTTTTTTCCAGGGATTGTGGAACCTCTACAGAAGAGAGGATTTGCACACGAACTGTAAGGGGCGAATATCCCAGCGGGAAGGTTTGCTTGTGGGATTTAAACTAGCGTTGTAAGTGGTTGGGAAACCGCGTGTCTGAAGAATTAATGGAGAGTTTGAGGGGAAAGGTGCTGGTAACACCTCAGTCAAAGTAAGGAATCAAAAGTTTGAGCGTGGTGTGTCGAGTGCCCTGAGCTGTGTATACTTCAATACAAGGCAGATAAGCTCCGGACATTGATCAAAATATGACTTATGATATTCTAACTGTTAGTGAGACTTAGTTGCAGGGGAGACAGCACAACATTCCAGGATTCATTTCTTTTATCGTTGACTTAGCAGGAGATTAAAGAAAGAAGGGTGTTAATACTAATCGGCGAAAATGATAAGCAGTGCTCAGTCAGGACAGAATAGAAAACTCGTTTAATGAGGAATTATTGGTTGAACTGTTAAGTAAGTAACATGGAACTGGAGCGGGTTCAAAGGAGGTTCACGAAATTGATTCCTGGAATAAATCGCTTGTCTTATGAATACAGTTGGATGACTCTGGACCTATATTCTCTATAACCTACAAAAATGAGTAGTGACCTAATTGAAATTTATCGTACGGTGAACGGCCTTCATCAAGTGGATGCGCAAAGGATTATTCCTATGCTGAGAGTGTCTAACCAGAGTGCACACATTCAAAATAGAGGGGCGTCCTTTTAATGGGAAGATAAAGAGAAATTTCATAAGCCAGAGATTGGTGAGTCGTTGGAATTTGTTACTGTATTCAGATTGGAGGCCAGATCTTTATTTACAGAGCTAACACGAGGAAATCTGCAGATGCTGGTCCGCCACAGAAAGCAGGATCTCCCAGTGGCCCCACATTAAGTTAGTGTTACGCAAATACGAATCTCCGACAAGCTTCTTCATTTTGTATTTGTTGCTCCGATATTCAGCATCTGCAGATTTTCAATTGTTTTTAGCTGGATTTAAAAGATGGGCTTCAAGGAGATAACGCCCAAAGAAGAATAAAACCTTGCAGAGGAAGAATATCGAATTGAATATATCTGAGGAAATTCAAAAGCAACCGAGGAATAGGACAGACAATTCTGCAAAGGTGAGTGGAAAACACCCATTCAAAGACATTGTAGGGTTGTAGTGCAGAGATATTTCGAGACAATGGGTAAAATTCATAAAATGATCAGCGTAGTTAGATTACTGACCAGAACATATCACCCCAACGTCTTCACTGTGTCCACAGTTATGCTGACCCTTTTCGGAAGATTGGCAATCCCACAGGAAGCTCTCACTCCCTTTGCATTTAACCTCGTCCATCCAAATAGTGCCGTTTCCTTGGGGGAACAGCATCCCTCCAGAAGCCAAGACTGGATCTCCGCAGTTTAATTGTCTACAGACTACAACAGCATCGGGACTGTCCCAGGAATCGTCGCACACCGTTCCCCACGTCTCACGAAAGAAAACTTCAACTCTTCCTGAGCAATTATCGAACCCCGCCACGAGCCGAAGATCTGAAAGAAATGCGGCACGCATTCATATTTGGAAATTGTCACTTGTACTGGATCAGTTAATGTACCATACAAACTATTTGTGATGAAACGTATGTTTAAATCCTTTGAGATTCGAAACTTTTCCATTTATATTTGGTCAAAGCAATATGGGATCAACATGTTCGTTGGGAGGTATCATCTTTCTATGTGGTTGTCAAAATTTAGATGCGATTTATAATTCAGGTCGATGTGATGCAAAGGCAAACTGCATTGCGATTATTAATATCCTGCATTACACCAATGAGAAGTAACCCTATCACACCGGAATTCAGATCTAAATCTTGTACGCAGCAGGATTTGTACTTGCGTCATTTTGCTCTTTTTATTTAACCATGAATTCATGTGTGGCAATGGTACTGCCTGGCACACACTTGCCTGTCGTTCAGCAGTTGAGCCTACCGATTCTTTCCAAATTTCGTCCTTCAGCAACTTCTGATTCAATGCCATCAGTAACACTTTCCATTGTTTCGTCAAATGGAATTAGAAGCGGGGATGGTTGCGGAGGATTTGGCGTATTGCTCATGTGGTTCCATTGTTTTAAAAGGGTTCTAAGAGTAAACCTCGCAATTATCGGCCTGTAAGTTTGACGTCAGTTGTGGGTAAATTAATGGAAAATGTTCTTAGAAATGCTGTATACAATTATCTGGATATACAGGGCCTGATTCAGAGCAGTGAACATGGATTTGTCCATGGAAGGTCATGTTTGACAAATCTTATTGAATTTTTTGAAGAGCTTACTAGGAAAGTTGACGAGGGTAAGGTAGTGGATATTGTCTATATGGACTTCAGTAAGGACTTTGACAAGGTTCGACACGGAAGGTTAGTTAGGAAGGTTCAATCGTTAGGTATTAATATCGAACCCTGTGAAATGGATTCAACAGTGTCTAGATGGGAAATGCCTGAGTGTAGTGGTGGATAATTGTTTGTCAGGTTTGAGGCCGGTGACTAGTAGAGTGCCTCAGGAATATGTACTGGGTCCAATGTTGCTTGTCATATACATTAATGATCTGGGTGATAGGGTGGTAAATTGGATTAGTAAGGAAGCAGGTGATACTAAGATAGGTGGCTTTGTGGATAATGAAGGAGGGTTTCAAAGCTTGCAGAGAGATTTAGGTCAGTTAGAAGAGTGGGCTGAAAGATGGCAGATGGAGTTTCATGCTGATAATTATGAGGTGCTACATTTCGGCAGGAATAAACAAAATAGGACATACATGGTAAATGGTAGGGCATTGAGGAACGCAGTAGAACAAAGTGATCTAGGAACAATGAGGCATAGTTCCCTGAAGGTGGAATCTCATGTGCATAGGGTGTTAAAGAAAGCTTTTGGTATGCTGGCTTTATATATGAGAGTTTTGAGTATAGGAGTTGGGATGTAATGTTAAATATGTACAATGCATTGGTGAGGCCAAATTTGGAGTACTTTGTACAGTTCTGTCTCCGAATTATAGGACTGATGTCAAAAATTAGAGAGAGTACAGAGGAGATTTATTGGGATATTACCTGAGTTTCAGCAACTAAGTTACACAGAAAGGTTGAACAAGTTAGGTCTTTATTCTTTGGAGCGTAGAAGGCTGAGGGGGGACTTGATAGAGGTATTTAAAGTTATGAGGGGGATAGAAACAGTTGATGTGGATAGGTTGTTTCCATTGAGAGTAGGGGAGATTCAAACAAGAAGACAAAAGTGGAGTTGTTAATGGGCAAATGTTTAGTGATAACACAAACGGGAATTTCGTTACTCAGAAAGTGGTAGCTGTGTGGAACGACCTTCCAGTAGAAGTGGTACAGGCAGGTTCGATTTTGTCAGTTTTAATAAATGGATAAGTATGTGGACAGGAAAGGATTGTAGGGTTATGGGCTGAGTGCAGGTAGGTGGGACTAGGTGAGAGTAAGCGTTCGGCACGGTCTAGAATGGCCGAGATAGACTGTTTCCGTGCTGTAATTTTTATATGGTTTTATGGTTATAATTACCGGAATCTTCGGGAAATGGGTCGACTTCTTTTTTCACCTTGGCCCAGTCAATTCGGTGTTTCGGCGGCCGTAATTCTGGAAAACAAATTAGCATCACCACTTGAGTGATATGTTCCAAATACAGGTCAGAAAGTTTGCAGATAATTACCTAAACAAATGATCCCGACATCCTCTTGGTGTTTGCAGTTGTGTTGGCCCCAAGTTGAAGATGGGCATTGCCATAAAAGTGAATCTTCAAAACGACATCTAATGTCATCCAACCAGATCGGTCCAGTCCCCTCTCCAAATGTGCCTTTGTCTACGACTGATATTGCTGAGCCACAGTTGAGCTGGGAGCAAACGACTTGTGCATTCTCAATTCCAAATAAATCAGAGCAAACTGTTCCCCATGTTCCGTTAAAGAGAACCTCAAGTCTGCCCTGGCAGGGATTCTTCCCATTTACCAACCTTATTTCCCTATGTTCTGAAGAAAAAATAATAAAAATATGGCTTTAAATTCTAACATAATGGAGGTTATACACAATTAATATCTTTCTCTCTCGCTCTCTCTGCCTGCTGCACTGGACAATAGTTTGCCCAGCATAGAGGATATCTTCGAAAGATATGATTTAAAATAGGCAGAGAGCTATGATGTTTCAAAGGTTTAATGTTTAAGGATCAATTTCTCCACGAGCACTATCTGACGACCGTAGGGACAATGAACCCATATACTCTACCTCATTATTTTTCCCCTTCTGTCTCTTTGTTTTGCAACTCATTAAAGTTAAGTTATAAATTCATGTACATATATAATTCTTAAAGCAATTTATGATTTTTTATATTTTTATGCATTCCAATGTACTCCCTTCGCAAAAAATACAAGTTGCATGACATATGCCCAAGACTTTGAATATAGTATTGATTCTGATTCTGAAATAGCCTCTTAAAATGTAATTTTAACTGTAAAAGGCTCATCCCAAAACAGGCTATCCAAAGGTAAGAAAGGATTAAGTTTGCATGTGGCCACTCTGCTGAAATCGCTGGCTTGGGGCATGATGTTACTGTATATGAAACACTCACGCAAGAACGCGATCCGTTGAGGCAAACTGGATAGGGTCCAATTCAATATTCGCTCACAATATATTTTTATATTTTGTATATATGTATATTAATTCAGATTTTATTGGGGCGTTTGCGCTAACAGTAGATCAAAATCAAATAGCTCCATTATCACGAATAGAACTAACTATCGTTTACCATGCAGAAATTTCCTAACGTCAAAAAAGTGCATGGCTTATTCACTCATAAACAACCGTACAATTTATGACCCTGCAATGGTTCCGCTATCATAATATGAAATCCAATGATGAACATGGCCCGTCCTCTTCTTCACATGCATGTTGGAGCTTGGCCTTCAACTGTTGTGATAACCCATGCATGTCTGAAGTAATTCCTTACCCGAACAGATAACTCCAGCATCTTCTTTGTGAATGCAATTGTTGTCACCCCATGGTCTCGACGGACATTTCCACAAGGCGGAAGTGTTCGTTGAACAGTTCAGGTTATCCATCCAAATAGGGCCTACACCTTGGCCAAACCAACTGGAAACAGTGGCATTAACAGCAAACCCACAATTCATTTCTTTGCAGACAACATGAGCATCTGTTAAATCCCATGCGTCATCGCATACAGTCCCCCATGATCCATTGTAATAAACTTCTACCCTTCCGGCACAACGACTTCTGCCATTCATCAGCTTTACGGGAATATTATCTGCAACACGAAATAATATGAATTAAATGATTTGAAAACATCTAGATTAACACTTCCAATCATGCAGCCTGAACAGATAGTTATCATGTGGATCATCATATACAGTCGAAAAAGATTGGTTGTTGATAAGAAGAAAGGCAGATATGTTATTGAAGCTTTCATTCATTAGAGCTGTGCCTTCGCCCAATTGCGTTCTTCGCATTCAGAAAGTCGTTGTCTGCAGCAGAAAATAATGTAAACTTTAACCGTGTCGAATCTGAATGAAATCTATGTAGAGCTTGGGATCTTAATTATCTGAAGGGATATTTAAATATCTGAAGAAACTTTTTACCGGTACTCTGCGCCAGATAATAAAGTAGGCAGAAGGCAGCATGGTTTCTTTAAGGTGAAACCTCTCATGACAGTTCTGTTGGATTTATTTGAGGAAATATCGGGCGATATATATATATATAAAGCAAAGTCAGTAGGTGTAGTTTACCGAGATTACCAGAGTGCGCCACATGAGGCCATTAAACAAAATAAGAACACATGATATTTCAAGAAATATACTCTCATGGAAAGAGGATTAGCTGAATTGCAGGACGCAAAATGTGGCAACAGGAAAGCCCAGAGGAATTTCACAAGTGTGATCCCAAGAAGCTCTGGACGTGAACTAGTTGGAGTTCAGAAAAATGGGGAGTGGGCGTTTCAGGTGCTGTACATTCATAAATATCCATCAAATACTGAAACGGTAAGATAGTGTGGATGTGGCGAACATGTCTCCGATAGTGGGAAACTTTCACACCAGAGGGCACATCCTCAGAACAGAGCATCATGCACTTTGAACAGAGATGAGGACAGAGGTTAAGGGGAAGGTGGAAAGTTTGACGAGTACTCTGTCCATTAGACAGAGTAGTTATATTTAGAATGACTGCTGAACAGCTGCAAGAGATAAAACGATTTATGGTGTAGGGTCCATGGCAATGTAGCGATAAGCACAACATTATTGAGATCGGAGCGTCTGATTTCAGAGATCTGTTCTAATCTTTCCTGTCAGGAATATGTACGTTCTTCCCGCAACCACATGTGTTTCCGCAGGGGCCCTGGCTTCCTCGCACTGTCCAAAGTCTTATGGTTAGGATATTAATTGGTCCTTGTAAGTTGTCCTGGGATTCAACTAGCGTTAAGTACTGTAAGTGAGACGTTAGGTGGTGTAGATCGTGGGCCCAAAGTGTATTTTCCGCGCTATATCTATAAATTAATAAATAAATGGACAGATAAATCAACAAACACACAATTAGATATACATATACATAGATACACAGATAGTTAAAGAAATGAAGGAAAAAAATAAATAATGCTGTTTTCCCCTATATGTTAAGCTTGGTATATCTTTTCACGTGTTTCTGGAAATGCTTAAAATATCCAAAGTTTATGTTTTATTTCACATTTTCAACAATGTTAGATGATCGGCAATAGTGTTAATCATTATAATATGCACCGTCATTATGAATTTTATGAAGGACTAAAAGTTCTTACCAGAACAAAAAACGCCAACGTCATCACCGATAGTTAAGTTGTCTGGTTGTGTGAAATTGCAGTTCCAAAGGTAGGGTTCACTCCCATTGCAACTGACATTGCTCATCAACACATTTCCTTTCCCGATTCCATACTTCCAGTGCTTGTAAATATTTACTGCGGAGCCACAGTTCAACTGTCTGCATACCACATCTGCCTCTGTGAAATCCCACGGAGTATCAGTTACTCTGCCCCAGACACGTCCGTGATAAACCTCCACTCGGCCATCGCATCGGCCCTCTCCATCAGCTAGTCGCAACTGCCAGTGGTCCTCTGTAAAATTACAATTGATTAATCCATATAATTTAAGGTTTCAATTCAGCAATTTGTGAAAAAAATACACGTGCACCTAACTGGGAAGTATACGTGGCCGAAATTAATCAAATAGAAGCGTTTGCAACTATTCTATAGAGTCGATTTCGGAAAGCAACAAATCTATTAGTTTTCCTATACATCAATCCAATGATCTGAAAATTATGATCCTCCCTTTAGTAATTTTGGCCTGGCGGTGTGGGTAATGGTGGTCGGTGCATTGTGTCGATCCTTCTTATCATCTTGGTTGCTTATTATGATATCTTGCTACATGCATAATGTATGGATTATTTAGGAGTTATATGATATTGGATATGAAGCGCTACAGACGCGTAGCGGTGATTCCGACTTGATTATAGCTCGGGGTATGGGAGTTCGCAGTTCAATATGGACATTATCTTTAAGGAGTTTGTATGTTCTGACCATGGAACGCTTGGAGTTCCTCCAGTTTCCTCCAATAGTCCAACGAAGTATTTGTTGGAAGCTACATTGGTCATCGTAGATTGTCCTGTGATTAGGCTATCGATTAGTAGGGATTACTGGCTATGTGGCTGAGAGGATCGGAAGCGTGCCGTAACTCTAAATAAATTAATAAATCAGTAAAAACAAAACAAACTTACGAATGAATAAAATAAATGATGCAGCAAAAAAGCAGGGGTATGTGGAATATCGATCGATACTCTGGTGAGAAATTATAACCTTAACTTCTTGGAACTGGTACGAAGCATGGAACATGTCATATGACCATAATGCGCTCTTTACCTCCATAGCTATTTTGTTTAGGGCATTGATAATACGAAGAATAATTATGCAGGATCGAGAAGTATTCAGCTGTTACGTTCATTTGGATTTTCGCTTCAATCTTTCTTTAACTCTTTCTAACAATGTACCTACATAAACGGCGCAGAGATTCCCTTATTATGCTTTACCTGCCACTTCATAACTTCGACTTAAAAATTATCACAGCCCGTCACATGGCTGTAATGTAATTCCCACTAACGTTCTTTAAACAATTTTATTTACATACTGATACGAATTACAAACTACTGTAATGGCCAAACTTCAAACTGGAAATTTGTCTCCCTTGTTAAGAGGCTGTTTCTGTATGACGATTTGCAATGTTTAAAATTTTCTTCGCTGGCCCACCAACAGAGGAGGTGCGAATATTGGTACAATATTAAAATGAAGAATTCCAACAAGAATCTTTTCTACATTTAAGACTAAAGCGCGTAAGTGTTTAAGCATGTCTGATACTGAAAGGTGAATCACCTACCGGAACAGATCACACTGGCGTCCCGATCGTGCGTGCACTGATGTTGGCCCCATGATGCAATGTGGCATTCATTCAACCGCATCTCATTGCCACGACATTCGTTTATATCATTCCATATCATCCCGGTACCCTGACCAAAGAATGCTCCAACAGGCGCTGATAAGGCTTTTCCACAATGGAGATGATTGCAGACCACGGCCGCGTCCTTCAAATCCCAGTAAGCATCGCAGACTGTTCCCCAGGTTTCTCCCCGTAGCACTTCCACTCTACCGGAACAGGCGTTCTTGCCACCGACTAGTCGCGGCCCTTTTTGACCTTAAGAGTAGTAACAACGAAAACAATGATTTGTTACAATGGCAAACTTTCTTGAGCTTGCGGAAAATAGGCTCCAGCCGTCCTGCTCGTGGACTGTTTTTGATGTTCCCATCAGGGAGAGGTTGACGTAGCATCCACGCCAGATCAGGACGACTCAAAAGCAGTTACATCCCCCAAGGCGTAAGGCTGGTGAACACCTCCACACATCCACTCACCAAAAGAAATGATTTTAAACAATATTGAACTTGAACTTCAGAACTCATATTTCTACATCGTCTTTGGATGAGTTCAACATCAAATAAGCCTTGCACTTCTCAAACGCATTCATGAGGAACAACATTCTACAGCGCAAATGCAAACAAAAATGATACTGCGAAATAGAAGAGAAAGGTGAACAAGACCGTTCATGTTGCAATGTGCAGAATGGCCTGAATATTATGAAGAACGGAACTTATAGCTCACCAGGTGGTAGTTTGTAAATAGATAAAAATCAAAACTGTTCAACTACAGCTTAAGATGGAATAGAATCAGATAATCCCGAAAATCCTCAGCAAGCCAGCTTCGGAAATGTTGCCACTGTTAGTTAGTTGCCATTTAAACGCTTATGCAATCTGAATACATAGAGGATAAATGTAAAACCACATTTAGTCATCAGAGAAGGAAAGTGAAAGGAAAACACGAACACCAGAGGTCACTAATGTTTGAACGCAAACGGAAGTTGTTTAGCGGTAATGTCAAATCTGCATCAGAGTATGTCAATGTTCCATTATACCCCATATGTGGCAGTTAGCGCGGTTAGCGTAAAGTGATTACAGCGAGAGAAATTGCGGAGTTCGGAGCTCGATTCCGATGCTGCCTGTAAGACTTTTGGAAGTGCGTGGTTTTCCGTCGCGTGTTCCACTTTGTCACCCCACTCCAATACCTACAGTTTATTACGTTAATTCGTCATTGTTAATAGTCTGGGGTTAGGCCAGTATTAACTATGCGAGCTTCTGGGCGGTGGAGCTCTGCGTTCACGTAAATCATACAATAATAAAAATAAACATCTCGTTACACTGTATTTGGCTGTGTTGTGTTCAGTTAATTATCTAATTATCAGTCCAAACACGAGTGTAGTATAAGCTATTTTGCGACCAGCCATGAGCTACTTTATTTGTAAGGGGAATTCGTTCGAAACGGGAAAACATAGCATCTTTTTAACTTCGAGGGGAATGCACTGTGAGAAGCAAGATCACCATTGCAACACTGACAATCTGCTGGAGGAACTCAGCAGGTCAAGCAGCATTCATAGAATGGAGTAAAAATCTGACGTCGACGCTTCGGGCCGAGACCCTCCATCAGGTCTGGAAAGAAAGACGCTAAAATGAAGAGGTGGGAGGCAGGGACATAGTACAACCTCGAAGGTGTCAGGTGAATCCAGGTGGGTGGGAATGGTAAAGGACTGATGAGAAAGGATTGCTGGGGATAAGCAACACAGAGGGTCCTGAAAATTAAAGGCTCTATGCAACACAAAATGATAGTGCGATCAATCAAACAATGTACGTTGAAAAGTGAGGAGAACTTCCCGAAAAGCTAAAATAACAGGTTTTACAAACATCCCGCAGAACAGCAAATCAGCCTGAAATGGAAGATACTTGATATGAGGTCAATTTTCGCCAGATGAACGAGAATGGTAGACTACCAGTCTTACAGGTGCAATGTTATTGCTGTGAATTCCATTGCTTTTGGACAAAACGATTGTGCTACTCTAAAGACTCAGATTTCTCCACCGATCGAATTAATAAAACTGTTTCAAGGCAATAGATTACAGCTTTTTTTATTTTTATACACTACACAAAAGATTGATTATGCAGCCTATATCTTTTATTGTGTAAATTCTTCTCTTTACAAATATTATGGCTTAAAGATCCAAGCTGATATTTTGATTTGTCAAAAAGATCACATACTATGCCGCATATATAAGCGATTCTACTCTTGCTGTTGCCTGTTACCGCCACCTAAATCCAGGTTAAAAACAAACGAATGAAGCGCCTACCTGAACAAATGACGCTGACAGCCCTTTTACGTGAACAATTGGGTTCATTCCTTCGCGTGGTAGCACAATTCCATAAAAAGGTCTCATTGCCTTGACATTCATAGGAATCCTGCCACATGGGAGCACTGCCCTCTCCGAAATATGCCCCTCCGATTACTAATGTCGCGTCGCCGCATTTCAACGAACTGCACACCACAAGCGCGTCCTGCCAATCGAAATGCGAATCACACACCGTTCCCCAAGTCTCTCCATGTTGTATTTCTAGTCTTCCAGAACAGTTGTCGTTGCCATCAACCAGTCTGGGCTCTCTGTGTCCTGCGGATTTTAGGCACAAGGTAAAAGATCTTCAGTAAAATGTGCTATGTTGAGCAGATTTAACGAGATTAAATAATGTTTTCCAACCGAAATTATCTATGTGATCACGCATGCTGGACATGTTTTATATTAGGAAGAATATATAAGGTTTACAAGCGGATAGTGGATGTAACATATATGTAAGGATTGTGCACAAATCCAGACAGAGCAATGATGTTGATTGCACCAGAGAAGCGATATTCCAAAGGGTAATGAAAGGGTGACTGATAATACAGTATTAAATGCGTGTAACGTTCGCAATAAAGTGGACGTTCTCGTGGCGCAGTTAAAGATTGGTCGGTATGACGTGGTTAGCATCACTGAGTCGTGTCTAAGAAAAGTCCACGTTTGGGATCATAATATCAAAAAATATACTTTGTACCAAAGGGATAGGTAGGAAGCCATAGGCGGTTGAATGGCTTTGTTGGTAAGGGATGGAATTATATCTTTATTGACATAGGGTCAGAGAATGTTGAATCTTTGTGGCTGGAGTTAAGAAACTGCAAGGGTGAAAAGTTAAACAGAATGGCAAGCATATACAGCCCCCAAATAATGGGCAAGGTATAGGGTTGAGGTTGCAAAGGGAGAGGGACACTGCACGCATATAAGTACAATGACACAATTATTATCAGGAATTTCAATGTACAAGGGGATTGGGAAAATCGGGTTGCTGAAGCATCGCAAGGGAGGAAACTTGTTCAGTGCCCACGAAATAGCTGTTCAGAGCAATTTGTGCTTCAGCTCAGTCACGGAAAGGCTGTCTTAGATTTGTTGCTCTGCAATAGCCCAGAACTGTTAGGGAGCTTAATGTGAATAACCCTTGAGATGCTGTGATCATAATATGATTCGATTCATATCTAATACTGCAATCTGATGGAACGAAGCAAAAGACATATGAATCAGTGTCGCAAAGGAATAACGGAATCGGCAGAAACAAAAGAGAGTAATTGGATTGGAGAAGGATACTGGTGGTTGGCAGCAGAGCAGAGTTGACTGAAGTTTCTGGAAATAGTTCATAAAGCGCAGGAAAATTACGTCCCACTGAGGAAGAAGTTCTCAAATGGCCGGAGTAGGCAACTGTGGATGTCAAGGACTGCATAGAACATCGAACATAGAACAGTATAGCACATTACAGGCCCTTCGGCCCCCAATGTTGTGCCGACTCTCAAACCCTGCCTCCCATATAATCCCCACTTTAAACTCCTCCATATACCTGTATAGTGGTCTCTTAAACTTCACTAGTGTATCTGCCTCCACCACTGACTCAAGCAGTGCATTCAACGCAGCAACCACTCTCGGAGTGAAAAACCTTTCTCTATTAGCCCCCTTGAACTTCTCTCCCCTTACCTTAAAGCCATGTCCTCTTGTACTGAGCAGTGGTGCCCTGGGGAAGAGGCGCTGGCTGTCCACTCTGTGTATTCCTCTTAATATCTTGTATGCCTCTATCATGTCTCCTCTCATCCTTCTTCTCTCCAAAGAGTAAAGCCCTAGCTCCCTTAATCTCGAATCACAATCCATACTCTCTAAACCAGGCAGCATCCTGTTAAATCTCCTCTGTACCCTTTCCAATGCTTCCACATCCTTCCTGTAGTGAGGCGACCAGAACTGAACACAGTACCCCAAGTGTGGCCTAACTAGAGTTTTATAGAGCTGCATCATTGCATCGCATCTCTTAAACTTTATCCCTCAACTTATCAAAGCTAACACCCCATAATCTTTCTTAACTACCCTATCTACCTGTGAGGTAACTTTCAGAGATCTGTGGACATGTACCCTCAGATCCCTCTGCTCCTCCACACTACCAAGTATCCTGTTCTTCCAAAGTGTACCACCTCACACTTTTCCGGATTGAACTCCATCTGCCAATGCTCAGCCCACTTCTGCATCCTATCAATGTCTCTCTGCAATCTTCGACAATCCTCTACACTATCTACAACACCACCACCCTTTGTGTCGTTTGCAAACTCGCCAACCTACCATTTTACACCACATCGAGGTCGTTAATAAAAATCACAAAAAGTAGATGTCCTAGAAGGGATCTTTGTGGGACGACACTACTCACAACCCTCCAATCTGAATGTACTCCCTCCACCACACCCCTCTGCCTTCTGCAGGCAATCCAATTCTGAATCTACCTGGCAAAACTTCCCTGGATCCCATGCCTTCTGACTTTCCGAATAAGCCTACCGTGTGGAATCTTGTCAAATACCTTATCAAAAGAGCTGGAGAGGAAGGAATCTGATAGGAAAGAAGAGTGGGCTATAGGAGACGGGGAAGAAGGAAGGGACCCACGGGAAGATGATAGTAAGGTGAGAAAAGGTAAAGGGCTAGAGAGGTAGGAATAGTAGAGGGAAAGGGGAAGTTTTTTTTTTCACAGGAAGGAACATTCAATATTCATGGCATTAGGTTGTAGGCGACTTAGATGGAATATGAGGTGTTGCTCCTCCATCTGGAAAGTGGCCTCATCGTGGCAGAAGAGGAGGTCATGAACCAACATTTTGCAATGGGAATGGGGAAAAAAATAACATTGTTGGCCAATGGGTATTTCTGCTTTTGGCGGAGGGAGTGGAGCTGCTCGATAAAGCGGTCTCCCAGCTTGTGCTGGGTCTCACCATTGTAGGAGGATACATCGGAAGCATCAGATATACTAGTTGACCGAGTAGATTTTCAGTTGAAGTGTTGCCTCACCTGTTGAAGGACTGTTTGGAGCCCAGTAGGCTTGTAGGTAATGCACAGTACAAGGCAGATAGAGCACAGAAAAGATATCAATAAAATAAAATCATGGAAACATATAATCCAAGACCAAGTCCCATGAACTTTGTGGCAATCTGCAGTAGAACAGAATACGACTTGTCTTCTGCTGAGCAAACACGTGGGGGGGGGATGTTGGGGCGTGGGTGGTTGTGAAGCATCAACTCCGGCCGCGTCATATTGCTTCCGGTGGAGTGCACTGACTCCGACATCTCTTTCTTGGGCAGAGCTAAACAGACAATACTGCAGCTTAGGCTCTTGTCCTCTCAATAACCAAGGGCACCCAACTAACCCTCTGTCCGCAAATGACTTGGTGAATCAGATTTGCAGTATTCTACATTAACTATGTCAAACAGGGTCTTGCAATCAAAAAATGATCATTGGCAGTTAGACTGCATGAAAGCCAAGACAACGGCATATAAGGTAGCGGAGATCAGTGGGAAGACAGATGATTTGGAAGATCTAACAAAAGGCAGCAACAAATCAATAAGAAGGTAAAAGTTGCAATATGAGGGCATACGATCCAGTAATGTAAAGGATTCAAAAGTATTCTCAGGACGGATGGTGAGCAACGATATATCGTGGTCCATGTAGGGACCAATGCCGTGGATAGGCAGAAAGAGGAGGTTCTGCAAAGAGAGTGTAGGGAGTTAGGTGCAAAGTTGAAGGGCAGGACCTCCAGGCTTGCAGTCTCAGGATTGCTCCCCCTGCCATATGCTAGCGGGGCTAGAAATAGGAAGATAATGCAGATAAATACGTGGCTAAGAAAATGGTGCAGGATGGAGGGCTTCATGTTTCTAGACAATTGGGTTTTGTTCCAGGGAAAATGGGACCTATTCCGACGGGACAGTTTGCACCTGAACTGGAAGGGGACTTACATACTTGCGGGTAGGTTAGCTAGTGCCGCTCCGGGGGGTTTAAAATAGATTTGCAAGGGGATTGGAACCAGAGTTTTAGAGCAGATTGTGAGGTGGAGGACGATAAAGGTCATGCGAGGACATCTTGTGCGGACAGGAATCAAAGGTTTGTCTGTGATATAAAAGTTTTCAGGTGCCAAACTGAAGAGACTCGGGAAGGGCGTTTAGCTCTCAAGTAGAGAAAGATAGGAGACAACGTGTGAAGGAGGATAGGCAGGTGATAGAGAAGGGATGGCCTCAGACCGAAGGTTTGAGATGTATCTATTTTAACGCAAGGAGTATTGCGAACAAAGCACATGAACTTAGGGCATTCATTACTACTTGGATATATGATGTGGTGGCCATTACGGAGACTTGGATGGGGAAGGGACAGGAATGGTTACTTCAAGTGCCGGGTTTTAGATATTTCAGAAAGGACAGGGAGGTAGGCAAAGGAGGTGGGGGCGTGGCACTGTTGATCAGGGATAACGTCACGGCTGCAGAAAACGTGGACGTCATGGGTTGGATTATCTACGGAGTCTATGTAGGTGGAGATTAGGAACAGGAAGGGGTCAATAAATTTACTGAGTGTTTTTTTATAGGCGACCAGTAGTAACAAGGATATCGAGGAGCAGATAGGGAAACTGATCCAGGAAAGGTGTAATAATAACAGAGTTGTCGTGATGGGAGATATTAATTTCCCTAATATCGAATGACATCTCTCTGGAACAAGGGGTTTAGCTGGGGTATAGCTTGTTAGCTGTGTTCAGGGAAATTTGTTGACACAATATGTATATGAGACTACAAGAGGAGAGGCTGCACCTGATTTGGTATTGGAAACTCAACTTGGTGAGGTGTCAGATCTCTGAATGGGAGAGCACTTTTGAGATAGCGATCATAATTCTATCTCCTTTACAAAAGAATTGGGGATAGATAGGACCAGACAAGTTAGAAACGCGTTTAGTTATAGGCAGCATCGAGTAAATGAGGTGCTCGAGGAATATAGAGAATGTCAAAAGAATCTTAAGAAAAATGAATAGAACAGCTAAAAGATGACATGAGGTTGCTTTGGCAAGTAAGGTGAAAATAAATCCAAAGTGTTTCTCCAGTTATATTAATAGCAAAAGGATAGTGAGGGATAAAATTGGTCCCTTAGAGAATCAGAGTGGACCGCTATGTGTGGAGCCAAAGGAGATAAGGGAGATTTTGAACAATTCCTTTTCTTCGGTATTAACTAAGTAGAAGGATATTGAATTGTGTAAGGTAAGGGAAACAAGTAGGGTAGTTATGGAAACTATGATGATTAAAGAAGAGGAAGTATGCTGCTTTTAAACAATATAAAATGGATAAGTCTCTGGGTCCTGACACGATATTCCCTAGGACCTTGAGGGAAGTTAGTGTAGAAATAGCAGGGGCTCTGACAGAAATATTTCAAATGACATTAGAAACGAGGATGGTACCAGAGAATTGGCGTCTTCCCCATGTGGTTCCATTGTTTAAAAAGGGGTTCTAAGAGTAAACCTAGCAATTATCGGCCTGTAAGTTTGAAGTCAGTGGTGGGTAATTTAATGGAAAGTATTCTGAGAGATGGTGTATATAATTATCTGGAGAGACAGGGTCTGATTAGGAAGGGTCGACATGGATTTGTGTGTGGAATGTCATATTTGACAAATCTTATTGAATATTTTGAAGAGGTTACGAGGAAAGATACAGCAGTGGATGTTGTCTATATGGACTTCAGTAAGGTCTTTGACAAGGTTAAACACGAAAGGTTAGTTAAGAAGATTCAATCATAAGACCATAAAACCATAAGAAAAAGGAGCAGAAGTCGGCCATTCGGCCCATCGATTCTTCTTCTCCATTTCATCATGAGCTAATCGAATCTCCCCTTTAGTCCCATTCCCTTACCATCTCACCATAACCTTTGATGCCCTGACTAGTCAGATACCTATCAATCTCTGCCTTAAATATACCCAATGACCCGGCCTCCACTGCCGCCCGTGGCAACAAATTCCGCAGATTCACCACCGTCTGGCATTTCTTTTTCGCATCTCCGTTCTGAATGGGCGCCCTGCAATCCTCAAGTCATGTCCTCCCGTACTAGACTCCCCCGCCATGGGAAGCAACTTTGCTGCATTCACTCTGTCCATGCCTTTCAACATTCGAAATGTTTCTATGTGGTTCCCCCGCCCCCCCCCATTCTTCTAAACTCCAAGGAGTACAGTCCCAGAGCGGTCAAACGTTCCTCATGTGTTAACCCTCTCATTCCCGGAATCATTCTGGTGAATCTTCTAAACCCTGTCCAACGTCAGCACATCCTTTCTTAAATAAGGAGCCCAAAACTGCACACAGTATTCCAAGTGAGTTCTTACCAGTGCCTTATAGAGCCTCAACTTCTCATCCCTGCTCCTGCAGTCTATTCCCCTGGAAATGAATGCCAACATTATATTCGCCTTCTTCACCACTAACTCAACCTGGAGGTTAACGTTAAGGGTATCCTGCACGAGGACTCCCAAGTCCCGTTGCATCTCAGAACTTTGAATTCTCTCCCCATTTAAATAATAGTCTGCCCGTTTATTTCTTCTACCAAAGTGCAGGTCCGTACGCTTCCTGACATTGTAATTCATTTGCCAGATCTTTGCCCATTCCCCCAATCTATCCAAGTCTCTCTGCTTCCTCAGCACCACCTATCTTTGTATCAACAGCAAAATTAGCCACAAAGCCATCTATTCTATAATCCAAATCGTTGATATACAACATAAAAAGAAGCATCCCCAATACGGATACCTGCGGAACACCACTGGTAACCGGCAGCCAACCAGAATAGGATCCCTTTATTCCCACTCTCCGTTTCCTGCCAATAAACCAACGCTCTATCCACGTATGTAACTTTCCTGTGATTCCATGGGATCTTATCTTGTTTAGCAGCCTCATGTGCTGCACCTTGTCAAAGGCCTTCTGAAAATCCAAATACACAACATCTACTACATCTCCCTTGTCTAGCCTACTTGTAATTTCCTCAAAAAATTGCACTTGGTTTGTCAGGTAGGATTTTCCGTTAAGGAAACCATGCTGAGTTCTGCCTATCTTGTCATTGGTCTCCAGGTACTCCGTAACCTCATCCTTGACAATCGACTCCAACAGCTTCCCAACCACCGATTTCAAGCTAACAGGTCTATAATTTGCTTTTTGCTTCCCTGCCCCCTTCTTAAATAGTGGAGTGACATTTACATTTTTCCAGTCCTCCGGAATCAGGCCAGAATCGTTAGGTATTAATATTGAAGTAGTAAAATGGATTGAACAGTGGCTGGATGGGAGATGCCAGAGAGTAGTGGTGGATAACTCTTTGTCACATTGGAGGCCGGTGACTAGTGGTGTGCCTCAGGGATCTGTACTGGGTCCAATGTTGTTTGTCATATACCTTGGTGATAGATGATGGGGTGGTAAATTGGATTAGGAAGTACGCAGATGGCACTAAGATAGGTGGCGTTGTGGATAATGAAGTAGGTTTTCAAAGCTTGCAGAGAGATTTAGGCCAATTAGAAGAGAGGACTGAAAGATGGCAGATGGAGTTTAATGCTGAATAGTGTGAGGTGCTATATTTTGGTAGGACTAATCAAAATACGACATACATGTTAAGTGGTAGGGCCTTGAGGAAAGCAGTAGAACAGAGTGATATAGGAATATTGGTGCATGGTTCTCTGAATGTGGAATCTCATGTGGTTAGCGTGGTGAAGAAATCTTTTTGTATGCTGGCCTTTATAAATCAGAGCATTGAGTATAGGAGTGGGGATATAATGTTAAAATTGTACAAGGCATTGGTGAGGCCAAATTGGGAGTTCTGGTCACCGAATTATAGGGAAGATGTCAACAAAATAGAGAGAGTACAGGGGTGATTTACTAGTATGCTACCTGGGTTTCAGCATCTACGTTACAAAATAACGTTGAACAAGTTAGTTCTTTATTCTTTGGAGCGAAGAAGGGTGTACCTGATAGAGGTGTTTACAATTATGAGGGGGATAGATAGAGTTGACGTTGGTAGGCTTTTTCCAATGAAAGTAGGGGAGTTTCAAACAAGAGGACATAAGTTCAGAGTTAAGAGGCAAATGTTTGAGCATGTGGATATTAAGGAATAGGATATGCTGGAGCCTTTGGAAAACATCAAGTTGTATAAGTCTCCGGGCCCCGATTAGATGTACGCCAGTTTACTGTGGGAGGCGAGGGAAGAGATTGCTGAACCTCTGGCGATGGTCTTTGTATCATCAATCGGGACGGGAGAGTTTCCAGAGGATTGGAAAGTTGTGAATGGTGCTCCTTTTTTCAAGAAAGGGAGTAGAGATAGAACAGGTAACTATAGACCATTGAGTCTTACCTCAGTGCTTGTAAAGATGATGAAGAAGATCCCGAGAGGCAGGATATATGAACATTTGGAGAGGTATAATATGATCAGGAATTGTCAGCACAACTTTGCCAAGGGTAGGTCCTGCCTTACGGGCCTGTTTGAAATTTTTGAGGATGTGACCGAACATATTGATAAAGGAAGAGTATTAGATATAATATATAAGGTTTTCTGCAAGGCTTATTGAGAAAGTAAGGAGGATCCAAGAGAACATTACTTCGTGGATCCAGGACTGCCTTGCCCACAGAAGGTAAAGAGTCGTTGTAGACGGGTCATATTATGCATGGAAGTCGGTGACCAGTGGAGTGCCTCAGGAATTTGCTCTGGGGCCCCTACTCTTCGTGATTTTTATAAATGAACTGGATGAGGAAGTAGAGGGGTGTGTTCGTAAGTTTTCGGACGGCATTAAGGTTGGAGGTGTTGTGGATAATGTGAAGGGTTGTCAGAGGTCACAGCGGGACATTGATATAATACAAAACCTGGTTGAGAAGTGGCAGAAGGAGTTCAACCCAGATAAGTGTGAAGTGGTTCATTTTGGTAGGTCAAATATGATGGCCGAATATAGTATTAATGGTAAGACTCTTGTCAGTGTGGAGTAGCAGAGGGATCTTGGTATTCGAGTCCATAGGACCCTCAAAGCAGCTGCGCAGGTTCACTCAGTGGTTAAGAAGGCGTACCATGTATTGGCCTTCATCAATCGTGGAACTGAATTTAGTAGCCAAGAGGTAATGTTGCAGCTATGTAGGACCCGAGTCATACCCGACTTGGAGTACTGTGCTCAGTTTTGGTCGCCTCACTACAGGAAGGATGTGGAAGCCTTAGAAAGGATGCATAGGTGATTTACAAAGTCGTTGCCTCTATTGGGGAGCATGTCTTATGAGGATAAGTTGAGTGAACTCGGCCTTTCCTCCTTGGTACAACGGAGGAAGAGAGGTGACCTGACAGAGATGTATAAGATGTTGAGAGGCGTTGATCGTATGGATAGTCCGAAGCCTTTTGCCAGGGCTGAAATGGTTGCCTCATGAGGACACCATTTTGCGGTGCTTGTCAGTAGGTACAGAGGAGATGTCAGGGGTAAGTTTTCTTTTTAACCAGAGTGGTGAGTGCTTGGAATGGGCTGCCGGCAAAGTTGCATGTCGTATCAAAGATACGATAGGTTCTTTGAAGAAACTTTTGGATAGGTGCATGGAGCTTAGAAAATTAGTGGGCTATATGTAAGCCGAGTAATTTCTAGGGTAAGGACCTGATCGGCCCAACCTTGTGTGCTGTAATGCCTGTATTGTGCTGCAAATTTTCTGTATTTCTATGTTTCTTTTTTATCAGTTATATAAAGAGTTAAATCGAGTTGAAAGTTGATATTGGGCCACTGGAAATGATGCTGGTGAAGCATTAATGGGTAACTAAGAAATGGCAGATGAACTTAATGGGGGTAAGTTACCTCTTAGTATAATGGGTATGAGCTGGCGAAGGTAGAAAGAGGATGATTTGGCAGATAAATGCCTGGTTGAGAAGCCGTTCCGGGGACATTGCTTCAGGTTCTTGGATCTTTGGAATCACTTCTCGGGGATCAATGTGCTGTACAAACGGGACTGGTTGCACTTGAACGCGAGAAGAATCAATATTTTCGCGTTCTGCTTTGTTGGAGATGGGGAGAGTTTAACGTAATATATCGCGGGGGGGGGGCGGTTGGGGGTGGACCGAAATGAAGGGACTGAGGAGAGGACGGGCAATAAAAAAGGAAGATAGCGTGCAGTCTGACTGTCTGGAAGGACGGGCAGATGATGAAAGAAAATTGCAGCCGGAAGAGTATAAGTGCAAAATCAAAAGGAAAAAGACAAACTTAAAAAAAAAAAAAACAGCCATCTAAGTGATATGTCTCAATGTACAGAGTTCACGAAATAAGGTGAATGATGTTCTTGCCCGATTAAGGATTGTGTGGCCACCACTAAATCATGGCTGAAGGATTGTTGTAGTTGGGGGCTGAATGTCAAAGTCTACGCGTTAGATCGCAGTAATTGGAAGTTAGCCAGAGGTGCTGGTGTGGCTCTGCTGGTAAAGAATTGCATCAAATTTATGTAAAGATATGACATAGGATCATAAGACCATAAGCTATAGGAGCAGTATTAGGCCAATCGGCCCATCGAGTTCTGAAGGTGTTGAAGCCGTAGGTGGAGATGGAAAACAACAAGGGTGAATTGACTCTGATGGCAGTTATATACAGGCCTCTCAACTGTAGCTGAGACATGAAAAACAGGTTACAACAGAAAGCAGAAAAGGTATCAAAAGGACAATGATATGATAGTCATGGAAGATTTTAACATGCAGGTCAATTGTGAAAATCAGATTGCAATGGATCTGAAGTTAATAAGTTTATTGAATGCCTACAAGATGGCATTTTATACAGTTTGGCGTTGAACCTACTAGATGATCTGCAATTCTGTATTGGGTGCCATTTAATGAACTGCATCTGACTAGGGAGCTTGAGGTAAACAGCCATTAGGAACCAATGTTAAGAATATGGTTGAGTTCAACATGAAATTTGATAGGGAGCAAGTATAGTACGATCTATCAGTATTTGAATGGAGTACATCAAATTGCAGTGACGTGAGAGAGGATTTACTCAAATTACATTGGAAGGAAATACCGGCAGGGATCACAGCAGACCAGCATTCACGTGAGTTTCTGGGAAAAATGAGGAAGGAGCAGGCAGATATATTCCAATAACGAATCGATACTCAAATGGCAAAACAGTACAACTGTGGCTAACAAGGGCATTAAAAGCTAAACCTAAAACAAAAGAGAGTGCACAGACTAAAGCAGAAATTAGTGTGAAGATATTAGATTGGGAAAATTTTACAAACCTACAGAGAGCAATTAACAGAATGATTAGAACTAAAAAAGATGCTATAAAAAGCATGAAAGCAAGCATTATCAAACTGGGTCGTAAAAGCTTTCTGAAGTATGTAAAAAACAGAGGAGTGAAGAGAATGGATATAGGACCGGTGTAAAATTATTCTGGATAAATAATTTCGAGAGACAATGTGTTAGCAGTTGAACGAAATGAAGATTTGGCATCAGTCCTTACTGTGAATGACAGTAGCAGTGTGCCAGAAGTGTAGTGTGTGGAGGAAGAGACGTGAGTG
Source organism: Hemitrygon akajei (assembly GCF_048418815.1). NCBI lineage: Eukaryota > Metazoa > Chordata > Chondrichthyes > Myliobatiformes > Dasyatidae > Hemitrygon > Hemitrygon akajei. The sequence goes on along the minus strand of NC_133126.1, from coordinate 209,372,450 downwards.
CAGTTACTATTACAAGACGGAAACCGCTATAAAAGCTGGAAGACCTAAGACCATAAGACTATAAGACATAGGAGCAAAATTCTGCTCTCATGCCACTGCAACTTAATTTACTCCATTCAAATAGAGATAGGTCAGACTTTCGACCAATTGGCCCATTGGGACTGCTCCGCCATTCAATCGTTTGATCATTTTTCTTTATTTCCTCCTCAACCCCGTTCTCGGCCTTCGAAACATAGAAACATAAAAAAGAACATACAACAGAAAACAGGCCCTTTGTCCTACAAAGCTGTGCTGAACAGGTCCCTGCCTTTGAACTATGTAGGCTGTATCCATAACCCTCTGTATTTCTAAGCTTCATCTACTCATCCAGGAGTCTCTTATAAGACCCTGACATCTCCTCCGTACCTACTCGCAAGCACCGTAAAAGTATACCCTCTCGTGCTAGCCATTTCAGCCCTGGGGAAAAGCCTCTGACTAGATACTCAATCAATGCCTCTCATTATCTTGTATACCTCTATCAAGTCCCCTCTGATCTTCTGTCGCTCCAAAGAAAAAAGGCCGATGTCACTCAACCTATTCTCATAAAGCATGCGCCCTAATCCCAGCAACATTCTTGTAAATCTCCTCTGCACCCTTTCTATAGTTTGCACGTGCTGCTTATAGTGATGCGAACAGAATTGAGCACAGAACTCCAAGTGGGCTCTGACCAGGTCCTATATAGTTGCAACATTACCTCTCGGCTCTTAAACACAATCCTACGATTGAAGAAGGACAATGCACCAAATGTTTTCTTAACCAGATAGTCACCCTGCGTAGCAGCTTTGAGTGTCCTATGGACTCGGACCCCAAGATTACTCTGATCCTGCACACTGCCAAGAGTCTTATCATGAATGCTATATTCTGCAATCATATTTGACTTACCTAAATGTCACCTCATGTCACCACCTCACACTTATCTGGGTTGACCTCCATCTGCCACTTGCAGCATGCAAGATCATTGCCAGAGCCTCAGCAATCTCCTCCCTTGCTCCCACAGTAGCCTGGCGAACATTTCGTCCGGTCCCGGCGACTTCTCCAACTTGATGCTTTCCAAAAGCTCCAGCATTTTCTTAATATCTATATGCTAAGGTTTTTCAGTCTGCTGCAATCATCACTGCAATCACTAAGACCCTTTTCCATAGTGAATACTGAAATAAAGTACTCATTAGCCTTGCTATCGATGTTATGCTCCTCAGACAGGATGAAGAGGGCAATACTCCCCAATGCCATTAGGCTTTACAATTCAACCGCCTGGAGTAAGATATGTTAAAGTGCCGGGGTTGATTGTATTTAATGTATTTAAGTAAACTACTTAAGAACTTTTTAAAAGCTATTATTAATGCTTTTGGAGAGAGTGATTTAGATGCATATCATATTTTTACTGAGTTAAGTATTGTGTAATTAGTATTGCTACAACAAGTGTATCGGACATTGGAAAAAATGTTGAATTTCACCATGGGGATGAATAAAGTATCTATCTATCTATCTATCTATCTATCTATCTATCTATCTATCTATCTATCTATCTATCTATCTATATATCTATCTATCTATCTATTAAATACCTCATTAAGTTTTTGCTCAGGTTTACCACTATCACATTTGATAGATCTTATCGTCTTATCCTCTTGCTCTTCACAAACTTGTAGAACGTCTTAATCAGTCATAATCAGAATGAAGGCCGGTGGCCAATGGTGTGTTTCCGGGATCTGTTCTTGTAACCCTACTCTTTGTGATTTTTATAAATGGCATGGCTGTGGAAGTGGAGTGAATGGGTCAGTAAGTTTGCTGATGACACAAAGGTTGGAGGTGTTGTGGGTAGTGTGGAGGTCTGTCAGAGCTTACAATGTGACACGGATAAGATGCAAACCTGGGCTGAAATGTGGCAGATCGAGTCCAACCCAAATTAGTGTGAAGTAGTTCATTTTGTTAGGTCAAATATGATGGCAGAAAATAGTATTATTGTTAAGATTCTTAGCAGTGTGGAGGATCAGAGGGATCTTGGGGTCCGAGTGCATAGGACGCTCAAAGAAGCTGCGCAGGTTGACACTGTGGTTAAGAAGGCGTATGGTATATTGTCGTTCATCAATCGTGCAATTGAATTTAGCATTCGAGAGGTAATGTTGCAGCTATATAGGACCCTGGTCAGACTTGGAGTACTGTGCTCAGTTCTGGTCACCTCACTACAGGAAGGATTTGGAAGCCATAAACAGGGTGCAGAAGTGATTTACAAGGATGTTGCCTGTATTGGGGAGCATGCTTTATGAGGATAGGTTGAGTGAACTCGGCCTTTTTTCCTTGGAGCGACGGAGGATGAGAGCTGACCTGATAGCGGTATATAAGATGTTGAGAGGCGTTGATCGTGTGGATAGTCGGTGGCTTTTTTCCAGGGCTGAAATGGTGCCACAAGAGGACACAGGTTTAAGGTGGTGGGGAATAGGTACAAAGGAGAGTCAGGGTTAAGTTTTTCACTCAGATGCTGGTGAGTGCGTGAAATCGGTTGAACTACCTTCATCAATGTTCTTGGTCACATCGTGAAAAAATGCAGGCAGACTCGTAAAGCACGATCTACCTTTGCCAAAGCCAAGTTGATTTTTCCTAATCATAGTATTTCTCTCCAAATGTGCATAAATCTTGCCTCGAAGGATCTTCTCCAGCAGCTTACCAACCACTGAAATACGACTCGCTGGTCTATAAATTTCTGGGCTATTTTTACTCACTTTCTTGAATAAGGGAACAACATCCGCAACCCTCCAATCCTCCGGAAACTCCCTCGTCCTCATTGACAATGTGGAGATAATTGCCAGAAGCTGAGGGATCTCCTCCCTCACTTCCCGAAATAGTCTGGAGTACATACCGTCTGGTCCAGGTGACTCATCCAAACTGATTCTTTCCAAAATCTCCATCCCTACAATCGCCACGATCGCTTTCCGTAGTGAATTCTAAAGGAAAGTATTCATTGAGTATATCCGCCATTTCCACCGATTACATAAGCAGTTTTCCATCGTCTCATTGATTGGTTCTATTCTCTCACGTCTTATCCACTTTCTCTTCACATACTTGGAGAATGCCTTTGGATTTTCTTTAATCCTGTCCGCCATAGTTTATCTTGGCCCCTTTTGGCTCTCCTAATTTCATTCTTACGCTGCTTCCAGCTCGCCTTACATCATTTAGATTCATATGATTACCTAGTTTTTTCAGCCTTTCGTAAGATCTTCTTTTCTTCTTGACTTGATTTGCAACGACCTCTGTGCACCACGGATTTTGTACCCTACCACTTTACCATGTCTCATTGGAACGTATCTACTCAGAATCCCACGCAAATATCCGCTGAACATTTGCCACATTCCTTCGGTAGTTTTCCCTGAGAACATCGGTTTCCAATTTATGCTTCCAAGTCCCTGCTTTATAGGCTCTTAGCTTCCCTTACTCCTAATAAAGTGTTCCTAAATTTTCTGCTCCTATACCTGTCCAATGCTATGGTAGAAGAGCATATCTAAAATGCTCTCCTACTGAGAGACCTGACACCTGGCTAAGTTCATTCTCAATGCCAGATCTAGAACAGCCTTTATTCTTGTAGGTTCATCTTCCTGAACTCACCTAACAAACTCCACCCCATCTAAACTCCTCACTCTAGGGAGATGCCAAACAATATTTGGGAAATTAAAATCTATCAGCACAACAACCCTGTTATTATTACCCCTTTCTAAAATCTGTCTCCCCATCTGCTCCTCGAAGTTCCTGTTACTTCAGGTGGTCTGTAAAAAATACCCAGTAGCGTTATTGACCCCTTCCTATGCCTGACGTCCACCGACAGAGACTACGTAAACAACCCCTTTTTCATTCCTCTTTTTCCGCAGCCCTGACACTCTTTAGCCTCTCCACCTATCCTTTCTGAAACATCTAAAACCCGGCTCTTAAAGTAGACATTCCTGCCCCTGCATCATCCAAGTCTCTGTAATGGCCACAATATCATAGATCTAAGTGCTGATCCATTCTGTAAGCTCATCCGCTTTATTTATGATACCCATCGCATTAAAATGGACACATCTTAAACCGCCAGACTGAACGCGTCCTTTCTCTATCACCTGCATTTCCACCCTTTCGCATTGTCTCCAAACTTTCTCTATTTGTGCTCCAAACTCCCTTTTCTCCGATACCTCAGTTCGGTTTCCACCCCCAGCAACTCTAGTTTAACCTCTCCCTAATAGCCTTAGTAAACCTTCCCACCAGGATATTTGTCCCCCTCGGATTCAAGTGCATCCCGTTCTTTTTGTACAGATTATACATGCCCCAGAAGAAGTCTCAAAGGTCCAGAAATCTGAATCCCTGCCCCCGCTCCAATCCCTCAGCCACTCATTTAACCTCTACCTCATTCTATTCCTATACTTATTGTCACGTAGCACAGGCAGTAATCCCGAGATTACTATCTTTATGGTCCTGCTTTTCAACTTCTTTCCTAACTCTCTGTAGTCTTTTTTTCAGGAGCTCCTCCCTTTTCATACCTATGTCGTTGGCAACATTTTGTACCACGACTTCTTGCTGTTCTCCTTCCCATTTCAAAATATCGTGGGCTTTCCCCCGTAATCTTTGATGCCATTTCCAAACAAGAACCTATCGATATCTGCCTTAAATACGCCCAACGACCAGGCCTTGCTGCATGTGGCAACAAATTCCACAAATTTACTCCCTTTCGGCAATATAATATTTTCCGCATCTCTGCTTTGAAAGGGCGGCCCTCTATCCTGAGGCTGTGCCCACTTGACCTATACCCTATTACCATGGGAATAATTCCTATCCATGTATATTTTGTATAGGCCTTTAAACATTCGAAAGGATTCAATGAGACCACCCCTCATCCTTCTGAATTCCCGCGAGTGCCTAACCAGAACCATCAAACGTTCCTCTTTTGATAACCCTTCCATTCCTGAAACTATCCTTGCGAAACCGCTCTGGACCCTTTCCAATGAGAGCAATTTTTTTCTAAGACGAATGGCCTAAAGCCGTTCACAATTCTGAAGGTGTGGCCTCACCAGTGCTTTATAAATCCTCAGCCTCACATCCTTGATCTTGTATTCTAGATCTCTTGAATGACTGCTAGCATGGCATTTGCCTGCCTGATCACCGACTCAACCTGCAAGTCAACCTTCAGGGTGTTCTGCACAAGGTCTCCCAAGTCCCTTTGCATCTCTGTTTCCCGTATTTTCTCCCCATTTAGATGATAGTCTTTTCATTTATTTCTACTACCAAAGTGGATGACCATACGTTTTACAAAATTGTATTTCATTTGCCACTTTTTCCCATTGTCTTCATCTGTCTAAGCTCTTCTGCATTCTACCTGTTTCCTCAAAACTACCTGCCCTTCCACGAATCTTCGTAACATCTGCAAATTTGGCATGAAAACCATCTATTCCATCATCTAAATTATTTACCAACACCTTACAAAGAAATGCTCCCAACACAGATGTCTGCGGAGCACCAATAGTCCAATGCTTTAACCATGTTCGTAACTTTCATCTAATGCCAGGGGCTCGTAACTTGGTAAGCACCTTGGTAAGCGTGGCAACTTGTCAAAGGCCATCTGAAAGTCCAAATACACAATATCCCCTGCATCTCCTTTATCTATCCTACCTGTAATCTCTTCAAAAAATTCCAACATGTTCGTCAGACAGTACTTTCCCCATAAGAAACCATGCTGAATTTGTACTACCTTGTCCTGTGTTTCCAAGCACTCCATCACTTCCGCCTTAACAGCTGACTCTGACATCTTCCCGACCACTGAGAACAGATTAACTGGTCTATAATTTACTTTCTGCTGTTTTCCTCCTTTCTTAAAGAGTGGAGTAACATTGTAACTTTGCAGTCTTCTGGCACCATGTCAGGGTCCCAGAAGATTAAGTGTGCCTAAGTCACTCGGAGTAGATGAGCTACCCTCGAGGTTCTGAAAGAGGAGGCGTTAAAGATTGTGAAGGGAGCAGCAATAATATTTCAAATATCATTGGACACTATCATTGCGCCAGAAGACTGCAAAAAATAAACCTCCGCTCTTTAAGAAAGGAGGACGCGAGCAGAAAATACATTATAGAATAGCCAGCCTGACCTCAGTGGTGGGGAGAATCTTCGAGTGAATTGTCGAGGATGAAGTTATAGAGTACCTCGTAGCACGGGGCAAGATAGGACAATTTCAGTATGGTTTCTTAAATGGAAAATCTTGCATTGCGAACCTATTGGAACATATTGAGGAAATTACAAATAAGATAGATAAAGGAGATTTAGTGGACTTTGTATATTGGGATTTACACACGAAGCTACTTACCAACTTAAGAGCCCATGGTATTACAAGAAAGATACAATCAAGGTTAATGCATCAGCTGGTTGGTATAAGGCAGCGAGTGTGAATAAAAGAATCCTCTTCTGGTCGGCTGCCAGTGAAAAGTGCTGTTCGCAGGGGTCGGTGTTGAGACTGCTTTATTTTATGCTGCAGTCAATGAATTCCATGATTAAGTGTATTGGTTTATAGCCAAATCTGTGTATGATACGAAGACTGGTAGATGGGCAGATAGTGTTGAGGAAACTGTTTGAATGCAGAAAAAAATAGACATATTAGGAGAATGGGAAAGAAAGTGTCTAATGAAATGTAATGTTGGAAAATGTATGGTCATGTACTTTGGTAGGAGAAATACATCTGTAGACTACTTTGTAAACTGGGAGAAGATTAAAAAATATTAGATGCAAAGGGACTTGTAAGTTTTTGTGCAGGACCCCCTAAAGGTTAGTTTGCCGGTTCAGCCCGTGGTGAGTAAGGTAAATACAATGTTAGCATTCATTTCAAGAGGTTTGGAATCCAAGAGCAGGGATGTGATGCTGAGGGTTTGTAACGCACCCCTGAGGGCTCACCTTGAGTGCTGTGAACAGTTGTTGTCTCCTCATCTAAGAAACGACATGTTGGCATTGGAAAGGCTCCAGAGGCGGTTCACAAATATGCTTGTTAAAATGAAAAGTTTATCATACGAGGAACGTTTGATGGCAAAAGAGGATACAGTCTTAGGATAGAGGGGAGTACATATAAAACAGAACTACCGGGAAATTTCATTAACCAGTGTGTTGTGAATTTGTGGGATTTGTTACCACATGCAGCTGTGCAGGCCAGATGGTGGGGTATATTTAAGGCAGAGCTTAATCGGCTCTTGATTGGACCTTTGATAAAGGTAACGGGCTGAAGCCCAGGATTAAATGTCGGAATACGCTCGCTGGGCCAAATAACCTAATTAAGCTATTATATCATGGGATTATGGTCCAAAGTACTTAGCACCTGCCTTCACTGTGAACGACACTAACATTGTGCGAGATGTCCATGAGTGTAACGGAGCAGAAGCGAATGCCATTGCTATTACAAAGGATACAGTTCTTGGAACTCCAATTGTCTTAAGGTGGATAATTCCCTTGGACCAGATGGAAAGTATCCCGAGAGAGGTTGCTGCAAACATTACGGAAGCACTAGGCATTACCTTTCCATATTCACTTGCTTATGGTATGCTTACTTCGGGCTACGAGGATTGCAAATGTCACTCCATTCTTTAAGAAGGAAGGATGCCAAAAATAAAAGGAAAATATAGGTCTGTAAAGCTAACGTCAGATTTTTTTGGGCGTAACTCTTGGAGTCTATTACTGTATTGAGGACATGGTTTCATTGTAAATCCATATCAATTATAACATAAGTCAAAGTCAGGATGTCTTTTGTGAAGGGGAATCTTGCCTGACAGATATGTTGAAGTTTTTTGTGGAAGTAACAAACAGGTTGGACCAAGTGGAAGCAGTGGATGTCATTTAACTGTATTTGATAAGCTGCCACACATGAGGCAGCTTTACAAGATAAAATCCTATAGCGTTACAGGAAAAATACTGACCTGTATAGAGGAATGGCTGACAGGCAGGGGGGCAGCGAGTAGAAATAAAAGGTGCCTTCTCCGATTGGCTGCCAGTGACTTTTAGTTCTCCCCATGGGTTAGTATTGTCTCTGCTACTTTTCAGGTTGTTTGTTAATAATTTACCTCATGGAATTGATAGCTTTGTGGCAATGTCTGCCGACGATATAAAGACGGGGTGGGGGTGGGGGTTGGTGGTGTAGGTAGTCGGAGGAAGCAATGCGATTACAGCAGGACGTAGGCAAATTAGCAATTAGAAGAATGGGTAGCAAGTGGTAAATGGAATGCAGCGCTGCGAAATATATGATAATGCATTTTGGTAAAAGGAACTGTACTTTTATATAAATAGGGAGAAATTTCAAACATCAGAGGTGCAGACAGTCTTAGGAGCAATCGTGCGAGACACCCAGAAGGTTAATTTACAACTTGGCAAAGAAGGCAAATGCAATGTTGGCATTTATATCAAGAGGAATTGAATATACAAGCAAGGAGATAATACTGAGATTTTATAAGACACTTGTTAGGCCGCACATGTGGTATTCTCAACAGTTTTGGGCCCCATAACTCAGAAAGATACGTTGTCATCCAAAAGTTGTTCACGAAGATGATACCGGGAATGAAGGGGTTAATATATGAGGAATGCTTGGCAGATATGGGCCTCTACTCATTGGAATTGAGAAGAGTGCCTGGGGATCTCACTACAACTTAATGAATGTAGAAAGTATATAAGAGGATGTGTAAAGGATGATTCCAATGGTTGGGTTGTACAGAGCTCTTGGGCATAGCTTCGAAATTGAGGGGTATAATTTTAGAACAGAGGTAAGGAGGATTTATCTTAGCCAGAGAGTACTGAATCATCTGCCACGGATTGTGCTGGAGGCGAAGTCCTTGGGTATATTGAAGGTGGAAGTTGATCGATTCCTGATCCGTCATCAAAGGATGTGGCAGAAGACAAATGTCTGGTATCAACGTGATCCAGGTTCAGTCATGACGGACTGGTGGAGCAGACTGGATGGGCTGACTGGCCTAATTCTGCCTCTCTCCCTATGGTCACGATAGATTCATTGATACTTTAAACGCTTGTTTAAATTGGTTTACATTTTATGCAATTTTCCACAGCTTTGAAATTTGTTCATCTTTTTACTCTATACCTCAGTCATTTCTGCCCTGACATCTCAGGCGTCATGAAGAAGTATATGGAGATACCCTTTCTGTCATTTTATTTTTTTTAGTCTTGGTTCATACAAAAACCTCCAGCACAGACGGTCTCAAGACCGAGTATGAAAGGAGAAATGCTAGACATAGATATAGCGTCGATGTCCCGTTAACCCTCAGAGTTACAGAAACGCCAGTAAAAGTTCCAAAGATCTCAGCCTTGAGAGGGTAGGAATACACTAAGAAGATTGGCTGTACACAACCTGTTCGACCAGTTACCATCCGGGAAGCGGTACAGCAGCACCAGGCTCCGGGACAAATTCTTTCACCAGTCGATCAGAATGATGGACTCACGCTGACTTGAGTGTACTCAATATTACATTAACTGTTCTATTTATCATAAATTATTATATACTACTATGATTTGCATAATGCATATTTAGAAACATAGAAATATAGGATGCCTACTGTGCAATAGAGGCCCTCCGGCCCACAAAGCTGTGTCGAACATGTCCTTACTATAGAAATTACCTAGATTTACCCATCGCACTCTATTTTTCTGTGCTCCATGGACCTCGCCAGGAGTCTCTTAAAAGACCCTGTCGTATCTGCCTCCACCACTACTGCCGGTGGTCCATTGCACGCAATCCTCAGTCTCTGCATACAAAAAAAACTGACCCCTGACCTCTTCTCAGTACCAACTTCGAAGCACCAAAAAAGTATGCCCTCTCGTGCTAGCCATTTCAGCCCTGGGAAAAAGCATCTCACGATCCACACGATCAATGCCTCTCATCATCTTATACACCTCAATCAGGTCAGTTCTCATCCGCTGTCGCCCAATGGAGAAAAAGGCGAGTTCACTGAATCTGTTCTCATATGGCATGCTCCCCAGTCCAGGCAACACACTTGTAAATCTGCTATACACACATTCTATGGTTTCCACATCCTTCCTGTTGTAAGACGACTAGAACTCTGTACAGAACTCCAAGTGGGACCTGGGCAGGGTCATATATAGCTGCAACATTACCTTTCGGCTCCTAAACACAATCCCTGATATGATTAAGGCTAATGCACCGTATGCTTTCTTAACTACAGTGTCAACATGCGTAGCATCCCAGGATCCCTCTGATCCTCCACACTGCCAAGAGTCTGACCATTAATACTATATTCTGCGATGATATTTGACCTGCCAAAATGAACCACCTCACACTTATCTGGATTATCTGGTAGATGGAGACGTAACGTAAAGGTTTTTACTTCTCATGGAATAAAGGATGTACGAAGTAAATTCAATAATTAAAATGATATAATCCAATTATCTGAGCTTATTTCATAATCTAAATGGTGACCGCAATTCTATTGTTGAGCAGAAATTAATTAATGAAAGTAACAAAACAAATTCGACACCTCCTGAAAAGAAAGAAAAACTATATCTTACTTCCCTTCAGCCTCCATCGCTCTAGAGAGAAAAGTTTTCCCACCCTCTCGTGCCCTATATTCCAGCTCGCACCTGATAAAACTTTTCTGCTATCTCTTCAAAGCCTCGCCATCCTTCCTCAAATGGATCGACAAGGACTGTTTGTAATGCTCTACAAGTGGCCTAACCAATTTTAAAACTTCAGTATGAGTTCCTGAATGTTCACATCAGTGCCTCACCTGATTTGAACACTTTATCCCTGAGTGCTAAAGAGACCGATTTGTTTAATTCCTTGAACAGTAAAATCTTCACTTAAAGCTGTCACACATAAAACTGAACTTGATGAATTACAATTAAATAAAATGGTAACATAATGGTCCAATTATGTTTTTCTTTTGTTTTTTTTTATGGTGTTGCCTCCATGTTCAATTTCTATCTAGAGTACCACAAACAGAAAATTACCGGAACAAACAACAGCGGCTGTTTCGTTGTCTTGCGTGCAGTTAGAGTGATCCAAGTATCTCCATTCACACTTCCAATAGTCAGTCTCGGTACCATTGCAAAGAGCTTCAATTTGCAGCATAGGCCGTTTACCAGCTCCAAATTGTGAATTTCCTGATGCATAGACGGCGTCACCGCATCCAAGGTAGTTGCATAGAACTTGAGCGTCATTCATTTCATAATTGCGTCCACAAATACTGAAGAAGTTGTTTCCGAAAATACTGGCCTCCACTCTGCCAGCACAAGGGCTGCCTCCATCTGCTAGTACCACATTCCGATCAACTAAACCTTAAAGAAAGAAAACATCAAGTTACCTTTTCCTTAAAAATACGGCGTTATTGAAAAATGAATTGCGTTTTGCACATAACTTGTTCACCAGACAGTAAAGGTTGCACCAATGCCATGACAGGACGACATGGAAAGAAAGCTGCTGCCCATAGAGAAAGCGCAATCTCTCCGTACCAGCTGACAAATCTTAAAGAAAGGAATGGACACATACTTTTTAGCACGAGTAGCTTTGAAGTAGTTGCCAGTGAGAGTTTAACTCTAAGTGCAACTACCCTCAGGATTCCAGAACATAGAATATAGAACATAAAAATCAACAGTGCATTACGGGTTGTTTGGCCTACAGTGTTGTGCCGACCATGGAGACTACTCCAGAATCTGCCCAGAATCAGGCTACCACAGAACCTCCTATTTTTGGAAGCTCCAGGTAGCTATCGAAGAATCTCTTTTAAGACCATATTATATCCGCCCTCGCCATCATCTCCGGCAGTGCATTGCAAGCAGCAACTGCTCTCTGTGTGAAAAAAAAACTTTTCCCTAACATACTCTCTGTAACTACTTCCAAGCTCCTTAAAACCATATTCCGTCGTGTTAGCCATTTCAGCCCAGGGGAAAAAGGCCTCGGGTTATACACAATTACATGATCAATGCCTCTGATCATCCTATACACCTCTATCAGGTCAAATTTCATTTTCTGTCGCACCAAGGAGAAAAGGTCAAATACACTCAACCTATTCTCATAAGGCACGCTCTCCAATCCAGGCAACAAATATGTACATCTCTGTACCCTTTCTATATTATCCACATCCTTCCTGCAGTGAGGTAAACAGACTGAACACAGTATTCCAAATATGGTCGAATTAAAGTCTTATATAGCTGTAACTTTACCTCACTGCTCTTGAACTCATTCCAACGATTGGTGAATGCCAACACACCATAGCCCTTCTTAACAATCTTATCAATCTGCTCATCAGCTTTCAGTGTCCTATGGACACGAACCCAAGATCTCTTAGATGCTCAACACTGCCAAGACCCTTACCATAAACACTATATTCTGCCTTCACATTTGACCTACTAAAATGAACCATTTCACACTTATCTCTGTTGAACTCCATCTGCCACTTCCCTGCCCAGTTCGGCAAGCTGTCGATGTCCCACTGTAGCACTGGACAACCCTCCAGGATATCCATAAACCCGCAACCTTTGTATCATCAGCAAACGTTCTAACCCACCATTTCTTCATCCGGGTCATTCATAAAATCACAAAGAGGAGGGATTCCAGAACAGATCACTGTGTAACAGTTCTGTACACCGACCCCATGCAGAATACGAAGCATTCACAATCAGCCTTTGTCCTCTGTGAGCAAGCCAATTATCGATGCACAGAGCAAGGTCTTCTTGGATCCCATGCCTCATTACTTTCTGAATGAGCCTTGCATGGGGAAACTTATGAAATGTCTTACTGAAATCTATAAACACTACATCCGCTGCTTAACGTTCATCCGTATATTTTGTTATACCCTCAAAAAATTAATCAGCTTCGTAAAGCACGACTTACCCTTGACAAAGTCATGCTGACTATCCTTAATCAGATTGTCTTTACGAATTTTCAAAAACTCTGTCTCTCAGAGCCTAATCCAACAGTTAGCCCACCACTGAATTAATACTCACTTGCCTATAATTTCCTGCGCTATCTCTACTACCTTTCTTGAGCAATGGAACAACACTTGCTACCCTCAAAAACCCGGTGCCTCTCCCCTCTCTATTGATGTTGCAAAGATCATCTCCACAGGCTAGGCAATCTCATCTCCTGCTTTCCACATTAGCCTGGGGCATATCCCGTCCAGTCCTTGCGATGTATCTAACTTAAGGCTTTTGAAACGTTCCAGATTATTCTCTTTCTTAATGTCTATATCCTCAAACGTTTTAGTGAGCTGTACGTAATCGCCACAATGGCCAAGGTCCTTTCTGCTGGTGAATTCTGAAGCAGCGTATTGATTAAATACGTTCGATGCCTTCTCTGACTCCATGCACACGTTACCACTAATACCCCAGACTTGTACTATTCTCACACTGTTCTTCCTCTTGCTTTTCACATACTTTTAGAATGCCTTGAGGTTTTCCTTAGCTTTGCTTTCCCAGGCCTTCTCATGACCCCTTCGGGCTCTTTTTCGTTTCTAAACTCCTTCCTGGCAACCTTGTAATTTTCTAGAACTCTGGCAGTATCCAGTTCCTTCACTCTTCTGTAATCTTTTCTTTTCAGAAAGATTTTCCACATCCTTTGTACATCATGTTTCTTTTATCCTACCATCCTTTTCCTCCCTCTATGGAGTCTATCTATGCAAAACACTATGCAAATATCCCTAAAACATTTGCCCCATTTTAGCCTTACATTTCCCTAAGAGCATCTGCTCTTAATTTATGCTCCCATTTTCTTGACAAATAGCATCATATTTCGCTTATCCCAATTGTCTTCTCTTACCACTCTTTATCGCTAAGGTAAAGGAGAGAGTGCTGTGGTGAAAACGTCCAAAATGCTCTCCCAACAAGAGATCTGATACTTGATTAAGTACAACCTCTCCTCCAGTTGGCATATCTGCGCAAATCGTCAGGGATCCTTCCTGAACACATCTAACAAACTCCAGCCCATCTAAGCCTCTAAGTAGATGCCCGTCAATATTTGGAAAGTTTAAATCTGCCATTACAACAACTCTATTATTTTTTCACCTGTTGCGAAGGATGAGCAACTCTGATGGGCAGAAGGGTGCAGAGTTGCCCATGCCCCCCTTTTGGAGAATCGCAAACCGTTACTATTTTGATGCTGCTAACAGGAGAGTAAGAGAGACAAAAGAAAACATGCCAGGACAGCTGTTACTGATAACAGCTCATGAGAGAGAATGAGAGAGAGACACTGATAAGAGGTAAACAAGTTGGAACATTTGCTACTGATAAGAGAGGCGAGGAGCCATTGATTTACTGTTGTTGTCTTTTTTAGAAGGATTGTTTACTTGGTACTATTATGTTCATTGAAATTCCTCGGTGGACAGCTGGAGTGGGCTGATTTGATGGGCTAAGTCAGTCAAAACTGATTGACACTTGAGACCCCGTGAGTGGGGATAAAAGTGAGGTCCGGGGTGACAACCCTCAGACGCACCAGGAGACACACTAGTGAGCATCAGACAGCCACGAGTAAGTGTGGGGCATCGGAGACCGAACGAAGGATCGGTAAATTTTAAATCAGAGTGTTTATAGCGAGGCCGGTGGGGGCTTGTGTGTGTGTCCACCCTTGCCTGGGTGACGAGTCCACCACGGAAGAACGGTATAGCTAAAGGACGGAGGGGTCATACTTGAATGGCCACATCAACAACACATCGACGGATCAAGATCGTTAAGAAAGGTATGCAAGACAATAGCTGTTACTGTTTGCTCTCCCTCTCTCTCTCTCTCTCTCTCGCTCTCTCTCTCTCTCTCTCTCTCTCTCTCTCTCTCTCTCTCTCTCTCTCTCTCTCTCTCTCTCTCTCCAACAATTACAACACATCGACCAACAACTACCTCAGCCTGCACGAACAGAACTGAACTTTATAATTCCATGTGACAATTCCTTATCCCCTAGACAACAATAGAGCTGGTTTATTATTGATTACTATTATACCCACACTTTTAGGTTTAGTATTGCTAACGTATATTATCTCTATATTTGCATTGATATTGTTTTGTATAATTTTACTAATAAACACTGTTGAAAATAGTACCACAAGACTCCAACGGACATTTCTATCTTTGCTGGTAAGACATGCAATTGCGGGGTACGTAACACACCATTCCAGAATTTGCTTCCCTATCAGGTCCTCGATAGCACTGTTCCTATTGTGGGATCTATGAAAAACATCCAGTCGAATTATTGCTCCCTTTCTGAGTTCCACCTATACGGAATAAGTACATAATCCTTCCATGCCTTTCTCCTTTTCTGCAGCCGTGGCACTATCCCTGAATAGCAATGTCACGTTCCCACATTTTTTTGTCATTCACCCTGCCCTTTCTGAAACATCTAAAGCCTGGCACACTTAGCAGCCATTCCTGCCTCTGCAACATTCAAGCCACCCGTCATTAATCCACATATTGATACAGCCCTAAGTTCACTCGACTTGTTTATGATATTGGTTGCAGTAAAATAGCGTAGCTCAAAAATCAGGCCGAGTGCAGATTTGCTCTATCATTTGCCTACCCTTCCTCACAAACTCCCTATAAGCGTGTCTACTTGTGCGCTAACCGCTCCATCCTCTTCCATTTCGCTTTGGTTCCCACACCACTGGAAATCTAGTTTAAACCCTCCCCAATACTTTAGCACCACCCCCACCCCCCCCCCCCCCCCGCCTGGATATTGGTCCTTCTCGAATTCAAGTTCTACCCGTCCAGCTCAGCACTTTTCCTCGTAGTTTTCCCAAAAGCCTTCCTTGTTTATTGGCTACAGCTGCAAGGCAGCGGGAGTTTGAGACCAGAGATTTCCTTCTTCAACATGACCGACCAATCAGGCTAATCTGCCAACAACGACTGATTTTACGGTACTGGTGATCCATGCTCGTCGCTGCCTCTGTCCATACGAACGGTTCTGCAGGGCTTAATCGCTGTGCAAAACTTCAACGCCAGGAGCAGCACTTGATTGTCAGAGGCTATATGAGACGCACGCCATGGAGTGCCTTTAGTAGTTAGTGAGATCTCTTCTCACTACCTTCGTTCGGTATTAAAGTTTACATTTCAAAGATATTCCAAATAAATTGCTTCTGGAGTTATCAGTACAAAAATGGTGAAATTTCAAGAAATTAAAAAGTAAAAGGACAACTATACTCCCTCCATGTATTCTCACATTAATACGGACCACGTTCTATAGTTTAACCCAGGCTTCTGAGAGATTCCTGTCTTGAAAAAGCTGTACTTCCGTTCTTTCTGAATATTATCGGCCCTTGAGAAACGACGTGCAAGGAAGCAATACTCTGACAGTGGAAGGGAATTGCCAGAAAACAATTACCCTTTGAATACAATGCATATTATTCCAGTACGCTGAATTCAAACACTGAGCTTGACGATGAAATTGCTATTGCAGAGAGTCCAATTGAATGCACCAGTAGCTCTTGCTTAAACCAGGAAGCCTTTCTCGGTCCACGTGATCAACTTCCTGAATTTTTCGCTTCGGTAAACGGTAGAATTTACAAAAATAAAAATAAAAATGGTGGAGGCTACAGTGAGGTGTCCAAGTAAACAGGTTATCAGTTGTCTTACAACGAGGATAGACTATTATCCATCCATATTTGTAGTCACTCATCAAAAAACTATTATAGGCAAACACATGGAGGATATATAGCGTAACCGAGTCAAAGGAGACGGAGGAATACGAAGGAAGCCTCTCAAAGATAGCAACGAATTAATTATCCGTTGCAACAGACATGGTGTGGCTGCACACACTTTTTGCCAATAGGTCCATCTTGAACAGAATTTCTTCTCAAAGCTGAATGAAGTTGTTCCGATATTTATGGTTAATGTGTTGAAACAGAGACATGCAACATAAACGATGAACCAGACAAAATTACATCTGACCTCACCTAACGAGTGATTTCTGTCTCTGGAGTTGGTACTCTGTCCAGCAAGGGAACGCTAATATGGCGAAGGGTAATGGTGTCTGGACTGCTTGCGCTGACGCTCCCAGCCTGCGCATGCAGACACCTCACAGCGTCCCCGCAACTAATAGCCTTCACCTGCCGCTCGTACCAGACTGGTCACCTGCGAACTTTTTAATTTAAGTTCTCATCGACAGTCCTGTCAGGAAACGTAGAGGGCGAGTGACCCAAATGTCGAGCAGAGAAAACGACTTAGCAGTAAAAAATAATTTTACAGATAGACGAAAAGATTGCAAGTCACGAAGGAGAACAAACAAGGGTGAGCAGGATTAAATGCAACAGGCAACAGGGTAAAATTCATGTAAGGAGAGACAAAGGAGCAACTGATAAACACGGACAGCGACTTTTGAAGGCGGTTGGAGACATTGATCGAAACAGCCACACCAGACAGAATGGACTAGCCGAAAACACAAACCTAAAATTCCAAATAAAAAATACAATGATCTATTGAAAAGTGCCACACATGGTAGTCTATTTTCTGTTGTTCTATATGAGACGAATAGCGAAATACATGTCACAGTCTACTTCGTTCATATTCTGTTTATCGGTTCTGTTGGTTCCTATGACTATGGAGCTAATGGAAGAAATTCAGTTTGAGAGAACGTTACAAAACCTATGGACGAGTTAAAATCCAGTGACCAATGTTAGGGAACGAGAATGTTAAACAGAATTACAGGGCTCAAATACCATTACACATGATTGCTACGGTCGTCCCAGATCGGCAGTCCTGCATGTTCGAAACAGTGAAAGAACACTCCGACAATGAATTTTCGGTTCCCTTGCACTGAAGTTTATTCAGAACAGGTGCGCCTCCGGGTGAAATAGGTCTGTATATCGAAGTGTCATAAGACCCGCATCCAGTCTCTCTACAGACGATTTCTCCATAGACTGCATGCCATTGCATGCTACAGACGGACAGCCACTGACTTCGGGATTTAATTTCTAATTCTCCTACGCAACGAACACTGGATCCTGTCAGTCTCACATCAGCGAAATCTAAATAAAAGAAAAGACAATACGTGATTATGGAACTTGGGTTATAATTGCCTTAGTCGTAAAAATTAGTTTGCCTAATATTCGGCTAATGAGCGAAATTACGGCCCGGAATGCCGTTACTTTTCGCTACAGCAGCTCTTTCGGAAAACACCTCTTCTTCTTTGATTTAATCCTCTGTGACTCTGTGGCAAATCTAGCACTGCAGACAATATAGACTGCCTACTTCCTGCTCATATTCGCTTCGGTTCTCAATGCTAAACGATTATATATAGAGACTGGGGAAAGAGAATACATGCAAGGGGAGATATAATACCAGGGTTATTGTGTGGGTCACATGCAGGTTAAATATTAAAAATGGTGTCAGTTCCATTCCAGTAGACATCCTCACTTTCAATTTAGCAGTTCCTTTCAACTCTATCTAGTGTATAAACTTAGTGTCCACTTAATATGTCCAAGGTTAGAATCCACCTTTGTCTTCTGCTGCTGTAGTCCTTGCATTTCAAAATTCAATGTGTTTGCGTTCAATGATGCTCCTCTGCGTAATATTGCCCAAATGCGTGTTTATTTAAGTTACGGCCTCTGTCCTGTCAGATTGAATCTAAACTGCCCGCTGTCATTAACAATTCGTTTACTGGTTTGCTGCTCATGGGACGCTTTCGTTTTGCTTTTCACACGTTTCTCTGTAAATTCTGTAATCTGTTGTGCGCACCTTCCCAGGAGACCAGCAGGTTCTAAGGTACGCAGGCCATATCTTCTGACACCAAGAGTCTTTCATCGGTCAACGTCTAGATCATATTCCTTCCCCATTCTTACATTTGGTTTTAAAATGTTGACCAATGTTGTGTAAGTCTCTGCATCGAGTTGCCGCTTCTCAATGGCTGATTAGCTATTTGAATTATCGAGCACGTATGCAGGTGCGCCCAATAAAGTGACCACTGGATGTGTATTGGCTGAGACAAAAACATTCACTTCACATCCGGCTCTCAGATCAACTCCATTAGAACTAGGGGACATTGAGTCAAGATTCAGGAGAGAAGATTTAGGACGGAAATGAGGAGAAACTCTTTTTACAAGAAAGTGTTGATTCTGTGGAAATTCTGCCGAGGGAAGCAGTTTAGGCTTCTTCATTAAATGTATTTAAGAAACAGTTAGCTGAAAGGTTCTATTGGAAGAATTTATAATTTATTATTACAATGGGAGAAGGGTCTTTTACTTAAGATTAAACAGGATTGGGAGCAAGAACTCAGCCTGACTTTTATATGGGAGGATTGGGTGCGGATTGTGTAGTTGGTTAACTCTTCCTCGGTCTGTGCGAGTCATTCACTGATTCAATTTAAAATTGTACATCGTTACCATTAGACAAAAGAGAGACTTTCTAAAATATTTCCCAATATTGACAAGTATTGAGATAAATGTAAAACTTGAGATAGCTACACTGATACATATGTTCTGATAATGTTCTATATTAAAACCGTTCTGGAAGTGAGACTTTTCGACAATTTCTAAAGCACTTAGAATCAATTTACAATCTAATAAATTGACTATGCTTTTTGGAATAATTCCTCAAAATATTCATGGTATTTCTCTGTCTGACCAACATGTTATTGCATTTGTTACATTGATAGCAAGGAGGGCCATTTTGTTAAAATGGAAGCATATATCTGCTGCTACTTTGTCACAATGGTTCTCTCAAGTGATGCTGTGTCTCAGTTTGGAGAAAATTAGGAGTCGAACCTTTGAAAATTTATTTGATTTTGAGAAGAGATGGGGCTCATTTGCTCGTTACTATCATTTCAGTTAACTGATAGATTTCCTCCACGATCTAAGTGTAAATTTTGTTTTGATATATTTTTTCTTCTTGTTGGCTGTTTGATGTTTATTTTTAGAAGTTTTCTATATGCCGCATGGCTCCGGGGTTGTGCCCTCAATAGGTTCTTTTTCCCCCCTCACTTTTCTGGCTTAGTAGGGGTTTTTTATTCACAAAATGTTTCAATCTTTAAGATAATATTTTTTGAGGAATTGTAAGTGTTGTTCCTTCTATGTAGATGTGTATTTTGGATAATAACAACAATATAACCTTGTGAATCTACGCTGCACTTCCTCTACAGCCGGGATGTCCTTCCTTAACCCTGTGGACCAAAACTGTACACAATATTCCAGGTGTGGTCTCACAAGGGCCCTGTACAAATGCAAGAGTATTTCCTTGCTCTTGTACTCAATTCCGTTTGGAATAAAGGCCAACATTCCATTAGCCTTCTTCACTGCCTGCTGCACTTGCTCATTCACCTTCAGTGACTGATGAACAAGGACTCCTAGATCTCTTTGTATTTCTCCTTTACCTAACTTTACACCGTTCACCATCTGCCTTCCTGTTCTTACTCCCAAAGTGGATAACCTCACACTTATTCACATTAAACGTCATCTGCCAAGTATCTGCCCACTCACCCAGCCTATCCAAGACACCCTGAATTCTCCTAACATCCTCAACACTTGTCACACTGCCACCCTGCTTAGTATCATCAGCACATTTGCTGCAGTTATTCTCAATGCCTTCAACTAAATCGTTGAAGTAAATCGTAAACTGCTGTGGTCCCAATACCGAGCCCTGTGGCACCCCACTAGTCACCACCTGCCATTCCGAGAAACACCCATTCACCGTTACCCTTTGCTTTCTATCTGCCAACCAGTTTTCTATCCATGTCAATGTCTTCCTCCCAATGCCATACTACTACTACTACTACTACTACTACTACTAATAATAATAATAATAATAATAATAATAACAATAACAACAATAGTAGTAAAGGTTTGTAAAGAACGAAACACTTAGATAGGTTTTTACATAGTAAGTAAATTAAACGTTATGGGGAAGAAGCAGGTAAATGGAGCTGAGTTTACGAACTGATCAGCCATGATCTTATTGAATGGCGGTGCAGTCTCGATGGGCCGAATGGCCTACTCCAACTCCTATTTATTATGTTCTTATTTTCTTATTAGACAGCCACCAAATCGAAACAGTCGTATATGTTATAGTGGCAAGAACAGTTGTGTTTTTTATTATAGAACGGATAATAATAATAGAACAGACTAGGAAGTCGAGGATCCAGTTGTAGGGAGCGGTACAAAGATCCAGATCTGGAGCTTTTCGATCAGAATTGAAGGAAGGACGGTTTACAGACGAAGCTGTAGACAACAGGTAGCATCTTGACAGAGCTATTTGTCTTGTCCATGTGATGCAAGGCTGCGTGTAGAGCCACGGTGGTTGTGACTCCTCTCCCAAAGGAGATTTTCTTGTGACGTTCTTCATAAAATAGACGTAATTATTATTGACATTTTCTTAGAAGCATCATTCCTACTGAGGCATAAGCCATCAACAGCAGCTCGCCGCCGTCATCTGTCCTGGGCCACATTTTACTTGTCCCTCGGTATAACCCATCTGCGAAGATAGTACCTCTGCCTCCAGAGTTCCGGAGTTTCTGTTGGCTTTTCTATAGCCTCTGGGTTTTTACTAGATGGCTTTACTGCGCTTGTGCTCAACCATCGTGCATTCACATCCAGGCTTGGGACCGTCTAGGCGGAATTATTTTCAAAGGGAGCTACTTAGTTACTAGGAAACTTGAAGTGTAGAGATGAGTTATTTCGAAAGACCTGTTTTCCGCGTTGTATCTCGTTATCATATAATGGCAAACGCATATATTCTTCAAAAATATTGGAAACACAGATCGTTAACTTCATCTCTTATACACAAACCTCAATTACAAAGAATAATTCATGGTATTTTTTCACTCTCTCGCTGGAAAGTATGTCATTTCTGAGGTAAGGATACCAATCACGATCATAATATTCTCGATGGAGCAAGATCGGAAGACGTGTTAACTCTGGAGCAAATCATCTAGAAATAGCCCCCAGACAGCATTACTTTCTGAATTGTTTGCTGACCCAAAATGTTAGCTTGCAGGAACTCTGGTAAAAGAGCAGACTGGTTATTTTAACCTTTAATGCGAGGGTATTTTGAATTATTCTGCTTTTCAATCTTCCAATGTATATTCATGTTTCTACTACTCACTTGCATTTTAATCTCAGTGAATATTCCTCCACCCCCCATGAGCACTAGCACCATTTTCAGTTAGGCCTGGGACTGTCCAATTCATAATACAACTTAGGCATATTCCATTAGTGGGAACAGGGGTTTGAGAAACTTTTAAATACCAGAAGAATGCAACTAAGATATCATTAATAAGGTAATCATGCAGTACGACGATAAGATAGCCCATAGGTTTAAAGATAATACAAACGTTTCTTCTGATACATAAAATGTAAAAGAGTGGCGAGAATGGATATCGGACTGCTGGAAAGGTAATGATGGGGGAAAAGGCAATGGAAATTCTAGTTGTTAGGGGTCATGAACTGTGTGAAGTTACCATACCAAGGGAAGTTTTTTTCGGAAGATGAAAGGTTTGAATGTCGATAAGTGAATTGGACCGGATGGTGTAGACCCCGAGGTTATGAAAGAGGTGGCTGAAGAGACTGTGGAGACATTAGTAATGATCTTTCAAATACCAATAAGTTCTGGAACAGTTCCGAAAGAATGCAAGATTGCAAATGTCATTCCTCTCTTCAAGAAGTGAGAGATGCATCAGAAAGGAAATTATAGGCCAGTTAGTCTGACCTGAGTGGTTGAGAAGAGGCTAGAATAGTTTGTTAAGTGTATGGTTTCGTATTATCTGGAGGCACAGGATAAATTAGTGAGTCGTGAAATTGTCTCTTCAACGAAACATCTTGCCTGAGAAATCTGGAATTCTTTGAAGAAATTACAAGCAGAATAGATAAAGGTGAATCGGTTCATGTTGTGTACTTGGATTTTCAGAAAAACTTTTTTCAAGGCGCAACAAGCGAGGTTGCTTAAGAACCTATGCGCCCATGGTATTACCTGAAAGGATTCTAGCATGCGTAAGGAAGTGGCTGATTGGAAGGAAGCAAGGACTGGGAATTAAAGGCACCCTTTCTGGTTAGCTGTCGGTGACTGTGGTGTTCCTCAAGCGGTCTGCGTTGTGTCCAAATCGTTTTACCACATATGGCTATGATTTGGGTGATGGAATTGATGGCTTTGTTGCAATGTTTGCAGACGCTACGAAGATAGGTGGAGGGACAGGCAGTTTTTAGGAAATAGGGAGCTACAGAAAGACAGACAGATTAGGAGAATGAATAAAATCGTAGCAGACGGAATGCAGTATAACTCAGTGTATGGTCATGCATTTTACTTGGATGCAATGAACGGGTATTCTAATGTCTAAATTGAGAGAAAATGCAAAACATCTGAGACGCAAAGTGATTTAGGAGTCATTGTCCCTGATTCCCTAAAGGGTAATTTGGAGTTTGAGTCCGTAGTGTAGAATTCAAATCATATGCTAGCATTCATTTGAAGAGAACAGGGATACGAAAACAAGTATATAATGTTGAGACTTCATAAAATTTTGAGCCTCCACTTGGAGTATTGTACGCACTTCAGGGCCACTTAACTTCAGAACCGAAGCTGAAGTCGGTTCAAAGGAGGTTCTCGAAAATAATTCCAGAATTAAACATTTTGTCATATAAACAGCGTTTGATGAGTCTGGGTCCGTTGTCACTGCAATTTAGTGGAATGAGATGTAGCCTAATCGAAAGTTAACGAATGGTGAAAATTCTTGACAAAGTAGATGTGGAGAGGAGTTTCCTGTGGTGGTTGTGTCTCACACCAGAAGACGCAGCCTCTAAATAGAGGAGCGTCATTTCAGAAGGGAAATGAAGAGGGATATTTTAGCCAGAGAGTGGTTAATCAGTGGAATTCGTCGCCATATGTAGCTGTGGATAACCCATCTTTATGTATATGTAAGGCAGATTTTGATAGATCCTTGATTGGTCTGGGCTTAAAGGGATACGATGGGAAGGCACAGGTCTGAGAGGAAAATGTATCAGCCATGATGAAACGGCGGAGAATACTTGTTGGGCCAAATAGCTTATTTCAGTTCCTGTATCTATGGTCTTCTGCTTTTGTTCGCAGAGACTGGAGTAATTGAATTTTTTTCCACAGTCACTGTTGATGCATATTGTTAATACTAGGGATCCAATGACTTATCGCAGCATTGTTCAAGTTAAAGCCCAGGGTTAAAATACACATGAATAAAACCAAACGGAACAGCTTTCCTCAGAGGGTAGTTGAAAAAACACCGTACCAACAAAGTTCGAAGTTAAATTTTAAAGTAAACTTAATATCAACGTATCAACATATGCAACTTTGATATTAAGTTTCTTTCGTACATACCCACTTCCCAAACATGATAAGGCACATTTACCGCTCATAGTTACGGTAGCAGGGAAACATACAGTCGCACAAGTAGAAAAATGTAACCTTAATCCGCGTGTGTCATGGCCGGTGGAATGTTGGTGATTGCAATGTTGTCCTCAACCCATGTTTCTGCAAGAACAAGGATGTGGCTGTTCCTGATCCTGCGCTCGCACAGTTGCAGGGAAAATTGTCTCCCACCGTGCGAACACAGGAGAGATCCACCGACGAGAGGATTCAGTCCCCAAACTTGCGCAAATCCAGCGTGCCCGCTGCATCCAATGCAGTAATAAAAATAAAATAACCACAAAGAAAACACAAAGGTATATACATACTTGAGATTAGTTCGCATGCATTGTCTGATTGCATGTGCAATTATTTTCATTATCCTACTGGGCATTCCACCTTTCCTTACAATTTCCAACATTGTCCCTACTCCAGATTTTTTTCTGCTGGAAAAGCAACATAGAAAACCACACAGCAGGAAGAGACCCTCTGGTACACAATGACTGAGCCATCTATTATGTCACATTAAAATAATTCCACTTGTCTCTATCACTTGCCTTATCATACGCCTGTAAAAAAATCCTACTCATTGTCTGGCAATGTTGTCCAGGTATTTAGGATTTTCACTAGAACTTTACAACACTGGAATACTACAACACAGTACAGTCCTTTGAACCCTCGATGTTGTGCCGACCCATATATTCCTTAAAAAATACTAAACCCACACTACCCAGTAACCCTCTATTTTCTCTTTCAACATGTGCCTGTTCAAGAGGCTCTTAAATAACTCTAATGTTTTGGACTCCACTATCATCACTGGCAAGTCATTCTAGGCACCCATAACTCTCTGTGTAAAAAATAAAACTTACCCCTAATGTCTACCCTAAATTTCCCTTCCTTAACCTTGTACATATGCCCTATTGTGTTTGTTATTCGTGCCCTGAGATACTGGCTGTCCACCCTATCTATGCCTCCCAGAATCTTACAGACCTCTATCAGGACCCACCCCGCATTCACCTATGCCCCGAAGAGAAAAATCCCAGCTCTGCTCAGTCTCATAAGACTTGTTTGCCAATCCAGGCAACATCCTGGTAAATATCCTCGGCACCCTCTCCATAGCTTCCACATCCTTCCAGTAATGAGGTGACCAGAACTGAACACCATACAGTAAGTGTGGTCTCACCAGAGAACTGTAGAGTTGCAACATGACCTCTCTACTCTTGAACTCAATCCCCCTATTAATGAAGCCTAGCATCCCATAGTCCTTCTTACGTATCCTATCAACTTGTGCAGCGACCTTGAGGGATGAATGGATTTGAACCTTAAGTCCCTCTCTCTGTTCATCCATACTGTTATGAAACCCTGTAGTCAGCCTTCTGGTTTGTCCTTCCAAAATGCATCATCTCCCAATTATCCGTATTGAACTCCATCTGCCACTTTTCTGCCAAAATCTCGATCCTGTCTATATCTCCTTGTAAATTTCGACAACCCACAGCTCCATATACAACTCCTCCGATCTTCGTGTACACGCAGTTTACACACCCATCCTTACGCCTCTTCATCCAGGTCATTTATAAAAATCACAAAGAACAGGGGTCACAGGACAGATCGTTTCGTGAATATACTCCAACAAAGACAGCATTGTGATGAAAGTATTCTGGGCTTTCTCCAACGTTTGCGTTATGAAGTGGGTCATAAATGCAGACAATATCAAAACGTGGCACATCCAAAGTTCGTTATCGCTGCAACATCACTTGCGAACTTTTATACTCAATGTCCTGACCAATGAAGGCAAGTGTCATAAACCGTTCTTTTCAATTCTATCGACTGATTCCCAATTTTTCAGACAGTAATGTCGAAACATCCCAATACCGTTATGCACAAATGTGCTCCTTAGTGGTACTTCATTTATTGAACAATTCGATCTTGCATTTGACCTTGCAAAATACATTGAATCGTATATGTACCGATGAACCGAGATCTGACATTTTCTCTGCACAAATGTTTATGACAAACCTTGCTATTTGATAATCTTTCGTGCCTTAACATCGGAATTAATTTTTGATTAGTATCCCTATTTGGAAATATAACCAGTGTATATGTATCCATATTTGGATCCAATCCGTCAACTATCTGTGAATCAGATGTGATTTAAACATCTACACATCTTCTCATGAATAACATGTTTGAATCATTTTGATAATAGAACAGTAGATCATTGGAATATGTTTTGGCACGAAAATGACATTGGCCCATGAACATAGCCCAACAAAGATTGCTAAAATCATATTCAGAGAGTGTGTTGAAATAACCATCAAACTTGGATTTGAACTACACAACCAGAGAGTTTGCTCCATATGTCTACAAATCGCTGTGTAAAGATATGCTTGCTGATGCTAGTCTGATATCCTACTTTAACCATTCTCCACCAAAATCTAAAGACACCATTGATTCACTTATTTTTAGTAGGAACTAGCATTCACTTTATTTATTATCTTAAGTATTTTGAACATTTTTATCATGTCCCATCTCATGCGGCGTATACCTAGGCTCAACAGATTTAATTATGTCAATCTTTCTTCACAGCTTGTACTCTGCAGACCTCGAATGAGTCTCGCCGCCCTTCTCTGAATTTTTTCCAGTGCCCTCAATTATAGAGACCAAAATTGTGCACGGTACTCAAGTAGGGGCCACACAAGCTCTTTATACAGTTAATGGAGAAGAGCTCCACACTTGAAATCCACTGAGCGCATTATACAGCTGAACATTCTATCAGACCTCCTCATTGCTTCTGTGCATTGCCCTAATGATGGTACGACGAGTCTACTAGGACGCCCACATCCTTCTCATACAGTGCACTTTCAAAAACAGGACTCCCAATTGGACAGTTTTATCTAATATTTCTACTTCCGTATGTTATATTTTACAATTACTTACATTAACGTTTACCAGACAATAATATGTGCACATTCGGATTTTGTTTTCATTATTTTACGCTGCCCGCACGTTACCAGACTGTCCACTTAATTTTCTGTCATCTGCAAATTTTACCAGTTTATTTGTAACGTGCTTATCCAAACCATTAATGTAGATTAAAAACAGCTCCGGAACAAAACTGATCCCCGTGAAATTCCACTTTTAACAGCTTCTAGGCGTGAAATTGAGCGTCTGACCATAATTCGGTGTTTTCTGCTCTACAGCCATTTCCAAAAACCTTTCAAACCCCTTATCCTGAATTCCTTTATCCTTTAAGTTCATTATAAACATCGTTAGGGGTTTCTTGTTAAAAACCTTCTGAAAGTCCAAATAAATTATTTCAACCGCTTTATTGCTAATTTTAGGTGCCTCTTCATAGAACTCCAGCATATTAGTAAAAACATAAACCCTCCCCATTCTGAACGCATGCTGGCTGTAAGCAGTTCTGTTCTGATCAGCTGCTTTTCCACCTCACTTTATGTTAATCTTTCCTACGAGAC
This sequence comes from Hemitrygon akajei, assembly GCF_048418815.1. Taxonomy (NCBI): domain Eukaryota; kingdom Metazoa; phylum Chordata; class Chondrichthyes; order Myliobatiformes; family Dasyatidae; genus Hemitrygon; species Hemitrygon akajei. The sequence goes on along the minus strand of NC_133126.1, from coordinate 209,344,656 downwards.
ACATTAAACGTCCGGGTCAATAGGTACCAGGGTCAGTGCGGTCACCCTTCTTATGTATTGGGACAACGTTAGTCTATTTCCAGTCTTGAGTGATTTCACCAGACGTCAGTGAACGTTGAAACATACATGGTAGGGGTTTCCATATTTCCTCTCACTGAATCGAAATCAGATTGTTATCACTTATTCTGATGCTTGAGAATGTGAGCTGGTATCCCATCATTTAAATATTTCTAATTTGAGAAAGATGGGCTGGAAACTAAAAATTGAATGCGACACCATTTATTTCCAGCACACTGAAAATAAATTCGACCAAACTGCACTGAAAATATGTAGAGTTGTTATAATATGATCCATACAGTATGCATCGGGAGAGGCTTCTTTGTCAGTATTTTTCTTCTCTCTTTGAACTACCTATGTATTTATATATATAGCAATGAAAGCTGAGCGGCCATCATCCAAGCGGAGATTTTGAGGTTGCAGTTCTTCCGTGATTCAGCTGGTAGTGGCTTCAGTTAATGAAGGCAAAAGCAAAGAGCAAAAAGGTAGAGATTTTGCCCATACATTGTTCTTTATAATTGCTCAGTTAGGAACATTAATGGAGTGAGGGAGGGTAGTGGCATGTTCATTCTGCTGCATGTTGGAACGAAGGGAGACCTAGTGTGTCTGTAAGAACTACAACTGTGGAAAGTGCACCAGGCTGCAACTTCTACAAAACCCCATGAAAGAGTTGGATCTGGATCCGAATGAACTTCGGAACAGTGCGGAGGCAGTGATAGATATGACCTTTCGAAAGGGAGCTGCACCCAAGTTGCAGGGCACAGGCAATTGGTTGACAGTTCGTAATGAAAGAAAAACGTTAAGGAACCAGTGCGGAGTCCACTTTTGGCCATCCCATTCAACAGGTACAGCATTCTTTGGATATTGTAGGGGGCGATGACCTAACAAAGGAAAGTCACGGCGCCCACGTTTCTAGCATTGATTCTGATTCTGTGACTCAAAAAAAAGGGGGAGAAAAGGAGAACTGTGTTGACAGCAGATTTGTTAATTGGGGATCAAAAACGACGTTCTGGGGACGTCACGTGATGACGTAGGATCGAGACGCTGGAACCCAGCCCTCCCGTAAAAAACTCAATAAATTAATGTTTAACTGAAGAAAAATAAGCCAATGCTTTCATAAGGTTACTTATAAACTACTCTGGATTGTTTTAAGCTATGCCTCATAAACAGAGGACGAAGAAAAATACTACCGCGAAGACAGCTCAAGTTCGAAAAGAATCAAGGCCTACTTCTACCGAAGAACCGCGGACTCAGGTATAACACATCACTGGCGAAACAGAACAGGAAACTGCGGCAGCATCGGCCATTTCTAAAGGAAAAGATCAACGAGAACTGCGCAAGCGTAAAGGAACGAGCATGCGCAAACGAGAGCAACCAGAACGACAAATCCCAGCTGCGACTTCAACTGAAAGTGACAGCGATTCTGAGAGTCAGAATCTCAGTATAATCAGACGAAGATGGAGATGAAAATTCCTCTGAAAATATAAAAAAGACTTTGAGGCAAATAATGCATAAATTAAATGTATTAAAAGTAATTAAAAGTAACCAAAAAGTAATTAAAGAAAAAATAACGAATATGGAGGCTATATTTGATAAAATGACAAAGAAACAAGAAAAAATGGAAAAGAAAATTACAGATTTGGAAATTAAAATGGAAGACATGGATGGAAGAATGAAGGAAATGGAAGTTGATAATAATGCCTGGACATCAGAAAGAAAACAACTCGCGGAAAAAATTGATAAGCTTGAAAATTTTAGTAGACGTAACAATATTAAAATTGTTGGACTTAAAGAAGGTACCGAAGGAGAAGACCCAATAAATTTTTTTCAAAAATGGATCCCTGAAAAATTGGAAATGGGTGAAGAAACTTCAATTGAGATTGAAAGGGTGCACAGAGCTTTAAGACCAAGATCTCAAGATGAGCAAAATCCGCGATCAATTTTGATAAGATGTTTAAGATACCAGGATAAAGAAAAGATTCTGAGGGCGGCTGCCCAAGGTGCCAAAAGAAGAAAGGGTCCATTGATGATAGCAGAGAAACCAGTTCTTTTTTATCCTGATATAAGTTATAACCTTTTGAAGAGAAAGAAAGAATTTAATTCAGCAAAAAAAGTCTTATGGGAAAAAGATTATAAATATTTAATGCGCCACCCAGCAACATTGATAATTTTTTTGGAAGAGGGAAAAAGATTTTTTCCCGATTATCGAGACGCGGAGGTGTTCACACAAAAACTTCCATCTATTCGCTAATTAAATGTAGAGACTTATAAACGTAATGGTTAAAGACGAAGACAGAGATAGCGAATGGAACTGATGGACATTTAAGGATGATACAAGGGAGAAAAGGAAAATTTTAGAAATGTTAATTGAGAATAATATGTTTTTTTCTTTTCTTATATATACTTTTTACGTTGCGGGGGGTATGGGGAGCTTTGAATCGGTTACTACGGGATTCACGTGTGTAATCATGGCGATTGCCATGACCCGTACAACAGAGGGGGGTAATGTGTTTTTTTTTTCTTTCACAACATTAGTAGGGGGGTATTTTGTTTTTTTCCTTATACTTTATTTTTCTTTTATTTTTTTGCCTGGATGATTGGTGGGGACACACATAGCAACATGGAGACTTCTAAAAAGATTTCCCAGGATACCACGAAAGTTGAAAGATTAGGTATTATTATAGATTGGAGTAACATAATTAAAAATAATGACTAATTTATTGAATTTTTAAAGTTTTAATGTTAATGGGCTTAATGGACCAGTAAAAAGAAAAAGAATTTTAACATATATTAAAAAAATGAAAATAGATATAGGTTTCCGACAAGAAACTCATTTAACGGATATAGAACATCAGAAATTAAAAAGAGACTGGGTTGGAAATGTTATTGCAGCTTCATTTAACTCAAAGGCGAGAGGAGTTGCAATTTTGGTTAATAAAAAATTACCAATTAAAATACAAAATGTATTAATTGATTCGGCAGGAAGATATTTCATTATACATTGTCAATTTTTTTCAGAACTATGGACTCTTATGAATATCTATGCACCAAACGAAAATGATGTAAAATTTATACAGGAGGTCTTTTTGAATTTGGCTAACGCACATGATAAAATATTAATAGGTGGAGATTTTAATTTTTGTCTAGATCCAGTTTTAGATAGATCAATAAAGGCTATTACAAAATCAAAAGTAGTAAAACTAACTCTATCATTGATGAAAGACCTAAATTTGATTGATATATGGAGAAGAATCAATCAAAAAGAAAGAGATTATTCATTTTATTCGAATAGACATAAAACATACTCAAGGATAGATTTTTTCTTATTATCAACGAATATTCAAGATAGAGTGAAAAATGTGGAATATAAAGCAAGAATATTGTCTGATCACTCTCCTTTAATAATGACAATGATAATGATAGATAAAGAGGAATCAATTTATAGATGGAGATTTAATTCAATTTTATTAAAACGTCAAGATTTTTGTGATTTTATGAAAAAACAGATTCAGTTCTTTTTAGATACAAATTTACACTCAGTTGATGATAAATTTATATTGTGGGAAGCAATGAAGGCATATTTGAGAGGTCAGATAATAAGTTATACTTCTAAAATTAAGAAGGAATATATGATAGAAATAGATCAATTGGAAAAAGTGATTATAAAATTAGAAAAAGAATCTCAAAGAAATATGACTGAAGAAAAACGAAGACAACTTATTAATAAGAAGTTAAAATATAATACACTCCAGACATATCGAACAGAAAAAGCAATTATGAGAACTAAACAGAGATATTATGAACTAGGTGAAAGATCACATAAGGTCCTTGCATGGCAGTTAAAAAAAGATCAGATTTCTAAAACAATAAATGCAATCCGAACAAAAGTGAATAAAGTTACTTATAAGCCTCTAGAAATTAATGAGGCTTTTAAACTTTTATTCTGAGTTGTATAAATCAGAATCAAAAAATGATGATGTTAAGATAGAAAGATTTTTAGCACAAATAACTCTTCCAAAATTAGATATGGAAGAACAGAAGGGATTAGGTATGCCTTTTACAGTGAAGGAGGTTGAAGAAGCTCTGGGATCACTTCAAAGTAATAAATCTCCAGGAGAAGATGGTTTTCCGCCTGAATTTTATAAAAAGTTTAAAGATTTATTAATTTCTCCCTTTATGGAGTTAATACATCAAGCGGAAAGAACGCATAGACTTCCAGAATCTTTTTCAACAGCTATTTTAATAGTATTGCCAAAAAAAGATAGAGACCTTTTAAAACCAGCATCGTATAGACCTATTTCTTTATTAAATACTGATTATAAAGTAATAGCAAAAATCTTATCTAATAGATTATCTAAATGCTTACCAAAATTAGTGCATATGGATCAAACAGGATTTATCAAAAATAGACAATCGGCAGATAATGTAACCCGGTTAATTAGTATAATCAATTTAGCGCAAAAGAGGGAGGAAATGAGTGTGGCAGTTGCTTTAGATGCAGAAAAAGCATTTGATAGATTGGAATGGGATTTTTTATTTAAGGTATTGGAAAAATATGGATTAGGAACATCATTTATAAAATGGATTAAAACCTTAAATACTAATCCCAAAGCTAAAGTAGTGACAAATGGTCAAATTTCGACACCATTTCAGTTAACAAGATCAACTACGCAAGGTTGTCCATTATCACCTGCTTTGTTTGTGTTGGCAATAGAGCCATTAGCTGAATTAATTAGAATGGACCCAGATATTAAGGGTTTTATAGTTAATCAGGAAGAATACAAGATTAATTTATTTGCTGATGATGTTCTACTTTATTTAACAGATCCATTACCTTCATTATGTAAATTATCTTATAGATTAGAAGAATATGGGAAAATATCAGGTTATAAAGTAAATTGGGATAAAAGTGAAATTTTACCTCTTACTAATGGAGACTATAGTCAATGTCGATTAATAACTCAATTTAGATGGCCGGCAAATGGTATAAAATATTTAGGTATAAGAGTTGACAATGACATAAAAAACTTATACAAATTAAATTATTCACCACTTTTGAAAAAAATTCAGGAAGATCTTGATAAATGGATGGCATTACCAATAACATTAGTAGGTAGAGTAAATACCATAAAAATGAATATATTCCCTAGACTACAATATTTATTTCAAGCATTACCAATACAATCACCCCAGAAGTTTTTTCAAGAGATAAACAAATATGTGAGGAAGTTTCTCTGGAAAGGTAAGATGTCAAGAATATCGTTGGAAAAATTGACATGGAAATTTGATCTAGGAGGGTTACAACTTCCAAATTTCAAGAATTATTATAAAGCAAATCAACTTAGATTTATTGCATCTTTTTGTGAGAAAGATAAATCGGCATGGATTAGAATAGAACTAGATAAAATAGGAGAAAACGTACCAGAAGATTTTATATATAAATGGGAATCTAAATGGATACGGGAAAAGAAAGAATCTCCTATATTAAAACATTTGATTGATTTATGGAATAAGATAAATGTTGATGATGAGACAAAAAATCTTTATAGCAAAGAGATCTTTAATTCAAAATAGACTTATTCCTTTTACAATGGACAATCAACTTTTATATAATTGGTTTCAAAAAGGGATTAAATACATAGGAGATTGTTTTGAAGGAGGTATATTAATGTCATTCGATCAATTAAAAAATAAATATAAAGTATCAAATAACACTTTATTTTGTTACTTTCAACTAAGGGCTTACATAAGAGAAAAACTAGGTCAAACAATGTTATTGCCGGAATCTAATGAAATAGAAATTTTAATTCAAAAAGGAAATATTAAAAAATTTATATCTTGTATGTATAATTTGATTCAAAACAGGCAATTAAACAAGGAGTCCATAAGTCAAGACAAAAATGGGAAAGTGATTTGAAAATTGAAATTGAAGAAACAAATTGGTCAAGACTATGTCTTGATAGTATGACAAATACAATAAATGTTGGTTAAGATTAGTGCAATATAACTTTCTACATCAATTATATATTACACCACAAAAAATAAATAAATTAAATCCAAGTTTATCTGATCAGTGTTTCCGATGTAACCAAGAAACTGGTACATTTTTATATTCTACATGGTCTTGTTCTAAAATTCAACCTTTTTGGACAAATTTAAGACTTTTACTGGAACAAATTACGGGAATACAACTTCCTCATAATCCAATATTACATTTACTAGGTGATATTGAAGGGATAAAACCGAAACTCAAACTAAATAAATATCAGAAAGAATTCATAAAAACTGCACTGGCAGTAACCAAAAAGGCTATTGCAGTTACTTGGAAATCAGATACATATTTAAGTATAGATTGTTGGAAGAAAGAAATCCATGGCTGTATTCCATTAGAAAAAATTACTTATAATTTAAGAGATAAATATGAAACATTTTTGAAAATTTGGTGCCCTTATTTACAAAAGACAGGATTAAATATATAGGTGCTCTGAAGATGAAACAATTGGTTACTTGGGGATAGAAATAAATATATATACTAAAGGTATTAAGAACTCCATGGAGCATGTGGAGATCTTCCAACAACCAGGCACTCTTTCTTTTTTTTTTTCTTTCTTAATTTCTCTTTTTTTATATAGGTGAAGTTAGGGGGGAGGGGTTAAGGGGAGTTGGGTTAAGGGGAGTGGGGAAGGGATATATACTTTTTGTTCCCACACTTGTAATTACTTAAAAACGCAATAAAATAAAATAAAAAAAACGACGTTCTGTGGGGCGACAACGAGATTCCCGGATGACATCACTTGTGGGACCGTTTTTGGAAGTCATTATAATGTATCCGATCAAAATGTACGGTGTTTGGATAAACGCTGATTGATCAGAACCATAAGGATTAATCCATTTAGCCCACTGAGTCTGCTCCGCAATTGATTCCTAGCTTATCTAATTTTCCTCTTAACCCTATCACTTGAATTGTTCCTGCATCACTTCATGCCTGACCAAAAAGATGAATCGATTACCCTCTGCCTTAATTATATATCGCTGTGCCTGTAACAAAGAAATTGTCAGATTCAAGACTCTTTAGCTAAAGAAATTCCTTATCATCTCCATTCTAAAAGGAAGCCCACGTATTCTAAGGCTATGTCCTCTGGTCTGACCTTTAACTCTAGGAAACATCTTCTTCACATCCACTATATCAAGGCCTTTTTCCATTTGATAGGCTTCAATGTGGTCACAATTGATTCTTCTATATTCCAGTTAATGCAGGGTAAGAACGATCAAACCCTCTTCCTATTAAAAGCCATTCAACAGTGGAATCATTTTCGCGAACATTCTTCGAATCTTTTCCAGTTTCAGCACATCATTTCTTAGATAAGTGGCCCAAAACCGCTCACAAGTCTCTTTGCAAGCGTAACGTACTACACCTGCCCCTACACCTCCTCCCTCATTAACAACCAGAACGCTATACGGTCCTCTTAGGTGAGGCAACACTTCACCTGTGACTCTGGTATTGCCTCCAGTATATCGGTGAGACCGGACGTATATTGGGAAATTGCTTCGCCGAGCATCTACGCTCCGACGCCAAAAAAATTAGGATCTCACTCTGGCTATTTATTTTAAATCCACTTCCCATTCACATTCCAATATGTCTATCGAAGGTCTTCTCCAGTGCCATGATGAGACCACACTGAGATTGGACGAACAACAGCTTCTATTCCTTTCGGATAGCCTTCCTCCTGATGGCATGATCATCGATTTTTCGAACTTCCCGTAGCGCCCAGCCCTCCATCCTCCGTTCCCTTCCCATTCTCCTTTCGCTGTCATCTGAACTCCTTACCCGCCCAAACCTCTAGGGTTCTTCCTCCCGTGGTCTTCTTTTCTTTCAGCAATCAAGTTTCCAGATATTACGTAATTCCCCCCTCTTAAGGTTAAACCTATATCCTTGTTTTTCTCTCCCTTCCTCCCATCGTTTAAATCTACTCCTCAGATTTCTTTCTCCAGTCTTGCCGAAGATTTTTGGGTAGATTTTTTCCATAGATGCTGCCTGGCCTGCTGAGTTCCTACAACAGTTTGTGTGTGTAACAAGTATCCAAATGAAGTCTTACGAGTGTTGAATAAAATTTCAACTTTACGCCCTTGCATTAATAGTCAAATCCCTTTGAAACGAGTGCTAACACTGCATTTGTCTCCCTCACTGCCTGCACAAGGACTTCTTTAATGTTTCCTTCCCGTCATTGAATTCACTCTGCCAGTTCTTTGCGCATTTTCCAAAGGTGAGTCCTTCAGTAGCATCACCAGTTACTCAAATAACATGCCCCTCTCCTGTCTTCATATCGTCTGCAAACTTAGCAACCAAGCCCTCAATTCCATCATCTAATTGATTGACATATAAAATAAAAATAAAAAGTCCGTCCTAACACAGACCACTTTGGAATACCGCCAGTTACGGGCAACCAACCAAAACTTTGACTCCTGCCAATCAGCCACTGTTTTATACCTACTAGACTCTTTCGTTTAATACCATGGGCACGGAACTTGTTAAGCAGGCTCAGGTGCAGCACCTCGTCAAAGACCTTCTGAAAATCCAAGGGCATAACATGAACCGATTTTACTTTGTCTATCCTGCTTGTCAATTAGAAACAGAGAAACATAGAAAACCAACAGTACAATACAAGCTCTTCGGCCCCCAATGGTAATCTAATGGTAATTAACCTAAGGTAATCCATACCCCTCTATATTCCTAAGCTCCATGTACCCATCCAGGAGACTCTTAAAATACGCTAATCTATTAGACTATTGCTTATTTTATCATGTGCTTCCATGTATCCTGAGATCTCATCCTTAGTAATCCACTCCGACATCTTCCCAACTACTGAGATGAGGCAAACTGGCTTACAATTTTCTTTCTTCTTCCTTTTGTCTGTAGTGAGATGCTGAAGATGTTCTATAGGTCAGTTGTGGAGAGCGCCCTCTTCTTTGTGGTGGCGTGTTGGGGAGGAAGCATTAAGAAGAGGGACGCCTCACGTCTTAATAAGCTGGTAAGGAAGGCGGGCTCTGTCGTGGGCAAAGTACTGGAGAGTTTAACATCGGTAGCTGAGCGAAGGGCGCTGAGTAGGCTACGGTCAATTATGGATAACTCTGAACATCCTCTACATAGCACCATCCAGAGACAGAGAAGCAGTTTCAGCGACAGGTTACTATCGATGCAATGCTCCTCTGACAGGATGAAGAGGTCAATACTCCCCAATGCCATTAGGCTTTACAATTCTACCGCCAGGACTTAAGAACTTTTTAAAAGCTATTATTAATGCTTTTTGAGATAGTGATTTAGATGCATATCATATTTTTTTTTACTGAGTTAAGTATTGTATGTAATTAGTTTTGCTACAACAAGTGTATGGGACATTGGAAAAAATGTTGAATTTCCCCATGGGGATGAATAAAGTATCTATCTATCTATCTATCTATCTATCTATCTATCTATCTATCTATCTATCTATCTATCTATCTTTTCCTTCCTTGAAGAGTGAAATGACATTTGCAAGTTTCCAATCATACAGAACCATTACAGAATCTAGTGATCATTTAAATTATCATTGATAATGCTTCCACGAACTATTTAGCCAGCTATGTCAGCACACTGGGATGTATGCTATCTGGTCCAGGTGACTTGTATACCCTCAGAGTTTCCAATTTCCACAGAACATTGTTTCTAATTATGACAAGTTCACACATCTCATGACCCCTGACCGTTGGAGCTTCCACCAAATTACTAGCGTCTGAAACAGTAAAGACCGATGCTAAATACGTAATCACATTGGCCACCATCTTGTTGACCACCATTACTACCTGTCCAGCATTGTTTTCCAGTGATTCGATATCCTCTCTCGCCGCTCTTTTACAGATAATGTATCCGACGAAACATTTGGTACCAATTTATTGACAAGCGTACTTTCGCATTCCATTTTCACCCTCTTAATGACTTTTTAGTTGACTCTGGTTGGTTGTTAAACGCGTCCCATAAGTTTTTGTCCCCCTTTTCCTTTCATGTTGGCGTTGACTTCACTTGTTAGCCACGGTTTTGTCAGCTTTCCTTTGGAATACTTCTTCCTCTTTCGGATGTATATATACTGTGCCTTCCAAATTGCTTCCAGAAATTCCAGCCATCGCTGTTCTGGTATCATCGCAGACAGTGTGTGTTCTTTATCCCCAATCAATTGTGCTCTCCGCCCACCATGTAATTCGCTTTTCGCTACTGAAATACTGATACAATTGGCAGCTTCTCTTTTCAAATTTCAGGGAGAACTAGTTTGTGACAATTTTCCACTAATGATTGTTTAACCTAAACTCTCTAACAATACTGGTTCACAGAATTGCTGATCCCCTCCTGAGCTTTGCCTCGAGGTGCTCTGAAAAGACAGCAAATTAGAACACGAGAAGTACCCCCCCTCTGCAATTCAGCACAATGATGACTTTCCCAATGTAACTTCATGTCGAAATTCCCAATGATATTCGTAATATTACCCCTTTTCTTTGTATTTTCTGGTTCCTGTTGGAATTTGTGGACCACATCCTTACTACTGTTTGGGTGTTTATATACAATTCCTATCGAGGTATTTTTTTTACTGTTAAGCAGATTCAGCATGTCGTCCTGTGTAGTAGGTCATGTCGAACCAATCGTATCGAATTTTTCGAGTAAGTTACCAGGAAAGTTAACGAATGGAAGGAATGTATGCTGTCTACATACATTTTAGTAAGACATTTGACAAGGTCCCACATGGGACGAATGTCTGTCGGCGATCATGATAAAGTAGTAAATTGTATTAGACATTCGTTTTGTGGAAGAAGCCACAGAGTAGTAGTTGGCGTTTGCCATTCTGACTGGCGGCCTGTGTCAAGTGAAGTCCCATCAGGATCGGTACTGGGTCTGTTGTTGCTTATCATCTACATCAATGATTTGGATGATAATGTGTTTAACAGGATTAACAAATGTGTGGATGACAGTAAGATTGGGGGTGTAGTGGAAAGCGATTCTTGTAGACAGATCAGAATATGCTGGAAAAATGGGCTGAAACATTGTAGATGGAAAATAATGCAGACAAGTGTGAGTTGTTGCACGTCAGTAGGACGTGCTATTGTAGTTCTTGCTCAGCGCACAGTAGAGCACTGAGGAGTGAGGGTCAGTCAAAATACTGGGACTATGTGTCCGTAACTTTTGAAAGTTTTGTCACAGGTAGATAGGGTCATAAAGATAGCTTATCTCACATTAGTCTTTATTAATCAATGTATTATGTACAGAAGATTGAATGTTATGTTGAAGTTTTAAAAAATCGTTTGTGAATCCTACTTTGGAGTATTGAGTACAGTTTTGGACACCTACTTACAGGACAGATGTAAGTAAGACTGAAAGTTACCAAACAAAATTTACAAGGATGTTGCCAGATCTGGCGAATCTGTACTATTAGGAAACGGTTTAATAGGTTCAGACTTTACTGCTTGGAACGTAAAATATACAAAGGAAAGTTGGTAGAGACGTATGAAATTATCAGGGGTATAGATGGAGCATATCAAGCAGGCCTTTCCTGCTGACGTTGGCTGGAAATGTAACAAGAGATCATGGGCAGAGGTGAAAGCTGGAAATATTAGTGGGAACATCGGGGTATCTTCTGCGTGTCGTGTGAGTGTTGAATGAGCTGCCGGCACAAGTGGTACATGCAAACTCGATTTCAACGTTTAAATAAACGTCGGATGATTAGATGTACACTACCAGTAGGAGTGCTATGGTGGAGGTACAGATCTGTGGAAGGAGGCAGTTTAACACGTTCGGCATGGACCAGATGGAGCGAAGGGTCAACAATGTGTTATATGTTTTAGTATATATGCTGTGTGTTGTATATATTTTGTGATTGTACCGTGGTCTGGAGATCCATTTCTTCGTTTGGTTATATAGATGTGCAATGAGAGGACAATACACTGGAATTCTAACTCAGACTTGAATTTGACATCAGACCCACCGTGATACGGTGCAGAAGATCGCTTAAAATTACGTTTATTATCGAGGAGTTCTTCATGATTACTTTTGTGTAGAATTGATATTTGAAATCGGAACCAGTGTCAAATTTATTATCACTACTATATATCGCTAGTGTGGAATACATCTTCAAAAGATGATGCCTCGAAAAAGTGTCATCCATCATTAACGATCCCCATTACAAAAGGTATGCCCTCTTCTCATTGCGATGATAAAGGAGCCTAAGCAGACACAGTGGATCGGATTTGGTAAATCCGCAATCAGCCATTTTCTGATTCATTTTACAGAATGAGTGAGATAGTTTTACACAACGAACCCTCAATATATTTTTTGATGTAGCTTTACTGAATAACCGCGGCTTTGAGCAGGAATTTTTTACTAATTTTTATTACTTATTTTTACTTATTTTTTATTAATTCTTATTCTTTTGTGGGCGGCTTAGGTGCTCAGCGGTCCGGCCGTTTATTGAAAACGAGCTACCGACTTCCATTCTTTATTACTAAATTTTGTAACATTGTTGTAACTTAGAAACATAGAAAATAGGTGCAGGAGTAGGCCATTCGGCCCTTCGAGCCTGCATCGCCAATCAGTATGATCATGGCTGATCATCCAAATCAGGACCCTGTACCTGCTTTCTCTCCGAACCCCCTGATCCCTTTAGCCACAAGGGCCATATCTAACTTACTCTTAAATATAGCTAATGAACCGCCCTCAACTGTTTCCTGTGGGAGAGAATTCCACAGATTTACCACTCTCTGTGTGAAGAAATTTTTCCTCATCTCGGTCCTAAAAGGCTTCCACTTTATCCTTAAACTGTGACCACTCGTTCTGGATTTCCCCAACATTGGAAACAATCTTCCTGCATCTAGCCTGTACAATCCATATAACAATCACAGCACGGAAACAGGCCATTCCGGCCCTCCTAATCCCTTTAGAATTTTATAAGTTTCAATAAGATCCCCCCTGAATCTTCTAAATTCCAGTGAGTATAAGCCTAGTCGATCCAGTCTTTCTTCATATGAAAGTCCTGCCATCCCAGGAATCAATCTGGTGAACCTTCTCTGTATTCCCTCTATGTTAAGAATGTCTTTCCTCAGATTTGCACACAATACTCTAGGTGCGGTCTCACCAAGGCCTTGTACAACTGCAGTAGAACCTCCCTGCTCCTGTACTCAAATCCTTTTGCTATGAATGTCAACATACCATTTGCCTTTTTCACCGCCTGCTGTACCTGCATCCCCACCTTCAATGACTGGTGTACAATGACACCCAGGTCTCGTCGCACCTCCCATTTTCCTAATCGGCCACCGTTCAGATAATAATCTGTTTTCATTTTCTTGCAACCGAATTGGGTAACCTCATATTTATCCACATTAAATTGCAACTGCCATGAAATTGCCCACTCACCTAACCTATCCAAGTCATCTTGCATCCTCTTAGCATCCTCCTCACAGCTAACACCGCCGCCCAGCTTCGTGTCATCCGCAAACTTGGAGATGCTGCATTTAATGCCCTCATCTAAATCATTAACATATATTGTAAACAACTGGGGTCGCAGCACTGAGCCTTTCGGTTCCCCACTCGTCACTGCCTGCCATTCTGAAAAGGTCCCGTTTACTCCCACTCTTTGCTTCCTGTCTGCCAATCAGTTCTGTATCCAGATCAATACCATACCCCAATACCGTGTGCTTTAATTTTGCACACTAATCTCCTGAGACAATATGCTTGAAAATAAAGACTGTGATACGTTTATTATATTGAAAATTTCAGGATATTATTAAGTAACATATAATGTGTCTTGGGTATTTCACATCCACGTTAACATTATTTAAAATAAAATTCCAGCTACACTGCAACAACGTCTCTGTGCGCAAGAGCATTTCAATTTTCGTAGCTCAGAGGAAGAGTGCCTTTAACATATTGAAACAACTTATCATTGAGAACGATTTATTATTTCGTCTGTTTGCGATTTTCTGCCAAGGTTTGCACCATGATTTGGAAGAGAAATTGTGGAAGTCGTTAAATTACCGCTTGTTATTTTTGTTCCTCGTATGATAACCCTTTACTTACCGGAATCATCCTTGTGAATCACCTCTGAAACCTCTCTAATGCCAGCACTTCTTTCCTTAGGTGAGAAACCCCAAACGGTTCACAATACTCAATGTGAGTTCTCTCCAGTCGTATTGTTGTTCCCAAAGAATAGACTTCCATATTCGAATTGCATAATATCTGCAAGCCGACTACCCCCTACCTTGATAAAATTACATGACTTATTTTTAACATACTTAATTCTAAATTTCATTGTTTAATTTGCTTGGCAGTAATCGCCCTTGTAGTCTTTTAGTGAATAGTTTAAATTCGATTTAATAGATCTAACGAAGCAAGTATTATTTAGAATTCAATGTAATATCACTGATATGCAGAGGGCATGATTTGAGAATAAGGGGTAGGTCATTTAGGACAGAGTTAAGGAAAAAACTTCTTCTCCCAGAGAGTTGTGGGGGTCTGGAATGCACTGCCTCGGAAGGTAGTGGAGGCCAATTCTCTGGATGCTTTCAAGAAGCAGCTAGATAGGCATCTTATGGATAGGGGAATCAAAGGATATGGGGACAAGGCAGGAACCGGGTATTGATAGGAATTGATCAGCCATGATCTCAAAATGGCGGTACAGGTTCGAAGGGCCGAATGGTCTACTTCTGCACCTATTGTCTATTGCCTACATCATGAAACATGTTGTTTTGCAGCAGCAGTACAGTGAAATACACAATAAAAATAACAACAAAATATTTAATTATACATTTCGAAGAATCTTGTTTTGAAGGCTTTTGAGAGTGGGGAAGCTAGTGCTCATGATGGAGCTGGCTGAGTTTACAACTAGATGCAAACTTTTCCATTCCAGAGCAGTATGGAGAATTTGACATCAAGTTTGCTATATGGTACTAACATAAAAACTTCCAATCTATCAATCTCGGAACAGTCAAAAGACAAATCAGATTTCGATCAGATTTCCTAGTGTATCAGAGCTACCGTTATTCTGAACTGCAATTATCCTGCTGGTTTTATTTCAGCGGAATAAATCCCCTGAGGTTTATCCCTATGCCTACAGTTCAATTTAGTACTGTGTTCTTGGAATTTAATTAGGAAATTGATGTGGAATAATGACCTCGCTGGATCCACATATTTTTAAAGTGATATGCTTGTACATTTATGCGGTTCATCGTCGAACATAATTGGAAACTAACTGTCATGACACATGCACGGAAGAACGGCAACGGAGAAGTAGGATACATTTTTTTTACCGAGTCATGTTTGCATCGATACATTGTCAGCAAATTACAATGTGGGAGCAACGAACTGGGTCAGAAGAGACGAAAATATGCACATGTAACGTACGCGCCCAAAAGAGAGAGCCTAACGTAGACTGAAGGCTTAATCGTTTCACCCTGCTTCAGGTTCCCACAGATCGGGAAAGCCCTCGACGAGATCGAAGATGATTTAATTACAAAACTGACCCTTGCGGCTCCGGGACAAAAGTGTATAGACATTGCCTTGAGAAAATCGGAAAAATCGTAGCCTATCCAATCGGTGATATTTGGAATATGAGATAGGAGGGCATATGCAGACTTCTTAACCGAAAAACATGATTTGTTCTGGGACAAAGCATGCCGCACGTAACATTTTCAACTGATACGTTAACCAGATAAGATCAAATACCTTTCTTAGATTATAAACAAACCTGCCGGGATAAAAATGCAATCAAGTATTCTGCCCAGGTTTTAAAATGCCGCTGTGTTTAATGCAGTTCACCCAGATAATTCATGGCATATTATCAGAGCACAAAGTGAGGAAGATCTGCTTTATTTTTCTGAACAAATCGGAACAAGGAATTTACAGGCATTCACTCCAGAAGAACTGACACACAAATAATGTCAAACAACTAAACATTGCCAATGGATTTTATAAGATTCATTACTAAAGTTTTACCGTCATATAGCACGGAAGAGTCATTTGTCCACCGTGCCTCAATGACATATTCATATTCATGCCTTTTTATAACACTAAGCTGAAAGCTTCCGATACCATGGCGTTTTCAAGCTTTGGGTGAACAACATTCTCCTACATATCGCGAAAAAATATATAGTATTTTTATTAAACAAAGTCGTCCGCTCTTAGAATTTTGATAAAGGCAGATATTTCTTATATCTTATCCATCGGAGTCTATCTACTCTTTCTAAAAATGTCATAATTTATATTTACTCTTTCATATTTCGTAGGCGTTTGTCACGTTACTCTGCCGCCTCATCCACTTCAATAAAAGTTATCCCGAGCCTATCCCACCTTCTGCCAAAGCTAACCGAGGTCCATCTTGGTATCTCATCCCTGTATCCATTCAATCGTGATCACAAACTATTATCGATCAGAGGTGCACACAGTTCCTCAGCGTGCAACCACAAAGCTTCACTCAGAAATATTTGAGAATCTACATTTACATTACATTTAAAGCGGATGATAACAGTACTTACACGTTGGATTTTGGAGGACAAACAAAAGTATCCATAGACACCACATTTCGCTTTGCCTGGTGTGAATGAAGGGTGATTTTATATAGTTCTTCGAAGAAATTGGAGTTTAGCTTGCTGCTAGGTAGAGCAAAGAGTGGCTTTCTTATTAGAAGAGCACTCTTAAATAGTTAGCAATGTGTCTCAACTGTTTTACAGCGCGTTACCAGATTCGCTAAGCCAATAGAAATTATTCTTTCCATTTTAGGCAAAACGATTGCAATGACAAGCGGTAGGCCGGACATTGATTCTGGTGACAAGCGTCTGCAAAATGCTCGGATAGGTTCCTGTTCAAAATTGAACTTGCAATCATGAGGGTGTTGGAAATGAAATTATCAACTACAATATCATCGTTAACATTTTATCACTGAGTTTCCACACTTCAGAACGGTCTAATATATGTGACAGTGCGTTGCCAAACAAATCCATGCAGTCTATGGTACATCAGTTGTGCCACGTTCTCAGCAAGTGTGCTATTTCTTGTGATTGTGCTAATCAAATCAGTAAAATAATTTATCTGAGTCGGTACTACATTGTCAGCAGAAAGGCCTGTGCTCCACTGATCCGTGATTTATGTAAGTGTGTCAGAAGGGATATGCCTCGAACAATCCATTAATTTTTTGAAGTGCATAATTAGTGTTCCAGAGAGATAAGTACTGGGCATTCAGTTAGCTCAGAATCGGATTCAAATGTGCAAATATCGTGAAATGTGTTGTTTTGCGGCAGCACTAATTTCCCAGACATTATAATATAATAACTATAAATTACAACAAGAATATATTGATATGTAAAATTCCATCCTCTGGCAGCCCATTCCAAGCACTCATCACTCTCTGCGTTTAAAAAAAAAACAAAAAAAAAACTGACCTCTGACATCTCTGTACCTTCTTCCAGGCACCTTAAAACTGTGTACTCTCGTGTTAGTCATTTCAGCCCTCGGAAACAGCCAATGACTATCCACACGATCAATTCTTCTCATCATCTTAAAAACCTCTGTTATGTCACCTCTCATCCTCTACAGCTCGAATGAGAAAAGGCCATGTTCTCTCAACCTGTTCTCATAAGGCAACATCCTTGTAAATCTCCTCTGCTCCCTTTTTATAGTTTCCACATCCTTCCTGCAGTGAGGTGAAGTGAACTGAGCACAGAACTCCAAGTGTGATTTGACCAGTGTGCTACATAGCTGTAACATTACCTCTCGGCTCTTAAACGCAATCTCACCCATGATAAAGGCAAATGCACTGTATGCCTTCTTATCCACAGATACAAACTGCACAACAGTTTTGAGTGTCCTATGTACTCTGACCCCAAGATCCCCATGATTCTGTGCATTGCCAAGAGTCTTACTATTAATACTAAATTCTGTCGTCATATTTGACCTACCAAAATGAGCTACCTCACACTTACCTGGTTTGAACTCCATCTGCCACGACTCACCCCTGTTTTGAATCCTATTGCTATAACCTCTGACAGTCCTCCACTCTATCCACAACATCCCCAGTATTTGTGTCATCAGTAAATTTACAAACCCATCCACCAGTTCTTCATCCAGCTCACTTATAATATTCACGAAGAGAAGGGGTCCCAGATCAGATCCCGGAGGCACATCACTACACCTAGGTCATGACCCGTCTCTAACAACACTTCCTTCTGAGAGCAAGCCAATTCTGGATACACAATGCAAGGTCTCCTTGGATCCTATAGCTCCTTACTGTCTCAGTAAGCTTTGCATGGGGTACCTTATCAATAGTCTTGCTCATATCCTTAAAACACTGCATCTACTGCTCTACCTTCATCAATGTGTTCGTCACGTCCTCAAAAAAATCAATGCGGTTTATAAGGCACGAGCTGACTTGGAAAAAGTGCAAATGCTCCGAAATCCTGCCTGTCCGGATCATTACCAACCACTAAAGTAAAATTCACTGGGCTATCTCTAATCCCTTTCTTATTAAGGAAACAACATCGGCAATCCTCCATTCCCCTGGATCCTCACCCGTCCCCTTGGATGATGCGACGTTGATTGCCAGAGGCTCAGCAATCTCCTCCCTCGCCTCCTACAGTAGCCTGTGTTATATATCATCCGGTCCGGGAGACTAATCCAATTCGATGCTTTTCAAAAACCTCCTCACATCCTCATTCTTGATGTCCATATGCTCAACATTCTCACCCCGCTCTAAGTCATGCCTACAATCGCCAAATACTTTTCCATAGTATATGATGAAGCAAAGCATCCATTAATTATGACTTCTATCTCCTCCTGTGCAACACATACTTTTGGGCTGTCATACTTGATTGATCCTATTCTCGCACGTCTTTTCCTCTTGCCCTTCACATACTTGTAGAATGTCTTGGGGTTTTCCTTAATCCTGTCCGCCAAGTACTTCTCATGGCCCCTTCTGGTTCTCCTAAATTCATTCCCAATCTCTTTCCTGCTCGCCTTATATTTTTCAGTCCTCTATCACTACCGAGTTCTGTTGAACCTTTCGTAATTTTTTCTTTTCTTCTTGACTGAATTTTCAGCAGCCTTTGCACAACACGGTTCCAGTATCCTACTATCCTTTCCCGGTCTAATCGGAACGAATTATCCACTCAATATTTGACACATTTCTGCCGTCCATTTCCCTGAGAAAATCTGTTTTTAATTAATGGTTTCAAGTTCCTGCCTGATAACTTCATATATTCTCCTTTCTCCAATTAAACGCTTTCCTAACTGGAATGTTCCTGTCCCTCTCCAATGCTATGATAAAGGAGATAGAATTGTGATTATTATCTTCAACATTTTCTCCAACGTAGAGACCTGACACATGACCAGGTTGAATTCCCAATAATAGATAAAGAACAGCCTTTCATCATGTTTGTTTATCTGCATATTGTGTCAAGAAACCTTCCTGAACACACCTAATAAACTCTACCCCATCTAAACCCCTTGACCTAGGGAGATACCGATGAGTATTTGGGAAATTGAATTCTTCCACCACGGCAACCCGGGTATTTTAACACCTTCCCAGAATTTGCCTCCCTATCTGCTTCTCGATGTCCTAGTTATTATTAAGTGGTCTATAAATCACCCAGTAGAGTTATTGACCCTTTCCTGTTTATAAAGGATGGTAAGTGATAAAATTAGTCCTCTTGAAGATCAGAGTGGTTGGCTATGTATGGAACCAAAAGAAGTTGGGGAAGATCTTAAATGATTTTTTTTTGAGTCTGTATTTACTAAGGATGGAGTCACTGGAAAAAAAGGCAAACAAGTAGTGAGTTCTTGGAACCTATACAGATTGAGGAGGAGGAGGTGTTTGCTATCTTGAGGCAACTCAAAGTAGATAAATCTCCAGGAACTGACAGGGTATTCCCTCGGGCCTTGAAGCAGACTAGTGTTGAAATTGCAGTGGCCCTGGCAAATATATTTGAAATGTCGGTATCTACGAGTGAGCTGCCGGAGGACTGGAGGATATCTCATGCTGTTCCGTGGTTTAAAAAAAAGGCTTTAAAAGTAATCCGGGAAATCCGGGAATTATAGGCCGGTAAATCTGACGTCGGTAGTAGGTAAATTATTGGAAGGAGTACTAAGAGACAGGATCTACAAGTACTTGGAGAGACAGAGGCTTATAAGGGATTTGTGCGTGGTAAGTCATGTTTACCAAATGTATTCGAGTTTTTCGAGGAAATTACCAGGAAAGTGGATGAAGGGAAGGCAGTGGATGTTGTCTACATGGACTTCAGAAAGGCCTTTGACAAGGTCTCGCATGGGAGGTTATTTAGGAAGATTCAGTCGCTAGGTATACATTGTGAGGAAGTAAATTGGATTACACATTAGATCAATGGGAGAAGCCAGAGAGTGAAAATGGTGATTGGATTGTTTGTCTGAATGGAGGTCTGTGACTAGTGGTGTGCTACAGGGATCAGTGTTGGGTCCATTGGTATTTGTCATCTACATCAATGATCTGGATGATAATGTGGTAAATTGGATCAGCAAATGCGCTGATGATACAAAGACTGGAGGTGTAGTGGACAGTGAGGATGGTTTTTAAAGCTTGCAAATGGATTTGGATCAGCTAGAAAAATGCACTGAAAAATGGCAGATAGAGTTTAATATAGACAAGTGTGAGGAATTGCACTTTGGAAGGACAAGCAAAGGTAGAACATACAAGGTAAATGGCAGGGCACTAAGGAGTGCAGTAAAACAGAGGGATCTAGAAATACAGATACAAAATTCCCTAAAAGTGGTGTCACAGGTAGATAGGGTCATACAGCGAGCTTTTGGAACATTGGCTTTTATAAATCAAAGAATTGAGCATCAGAATTCGAATATTATGGTGGGGTTGTATGAGACATTGGTGAGGCAGAATTTGGAGTATTGTGAGTAGTTTTGGGCACCGGATTATAGGAAGCATATTAATACAGTTGAAAGAGTGCAGAGAAAGTTTACAAGGATGTTGACAGGACTTGAGAAACTGTGTTACAGAGAAAGGTTGAATAGGTTAGGACTTCATTACCTGGAGCGTAAAAGAATGTAAGTACTCCATCTTGGTAGGGCAAACCTAAAGAGACAGCACACAGGCAAAATCCTCAACAGTGCTGGTGAGCAAAGGGATCCGGAGGTCGAAGTTCGCATCTCCCTCAAAATGTCTGCACAGCTTGATAGGGTGTTTAAAAGGCAAATGAGATCCGTCGTTTTCATAATCGAGGCATTCAATTCAAAAATCAGTAAGTTTTATTGCACCTTTATAAAACTGCAGTTCGGATGGTTGAAATTCTTAATGCCAGAGGGCATGAATTTAAGGTGAGAATAGGTAAATTCAAAGGGGATATCAGGTGTAGATTTTTTACACAAAAGATGGTGGGTGCCTGGAATGAGCTGCCTAGTGTAGTAGCAGAGGCAGATACTTTAGAGCGTGTTCAGACTCTTGTAGACAATGACTGGAATATGGCAACAGATGTTAATTTACTTAGCCACTTGAATACTATTTTACTTGGTTTGCACATTGGGGGCTGAAAGGCCTCTTTCTGTGTTGTGTATTTTTATTATGTTCTAGGATTCCCTTGCAGATGCCAAGGAATTCAGGCTCCATGGAATCTGAGGTATCCTTCGAGCTCAGCCATCCTGTGCTGAAAAATGTCCAAATAGATGGGATCTGTGAGAATTATCAGCAGTTGCAGCAAGCTATTGAACGAAAGCTTTATTTTTATTGTGATATTGCAGAAAAGGCGTCTGTGATTACTTGCAGGATGACAGGTTTTGCATTTGTTCTCTTTGCTGTACCGCCCTGTCTGCTTTTCTGACACAGCCGCCGTCGCAGGCTGACAGACATTGCTTGTTAGTATTTATCTTGCTCAGTCGTCTTAATTTCCGGTGCAGCCGTTTCCAACAGAGATGTCTTATCTGCAAATCTATCGGCATGCCAGGCAACACCTGCAGAATGAGAAAAAAGAAACCCACAAAGATTCATAGAATCACAGAGCCATAGAGAAATGCAACACAGAAACAATCACTTCGACTCCTTCAGCCGGGGCCGAAGTATTTTTCTGCCGACACAAAGTTCACTGAAGATGCTGTGGTCAAATCAACATGGACAAACATGCTGGATGAACTCAGCAGGTCGGGCAGCATTCGTTGAAAGGAGCAGTCAACGTTACCGGCCGAGACCCTTCGTCAGGACTATTTTTCAGCCGGGTCCAATCTGGCCCCACCTGGACCATATCCCCCTATGCACCTGGTAATGCTTCGTGTATCAAATACACCTAGCCCTTGACTCTTGCTGTCGCCAACTACCTATCCAGATTTTTTTTCAAATATTGAAATGGAGCTCTTAAAAATCCAATGGCATCTCGTTCCGCACTCTCACTACCTTTTTAAAAATATTTATTTATTTATTAAATTTTAGAAAATTACAAAGAATAAATGTGACGATAAAATAGTGAGAAAAATAATATTAACCCTCCCCATCCCCTTAACCCTCCCCCCCTTAACCCTTATCTAAAGAAAGAAAAAAAAAGAGAGAAAGATTGCCTGAATATCGGAGGATCCCCACATGCTCCATGGAGTTCAAAATAATTTAATATTTATTTTTACTTTCCCCAATTACTTTATAATTTTATCTTCAAAGGACCTATGTATTTAATACTATCTTTTGTAGGTATGGGAGCCAAATTTTCAAAAATATATCATATTCATTTCTTAGATTGTATGTAATTTTTTCAAGTGGAATACAACTATGTATTTCATTATTCCAACGATCCATAGTTAAATATAAAGCAGATTTCCAAGTAACTGCGATAACATTTTTGGCTACTGCCAATGCAATTTTTATAAATTTTTTCTGATACTTATTCAATTTAAGTTTCGGTATTGTCCCTTCAATGTCTGCTAATAAAAATAATACTGGACTATGTGGGAGTTGTACTCCAGTAATTTGTTCCAATAAAAGTCTTAGATTTATCCAAAATGGTTGAATTTTAAAACAAAACCAAGCAGAATGTAAAAAAGTACCAATTTCTCGATTACATCGAAAACATTGGTCAGACATATTTGAATTTAGTCTATTTATTTTCTGTGGTGTTACATATAATTGATGTAAAAAATTATATTGTATTAATCTAAGTCGAACATTTATTGTATTTCTCATACTATCATAACATAATCTTGACCAGTTTTTTCCATCGATTTTAACATTCAAATCAGATTCCCATGTTTGTCTTGATTTATGAATTCCTGATTTAATTGTCTGATTTTGAATCAAATTATACATACAAGATGTAATTTTTTTAGTTTTTCCTTTTTGAATTAATATTTCTATTTCACTAGATTTTGGCATCAACATTGTTTGACCCAGCTTTTCTCGTAAATAAGCCTTTAATTGAAAATAACAGAAAAGAGTGTTATTTGATATTTGATATTTATTTTTTAATTGATCAAACGACATCAATATACCTCCTTCAAAACAATCACCTATATATTTAATCCCCTTTTGAACAATTATGTAAAAGTTTATTATCCATTGTAAAAGGAATAAGCCTATTTTGAATTAAAGTTCTTTTTGCTAATAAAGATTTCTTTATCTCATCGTCCATATTTACCTTATTCCATAAATCAATCAAGTGTCTTAATATAGGAGATTCTTTTTTTTTCCCGTATCCATTTGGATTCCCATTTATATATAAAATCTTCTGGTATGTTTTCTCCTATCTTATCTAATTCTATTCTAATCCATAATTCTTCATCAAAAAAAGACGCAATAAATCTAAGTTGATTTGCTTTATAATAAATCTTAAAATTTGGAAGTTGTAACCCTCCTAAATCAAATTTACATGTCAATTTTTCCAATGATATTCTTGACATCTTTCCTTTCCAAAGAAATTTCCTTACATATTTATTCAGTTCCTGAAAAAACTTCTGAGGTAATTGTATTGGTAAAGTTTGAAATAAATATTGCAATCTAGGAAATATATTCCTTTTTACAGCATTAACTCCACCTATTAATGTTATTGGTAACATCATCCATTTATCAAGATCCTCTTTTATTTTTTTAATAATGGCAAATAATTTTGTTTATATAAATTTTTTACATCATTATCAACTCTAATACCTGAATATTTTATCCCGTTTATTGACCATCGAAATTGAGTTACTAATCGACATTGATTATAATTTCCTTTGGTAAGGGGTAAAATTTCACTTTTATCCCAATTTACTTTATACCCTGATACGTTCTCATATTCTTCCAATATAAAAGATAATCTTTGCAAAGATTGCAATGGGTTTGTTAAATAAATCAAAACATAATCAGCAAATAAATTAATCTTATATTCTTCTTGATTAACTCTAAAGCCCCCAATGTCTGAATCTGTTCTAATTAATTCAGCTAATGGTTCTATTGCCAATACAAATAAAGCAGGTGATAATGGGCAGCCTTGTCTAGTTGACCTCGTTAAGCAAAATGGTTTTGAAATCTGACCATTTGTAACTACTTTAGCTTGAGGATTAATATTTAAGGTTTTAATCCATCGTATGAAAGATTTTCCTAACTCATATTTTTTCCAATACCTTAAATACAAAATCCCATTCCAATCTATCAAATGCTTTTTCTGCATCCAAAGCAACTGCCACACTCATTTCCTCTCTTTTTTTGTGCCAAATGAATTATACTAAGTAACCGGGTTATATTATCCATTGATTGTTTTTAATAAAAACCTGTTTGATCCATATGTATTAATTTTGGTAAATATTTAGATATTCTATTAGATATAATTTTTGCTATTATTTTATGATCTGTATTCAACAAAGAAATAGGCCTATATGATGTTGGTTTTAAAGGATCTCTATGTTTTTTTGGCTATACAGTTATGATCGCTGTTAAAAAAGATTGTGGGAGTTTATGCATTCTGTCCACTTGGTATATTAACTCCATAAAAGGAGGAATTAATAATTCTTTAATTTTTTTTATAAAATTCTGGACGAAAACTATCTTCTCCTGGGGATTTATTACTCTGAAGTGATCCTAGAGCTTCTTCAAACTCTTTTAATGTAAAGGGCATATCTAATCCTTTCTGTTCTTCCAAATTTAATTTTGGAAGGGTTATTTGTGATAAAAATTTATCTATCTCAGCAATCCTATTTTGTGATTCTGATTGTTATAGTTCAGTATAAACATTTTTAAAAGTTTCATTAATTTCTAAAGGTTTATAAGTAACCTTATTTACACTTGTTCTAATTGCATTTTTTGTTTTAGAAGCCTGTTCTGTTTTAAACTGCCAAGCAAGAATTTTATGTGATATTTCACCTAATTCGTAATATTTCTGTTCAGTTCTCATAATTACTTTTTCTGTACGATATGTCTGGAGTGTATTATACTGTAGTTTTTTATTAACAAGTTGTCTTCGTTTTTCTTCTGTCATATATCTTTCAGATTCTTTTTCTAACTTTATAATAGCTTTTTCCAATTGATCTATTTCTGCCATGTATTCTTTCTTAATTTTAGATGTATAACTTATAATCGGACCCCTTAAATATGCTTTCATCGCTTCCCATAATACAATTTTTTATTCAACTGAATGTAAATTTGTATTAAAAAAATTGAATGTGTTTTTTCATAAAATCACAAACATCTTGACGTTTTAATAAAATTGAATTAAATCTTCATCTATAAATCGATTCCTCCTTATCCATCATTATCATTGTCATTATCAAGGGGAATGATCTGACAGTATTCTTGCTTTATATTCCACACTTTTCACTCTATCTTGAATATTTTTTGATAATAAAAAAATCAATCCTTGAGTAAGTTTTATATCTATTTGAATAAAATGAATAATCTCTTTCTCTTGGATTAATTTTCCTCCATATATCAATCAGGTTTAAGTCTTTCATTAATGATAAAGTTAGTTTTATTACTTTTGATTTTGTAGCAATTTCAGTTGACCTATCCAAAACTGGATCTAAACAAAAATTAAAATCTCCAGCTATTAATATTTTATCATGTGCATCAGCCAAGTTCAAGAAAACTTCTTGTATGAATTTTGCATCATTTTCATTTGGTGCATAAATGTTCATAAAAGTCCATAATTCTGAAAAAAAATTGACAATGTATAATCACATATCTTCCCCCAAGAATCAATTAATACATTTTGTATTTTAATTGGTAAAGATTTATTAACCAAAATTGCAACTCCTCTCGATTTTGAATTAAATGAAGCTGCAATGACATTTTCAACCCAATCCCTCTTTAATTTCTTATGTTCTGTTTCTGTTAAATGTGTTTCTTGTAAAAAAGCTATATCTCCTTTCATTTTCCTAATATATTTTAAAACTCTTTTTCTTTTCACAGGTCCATTAATTCCATTAACACGAAAACTTAAAGAAAAAGTAAATTAATCATTCATAATACCTTGGGAACTCTTTAAAATTCTCCATGTTGCTATGAGTTTCTCCCCAACTATCCAGGCAAAAAAGAAGAAAAATAGAAGAGAGATAACTAATATATAAAAAAAACAAAGTACCCCCCCACTAGTGTTGCGAATAAAAATAACACAACATTACCCCCTCCCCCATTTTACGGGTCATGGCAATCGCCATGATTGTACACGTGAAATTCGCAGCCATCGATCAGGAGCTCTCCCAGCTCCCCCACACACAAAAAAAGGAAAATATATTAGTGAAGAAAAAAAAAGAAAATAATTAATGTCTTTACTCCCAATTAATACTCCTCAACTATTTTTTTTAATAAATGTCCGTCAAGTCCAACCTTGTTTCAGTCTTCATCATTAGTCCATTTCATTTCTGTAATTCTTTACTTCTTCGTGGACATCAGGTAATTCTTATACAAATTTCTCCGCTTTCCGGTAGTCAACGAAAAATCTTCTTTCTTCGTTATCCAGGAAAATTATAAATTTTGCTGGATAACTCAATAAAAATTTATAGCCCTTTTCCCATAAAGATTTTTTCACTGGATTAAATTCCTTCTGCCTCTTCAGAAGATCGTTACTTATGTTTGGATAAAAAAAACTCTTTTCCCTCCTATTATCAATGGCCCATTTCTCTTTTTAGCACCTTGAATAGCTGCCTTCAAGATCATTTCTTTATCTTGGTACCTTAAACATTTTATCAAAATTGATCTTGGGTTTTGATCTTGTTGAGGTCTTGCTCTTGAATCTCTGTGTGCTCTTTCAATTTCAGTTACTTGGCTTCCTTCTTTCATTTCCAACATTTTCGGAATCCATTCTTGAAAGAATTTTATTGGATTTCCTCCCTCTGTACCTTCCATAAGACCAACAATTTTGATATTATTTCGTCTACTAAAGTTTTCAAGCGCATCTATTTTTTTCCAGCATCCGTTTTCTTTCTATTGTCCAGGCAAGATTATTGTCTTCTATCTTATCTATTCTTTCAGTGTTTTCTTCCACTTTTACTTCCATCTCTTTAACTTTATTATCCATCTTCTTTTGTTTTTCCACCACATTATCGAGTTTATTCTACATGCTTCTTATAAGTTTTAATTCATTCATAATATATATCAGGATATCTTTTATGTCTCCTTTAATCTCTTCCTTCTTTTCCTCTGCTTCTTCCTCTGAATTTCCCAAAGAGTCTGATTCCACTTTCGATTCACTTCCAGTTTCACTTCCAGCCATAGTTGGGATTTGTAGTTTTGTTAATATCTGTTCATGCATACTTTCGCGCATGCGTTGTTCTTGCCGTTTCTTCTGAGAGACCGCCGACATTGCTGCAGCTTCCTGTCCCGCATGATTAGAAGTGCCATGCACTTCGCCGGGTGGAGATCCAACTTGAGTCCGAGGCTTCGAGGAGACGGTTAGGCCTTTTCCCCCGCCGATTTGCGCAGTCTTCGAAGAAGTAGCTCTCTTCTGTTTCGGTTTAGGAGCCATATCAAAAGATAATCCTGAGTTACATATACATAGTTTCTAGTAGATATTTGTTAACTCTTCTTCATTTAAACCCTACTTCATTACATTTTACGAGGGAGCAGGATTCCCAACGTATCGACCGTACGTCATCACGTGCCGCCCCCACTCTCACTACCTTCTGTGTAAAGCTCTCCGTCACCTTTCCCTCAAAAATTTCAACTATCATTCTTACCTATTACCTCTAGTTATTGTCTCGCCCTATCTCAGTCTGATTCACTCCTCTTGCAGATAATGGCAAATGTCTATCCATTCGTTAAAAATGACGGAAGGCAAAATAAAATAATTTCAGGCCAGTGAGCCTAACTTCAGTGATTGCGAGAGTGCTGGAGTCGATTCTTAAGGATGCGGTTTCGGGATCATTTGTCGACTCTTGACAAAATACGTCAAATTCAGCATGTTTTCTGTGAAGAAAATCTTGCCTGAGAAAGCCGGTAGGTTCGTCCAGGAAGTAACAAGCAGGGTGGAAAAAAAAGAGAGGTAGTGGATGCCGTTTACTTGGTCTTTCAGATGGCGTTCAATGAGGTACCACGCATGCGGCTGCTTTACAAGATAAATTCCGATGGCATTGCAGGAAATGTACCGGTGTGGTCAGAAGAATGGATAACAAGCAAGTGTGAATAAAATGCCTTTTTTTTCTGTTTGCCTGCCAGTAACTAGTGATGTTCTGTGGGATCAGTATTGCGAACTTTACTTTTCGCATTATTGGTCAGTGATTTAGATAATATAATTGATGGCTTTGTAGCAACGTGTGCGGATGATATGAAGATAAGTGGAAGTGCTGGTAGTGCTGAAGAAGCAATGCGATTGCCCCAACTAGAAGAATGTGTTAAAAGAGTGGCAGATGGAAGGCAGTGTTGGGTAATAAATGATAACGAATTTTATTAAAAAGAACAAATGTGCTGGATATTGTCTCAATGGGGAGAAACGTCAAAAGTCAGAGGTGCAAAGAGACTTATGGCTCCTCGTGCAATGCTTGTATAAGGCCAATTTACAGTTTGCGTCTGTGGGAAAGAAGGTAGATATAATGTTGGAATTTAGTTTCTTGAAAAGTAAATATTGCCTGAGAAATCTACTGTAGTTATTTGAGGAAATTGCAAGGAGGGTAAAAAGAAAAGAAAAAAAAAGATGCAGTTTACTCGGATTTTCAGAAGGCCTTTGACAAGCGGCTGTGCATAAGAGCCTATGGAATTACAGGGAAGTTACAAGCATGGGTGGAGCATTGGTTCGTCGGAAGAAAACAGAAGTGGGAACAAAGGGATCCTCTTCCTGCTGTCTGCCGGTTTCCAGTGGAGTTCCACAGGGATCATCGTAAGAACCGCCGCTTTTATAATGCATATCAAGTTGGACGACGGTACTAATAGATTTGTGGCTAAATTTGTCCATGATACAAAGATAGGTGGAGGAACGGGTAGTGTTGAGGAACAGAAACCCTGCATAGAGACTTAGATAGTTTCGGAAAATGCGGAAGAATTGGCTAATGAAATGCAATGCTGGAAAATGTATTGTCATGCAATTTGGTGAAAGAAATAAACGAGGAGACTACTATTTAGATGGGGAGATAATTCGAAATGCAGAGACACAAAGGAACTTTCTATCCTTGTGCAAGATACCCTAAAATTTGACCTCCAGGTTAAGACGGTTGTGAAGAAGAGGAATGCAATTTTGTCATTCATTTCTAGACGTATAAAATATGAAAGCAGGGATATGATGCTGAGGCTCTTTCAGGCACTCGTGGGAGCACCATTGCAATATTGTCAGTTTTGGGCTCCTTAGTTTAGAAAAGATATACTGATATTGGAGAGGGTTCAGGAAGGATTTACGAGAATGATTCCAGGATTGAATGGGTTAACGTATGAGGAACGTCCGGCAGCTCTTGGGTTGTATTCCCTGGAGTTCAGTAGAGTGCGAGGGGATCTCATGGAAACATCCCCAATTTGAAAAGGCCGAAACAGATTAGATATGGCAAAGTTATTTCCCATGATAGGGGATTATAGGACAATATAGGACGACTTCAGGATTGAAGGACGTCCATTTAGAACTGAAATGCAGAGAAATTACTTTAGTCAGGGGTTGGTAAATCTGTGGAATTTGTTGCCCCCAAGCGGCTGTGCAGGCCGTTATTGGGTGTATTTAAATCAAAGATAGATAGGTTCTTGATTAAATAGGGCATCAAATTGTATGGGTTGAATGCAGTGGATTAGGAATGACGGAAGAATTTGATTAGCTCATGATAGCGTGGCGGAGCAGACACGATGGGCCGAATGGCCGACTTCTGCATCCTATATCTCTGGTTTTATTTCAAGGGAAATAGAATATAAACACAAGTAGTAATTGATGAACCTAATAAGGCCCTAGTCAGGCTGCACATGGAGTATTTTAAAAAGGTTCGGGCCCAATATGTTGGAAGGAATGTTTTTTGTAAACGGAGAAAGTCCAGTGCAAGTTCATCAGGATGAGTCTGAGAATGAAGGAGTTGTATATATGAGGGCCGTTTCGCAGCTTTGGGTCTGCATTCACTGGAATTTAAAATAATGCGTGGGGATCCCATTCAAACCTACAAAATGCTGAAAGGACTAGGTAAGGTAAATGTGGACAGAATGCCTCCTGTGGTGCGTGTGTCCAGAACCAATGGGCACAACCTCAAAACTGAGCGGCGACCGTTTAGAAGAGAGGTAAAAAATTATTTACTTTTTGCCGGTGGGTAGTGGATCTGTGGAATCATCTGCCACAGACTGCTGTGGAAGACAATGCCGTGGGTATATTTTAACTCAAAATCCAGTTTCTGATTGATCACGGCATCGCAATTATGACGAGAGGGCATGTGTATGGGGCTGAGTGGGAT